>NC_134588.1:57802759-58112045 GCF_037038515.1 Microtus pennsylvanicus | reverse complement strand
TCTCACTGGGGCAAATCCAGCATCATCTCCAGCTCCAGAGGTCAGTCCCTGATTTAGGGTGAAGCTGCTCCCAGTCGCTGGTGTGGGGATGACAGAACTCCAGGTTCAGGACTTTGGGTGAAAGTGTTAGGGACAGACTAGTCAGCCAAGGGGCTCTATTGTCTGACACAACAAGAGTGTTGCTTTGCATCAGCTGGTCACTCGGACACCGTGTAGAAAAGGCGGACCAGGAAATGAAGCTGAGAGTGAGCGCACTGTGCGGCGCCTTAGGGAGAGAAAGGGACAAGATGTGGGCTAACACATCTGCAAATGCTCATGCAAGAGCTGTGATTCTAAAATCTTGTTTTTCTCAGTTACCTACGCAGACTGTCCCTGCCCCCTACTTATGCAAATTTCCATAAGTTTCTGTCACTTGAAACTCAGCCCTGACTAATTTCCTAACACATCATGATCTGCATTCAACATGTCAAGAGTCTACCTCTTTGCCAAGTTGACGCCAACTCTTCAGACACAGCTCTGCTACTTCAGCTGCCTTCTGGAAACTTCCTTATCCTTCTCTTCTTGGACTCATGGATTGCCCTTCCATGAAAGTGTTGGAAAGCTGTTCAGTAGGGGTATCTGTAGGGTCAGAAGAGCCATGTCACAGTCCACATGCACACTGAGACAGAAGTGATGACCCATGCTGGTGAGTGTGCTGTCAACTTGACATGCGCTGGAATCATTTGGAAAGAGGGGACCTCAGCTGAGGAAATGTCTTCACCAGGGTGGCCTATGGGGAGGTCTATGAGGCACGTTCCTGATTAATGATTGCCACTGGAGGTGGTGCCACCATGGGCTAGTGGTCCTGGGAGATATAAGAAAGCAGGCTGAGCAAACTGTGAGAAGCGAGTCAGAAAGCAATGTTATCCCACGGCTTTTGCTTCAGTTCCTGTCTCCAGGTTCCAACCCTGCTTGATTCTGCCCTGACTTCTCTTAATGATGGGCTGTTACTTCCCCAAGTTACTTTTGCTCATGGTGTTTTATCGCAGCAATAGAAATCCTAAAACACCTCCCTACTTCCAGGAAGGACCATCAAGGGACAGCCGGAGAGACTGGAAAGAATAGGTGGGCACCATGAGGATAAGGGAGGCAGGACTCGTAATACTTCCCTAACAATGGGCTACTAGATGGGACAAGATGGGAGTTGTCTGCTCTGGAGTTTAGCTGCAAAGAAAATAAGTTCGTTTTGGCAGAAAGTTCTTTTCTTTCTTTTTTAAAAATGTATTTACTACGTGCAGTGTCCTGCCTGCATGTGTGCCTGTAGACCAGAAGAGGGCACCAGACATCATTACAGATGGTTGTGAGCCTCCATGTGGTTGCTGGAAATTGACCTCAGGACCTTTGGAAGAGTAGTCAGTGCTCTTAACCTCTGAGCCATCTCTCCATCCCCCCAGAAAGTTCTTTTCTGATAACTCTGGGTACTCCCTGAGTGAGGTCATGCTCATTTCCTCCTCCTAGCCTTCCTGGAGCTAGTCTCTCCCTCTCAGATGGGACCTTCCCCTTCATGCCTACCCCACATATCCTACGACCCATTTTAGGAAGCACTGGCCATCCTGAAAAGCTAGGACCACAGAGGCCTTCATTTAAGGGAATGAAATGCAAACAGATAAACACGTGAGATGCTCAGATATCCCCCAGGTAAGGAACTATTCCGAAGCATCGCTTCAGACAAGCCCCAGAGAGGTCACAGTGCTATTTTCATCATCCTCCCAGAGGCTCGTCAGCTGTGCACCTCAAAGCACCTATGTACATCAATCACAGCAGCTGGGGGTGGGTGGAGCCAGGGAGAAGGGTCTAATAACCACCTTGTTTGTACTTCAGGTAACTGAAAGGAGTGTACCACCCACAAACTAGGCCACACAGCTCAACAGCAGTCAGAAAGGGATCACAGGGTCCCTGGTCTCCATACCTACGTGTAGAAAGAGCACTCTCCCCAGTCTCCCTTCACATGCTGTGGCAGCCCCATGAAAGTCAGTCTAAAGATAGCAGGGACAGGAAAATGGCCTAGGTCACCCTGAGCAGACGAGCCCCCACTGGCCTTCCCAGAGTTAGCTACAGTGTTCAGTGCTTTGCTTTGCACCCCCACTGGGTCCCACAAAGCCAGTTATGCGCTTGTTCAAAACCTCTTGGTGTGAATTAGATCTGCACTCTGGTCTGCTTGGGAAACTACAGTAAGGGAAAGAAAGGAGCAAGCATGGGAACCCCCATGACCTTGTGGTCTCCTTCTGAATTGCTGGACAGAAACACTGTCAGCAACACTTTGTAGCATCCTTCGACACCAAGCTGGGAGTCTCTGGTTTAGGGGTCTTTGCTAGCTTCTGCCACAATGACCCCTCTCTATGAGAGCATTAAGAAGTGTGCCTGTTCAGTATCTGTCCAGACTCAGGCTCTTGACTTGCTACTTAACCTCTCCGGACATCGGTTTCCATCTGTAAAGTAGAGGAGAAAGGAGTGCCTGTTCTAGGGCTTGTCAGTGAGTCAATATTTGTACAGTCCCTAAAATAGTGCCTGGGTCCATACAAGTACCCATGCAGGAAAACAGGAAATGGGCTGAGAAAGGTTAAAGGTAACTAAGCTTACCTCGACAAGCTGTTTCTGTGGCTGCCAACTAACCTTGAACCTGTCCACTCACCATGACACGTGAGAGTCTACCTGGTCTAGCCTCGGCTCCTTTCACACATCTCACACATGAATCCACCACTGCAGAGATTCAGCAGCCAGGCTACGTGCCTTTTGTTTTCAAGCTGCTCTTATTGAAGCTTATCACCTTCTTGGAATAGTCTCCTGTTTGGGGAATGAGTGAATAAAGAGTTGATGATTTTTAATAAATCTATTTGTTAGATAACTTCATTGAAAGAGAAGAAACAAACTAATAATACATAGAAGGAGGTCGAGGGCTTGGGATAATGAAAAAATACACGAATTCATGACATTGAATTCATGACAATGAGATCATGGACAGGATACCAAAGGCATAGGCCACAGTGAGAGAGAGAACCAGAAACAGACACACTCCCTGTCTCTCCCCTCCCTCACCCCTGCCATCTCTCTGTGAGAGAGACAGAGAGACATAGAGAAATAGAAAAATTCTATTTCCTGAATTTTTTAAAACTGTATGCATCCAAAAAATACACCACACACACACACACACACACACACACACACACCAGACATGGTTTCTCTGTGTAGCAGCCCTAGCTGTCTTGGAACTCACTTTGTAAATCAGGCTGGCCTCCTACTCAGAGATCCACCTATCTCTGCCTCTGGAATGCTGGGATTAAAGATGTGCACCACTATGCCTGGCTAATATACTCACTTTTTACTCAACAGAATAAAAAGAAATCCCACAGAAGTAGAAAAAAATTATGTATCTGATAGGGCATTAATATTCAGAATACATAACATATACCTAAAAGTCCAAGAACAAAAATGCAATCAACCTAAGTGGAAATCACGTAAAAGACTTGAGCAGTGTTTCTGCAAAGAAAGCAAGCAGCTAGGAGCAAATGCTCAACTTCACCAATAAGTTACAGAACCACAAAGAGATCTTCCACTCGTTAACAAACAGAAATGGAGAAACCAAGTGTTGGTGATGAAATGATGTGGAAAAACTGTATCTCTCTGGGCATGGTGATGCACACCTTTAATCCCAGCACCGGGGAGGCAGAGGCCAGGGGATTTCTATGATTCAAGGCTAGCCTGCTCTACACTGAGTTCCAGACCACTGAAGCTGACATAATGAAGCTCTGTTTCCAAATAATAATAACTATTTGGAAACTAATTTAAATTAAATTTGGAAAAAACATTTAAAAAGAAAAAGAAAAATGGGCCTTGAGACTACTGGTGATGAATGTGAAATGGTAGCACCAGTGTAGAAAAGAGTTCCTAAAAAACTCAGTGCAGGGGCTGGAGAGATGGCTCAGTGGTTAAGAGCACTGACTGTTCTTCCAGAGGACTCGGGTTCAATTCCTAGCACCCACATGGCAGCTAACAACTGTCTGTAACTCCAAGATCTGACACCCTCACACAGAGATACATGCAGGCAGACTACCAATGTATGTAAAATTAAATAAACAGATAATCCAATAGAGAGCATTACTGTGTGATCCAGAGCTGAAAGCAAGACCTACAAGACAGATCCACAGGTAAAGGCATGGGTATCACATGTCTGCTATCTGAGTTCTATTCCGGGAACCCACAAGGTTGTCCTCCGTACTACACACACACACACACACACACACACACACACACACACACACACACACCATGATCCGCGTGACTAATGATGACACTAAGAAGAACAGAAGGCAAAGTCTCCAAGAGATTGGTGCTTCCGTGTTCCAAACAGCCTTATGCACAACAGCTAAGACATGGAAGCCATCCAAATGCCCACTAATGTACTATTACGTAAGTAAAACATCGTGTGCTACAATATTTGATTCAGACTTAAGATGAAGGAGGATATTTTAATGTATACTACAGCACAGATTAGGCCAAGGACACTGTAGATGGGGCAGGCTAGTCACAGGAGCCAGTGCGGTTGTGACTCCACTTACATGATGTGTGCGGAGGATGGTGATACAGCAGATTGAAAGTGGAGGGCCAGCCCGGGCTACACAGGAAGACTCTGTCTCCAAAAACAGGGGAAAAAATCCTGAAAACAGAAGGCAGAATGGTGGCTGCTGGGGTTCGAGAAGACAGGCAGGGGCCGTCAATCAATCACTGCTCAGTGGGTCCAGGTTTCCCTGCCACCCAAGTTCTCCAGGGGTGGACGGAAGGACTGCACAACAATATGCACGGAGTTGCTACCACAGGACTGCACACTGAGAAACAATCAAGACAGCAAATCTTAGGCCACATGCATTTGTGTATTTAGCCACAATAAAAGCCTCTTTAAGAATCTGTCTGTCCAGAGACCCACACTGGAGCACTGGACTGAGCTCCCAAGGTCCCAATGAGGAGCAGAAGGAGGGAGAACATGAGCAAAGAAGTCGGGACCACGAGGGATGCACCCACCCACTGAGACGGTGGGGCTGATCTACTGGGAGCTCACCAAGGCCAGCTGGACTGTGACTGAAAAAGCATGGGATAAAACCGGACTCTCTGAACATGGCGAACAATGAGGGCTGATGAGAAGCCAAGGACAATGGCATGGGGTTTTGATCCTACGCAATGTGCTGGCTTTGTGGGAGCCTAGCCAGTTTGGATGTTCACCTTCCTAGATATGGACAGAGGGGGGAGGACCTAGGACTTACCACAGGGCAGGGAACCCTGACTGCTCTTTGGACTGGAGAGGGAGGGGGAGAGGAGTGGGATGAGGGGGAGAAGGGTGGGAGGAGGGGGAGAAGGGTGGGAGGAGGGGGAGGGAAATGGGAGGCTGGGAGGAGGTGGAAACTTGTTTTTTTTTTCTTCCTTTTCTCAATAAAAATAAATATATATATAAAAAAAAGAATCTGTATGTCTTCACCTTAACTTTGCTGTCTCACAGACTGAGGGAAGCCATAAAGAAAAAAAAAAGCCTGGGGCTGGAAGACAGCTCAGCAGTTCAGAGTAGCTGGCTTCCAGAACCCCGAGTTTGGTTTCTAAGGTCCACATCAGGTGGCTCACAACCCCCGTAATTCCAGCTCCAGGCATCCGACACCTTCTCCACGACTTCAAGGCCGAGTCTCTCTATGAAACTGTACCCTGTACCTCAGACACTGGAGTGAGTTATAAGGTAAAAACAAAACTCAGCTTCGGGTTAAAAATATGTTTGCTGCTTCTGTTGTGTCTGGTTAGAAAGTCTGAGGAAAACTCAGTCCCATGCCAAGCTGTCCTCTCGGAAGGGAACATTTAGTGGCCCCTTTCCCGGGCCTGGCTAGCAGCAACTGTCGTAGCTGCCTTCGGACAGCCCAGGTTTACCAATTAGCATGGTCACCACATAGTCTGGAAAGTCCATCTCGGCCTCCCCTAGACCCACAAACAGACAGGGGAGGATGTAAGGAAGACAGCTCACTCCAGATACCCAGGTCCAAGCGCTTCCGGGAAACAGAAGATTCTGGGCATCCATGGCAGAGAAAGTCTTCATTCCTAGATGCCCCCCAGTCAAGCATCCTGCTGGATGTTCCAGCCTGGTCCATGTGATTCCTCTGAGTTGGAGAAGGGCAAAATGCCAGATCCTTTACATGAGGTTCAGACCATGGCCCCAGAACAGGAATCCCAGCAAAACCGAAAGGCAAAACTACATCAGACCAGGTCACAACGGTCCAAGGCCATTCCAAGTCAACCTGATGTTGCCAGAGTGACCATGATGAGTCAACAGGCAACAGAACAGAGATCTGCTTAGAAGTCCCAGCATGAATGAAGAGACAACAGTGACACCCCCAAGAGCTGCAGACTCCTACATCCGGCTGCCCACCCAACATCTCCACCCTCCTGCCACAGGCACCGGAAGCCTGACATGTCCCAAACAGCCAATTCTTCCCATGTTCTCCATCATCTCATGTGAAGCACCCCTGTCCTTACAGGTGCTCAGAGCCTCATCTTGAAGTCACTCCTGATTCTTTGCATTTCCTCCTGCCCCAAATCGAGTCCATCTGGGGACCTGGCTCCACATCTGGAATGTGTCTAGAATTCCTCCATGTCTTACTGTAGCTCAGCGCCCATCACTACACTCCAGGCACACATGTGTCTTCCTTGAGAGCTGGAGACATAGTTCAGTCAGTAAAGTATCTGACCGAGCAAGCAAGAGGACTGGAGCTTAGTCCCTAGAGCCCATGTACAACAGCTGGTGCGGAGATACTTCTCTGCAACCGTAGCGCAGGGTGGGTGGAAACAGGAAATCCCTAAAACTCACTGGCCAGATAGTGTAGCCAACCGGTAAGTAGCAGGTTCAGTGACTCCGTCTCAAAACACAAGGTAGAGGGTCGGTGAGATGACTCAGCAGGCAAAGGACTTGCCAACAAGCCTGACAACCTGAGTTTGATTCCCTGACTACTTGGTAGAAGAGATAATCCACACACAAATAATAAATTACAATTAAAAATATTTTTTTAAAAAAAAGATAAAGTGGAACATGATTGAGGAAGCGTCCAGATGTTGACTTCTGGCCACCAGTCACTGATTTAAAAGGAACAGATTTAGAAACGGCTTTCAATCCTTTTCCCGTTTTCCTACGGAAACTCAAACCCAGTGTTCAAAGGAGAGCCTTTTTAAGCATGTGGCTGGAAGTCCCACACAACGCAGAGAACTTGAAACAGCGAAGTCTCATGAACTGTGCAGCCACGGCACCTGGCCACAGCTAGACAACTGCTTGGTCAATTCTCTGCAGGGAAGTTCCCTTGCTGAGAAAAGCAACCCAACCTGATACACAGGTCAAAGATGGAGAGAGGGATGCCAAGGAAGGCGAGCTGGGTGTGGCTGTTACACAGCAATCCAATGGCTAGTAAGAACAGGGGCCGGGGCAGCCATTCCTCTCCCATTCCATTTTCATCCATCCTTGTCTCTTTGTCCTCATCCCTTCTCCCAGTGCAAAAGACCTTAACTTGTTCACCCTTTCCCATGGTAACTCTAAACATACAAGGGGAATGTAAGCATTAAGGAGTGCACCCTCCAGGAGCAATTTCCACAGCCGCACTTAAGGACCAGCTTAGCCCCTGGAACGCTTCATTCTGGACAGCTGAATTTTCTGACCTGGTAAGATGTGATTAGGAGCATGCTAACTCTTTCTAGGAAGCCTTTCAGCAAAATACATGCAATCCATCACACTTTTCCATGTTTTTTCTTACATGTATGGGTGTTTTGTCTGCATGCATGTCTGTGCACCATGTGTGTGCCTGCTGCCAGAGTACACCAGAGAGGGCATCAGATCCCCTAGAATGAGGGTTACAGACAGTTATGAACTGCCATGTAAGTGCTGGCAATTAAACCTAGGTCCTCTGGAAGAGCAGCCAGTGCTCTTAACCACTGAGCCATCCTTCAGTCCCTTTTCCCTATGTTTTAAAACAGATTATACAAGACATAAATCCCCTCAATACTTGGGCTTAGAAATCAATTCCAATGCTATCACTCGCTTTTGAAATCTCCAAGGTTGCTAGCGTCACAACTGATCAGCTAGTGGGTTATGACAGTGGGCCACTGTCACATGATCTGAAACTCTGCTTCTCCATGACATTGATAGAGGTCATATTATATCCTTAAACACCAACCATGTCATTCAGTTTCTCCTGTCAACTTGACACAGCTTAGAATCACCAGGGAAGACGGAACCTCCGTTCAGTAACTGCTTAAGGAACGACTTCTATCAGATAGACCTGTGATCATGTCTGTGAGAGACCGCCTTGACTGATGACAGACGTAGAAAGGTCCTTCCTGTGTGAGCAGCCCCATTCCTGAGAAGGGGGCCTGGACCACAAGAGAAAGTTAGCTGAATGGGAGTGGGTGAGTGAGCCAGCGAGAGAGAGCCAGCAATCGGTGTTCCATGGTTCCTATCCTGACTTCCTTCAATGACAGACTGTGATCTGGAAGTGTAAGCAAATAAAAAACTGTCCTCCCCAAGCTGCTTTAGTGGTGGCGTTTGTCACAGCTACAGAAGAGCAAACTAGAACACCCCGGTGACTTGCAAATTCTTTTTTATGCTTTCACTTGCTCTGCTAACCTTTAGCTCTCCATTTCCCTATATTCAACCTGCAATTCCCCTGCCGAGTTCACTAACAGCGTGTTTAGAAGAGTTAGTGACTTCCACATGGAAGGCCAGCGGGATGCACTCTGTCTCCTAGGAACCACTTCCACCAGTGTCTTTGAGGTGAGCTGATTTTCTCCTGGGCAGGACCATGATGATAAATGATGTGGCTCAGGCTAACAGTAGCATGTTCTGGACACATGGGACCCTCGAAACAGCCTGAGCCTGGAATTTGTCTTTAATAATTTGTAAGTAATATGTAGAAACTGCTGCATTTGAAAGCAAGGTTGCTGAGTTCGATTGGATTTCACCCACAGGAATGAATTACGTTCAATTACACAGGCTGGGCTGTTCCAAAAGGCCAAGCCGGAGAAAGCTGTTTTCTGCAGAGACTAGGGATCCATGCAGAAGGTCTGAGCAGCCCGTATGAGGAAGAATGTCCCTGTTTGGGGATACCGTGCTCCCCTTAATTTACTTTATATAAAATGCCCTACTTCACATTCTCTGAGTGATCCTTCGGTGGTGGTCACTGGGAGGGGTCCTCCCAACCAAGTACGCCCCAAGCACTAACCAAGGACCAAATAAGGGATATTACAATCAATGTCTTTGTGGTCAAGGAAATCCAAATGCATTTTTCACATGGTAATTAATTCACAGTAGCTTTTTGTTCTTAGGCGTGTCTTCCCGTTGAAGAGATAATAAAAGGGCAAAGGAGGATTCCTGTGGGCTGGGAAAGCCGTTCCTGTGCCCCAGGCCCTGGGCCGCCTTAGCATCACTTATTACCACTTAGTTGAATAGCACGTAACTCAAGGCCTGACTACACTCGAGCTAAACTCTCAAGAAGCCTTTCTAGAACAGTCTGCGCCTACCATAGTTGTTACCACCACCAAACCTACGGTTTTCCTGTTCCGTTTTAGTTATCTTTTCAGGCATGGATCCCTGTACAACACAAGGGATTCTTTTGTTTTGACTTAGTTTTGGTTTTTTTTAAAGAGAGGTTGCGTTCCTTTCCAGGTGGCTAACAAATGTCCCCTGAGAGTCTTCTATGTTCTCAACTGACTTTGAGAAGATAAATATTTTGGATTTTCCCCATACACGTTCTTACAGATTAAACGTGAAGCATCTCCCTAGCAGACTCATGTGTTGCATACATGACTTCCAAAGAAACATTGAGATGTTTAAGGAAGGAACTGGATCACACATTAAGGCAATGACCTAGTCAGTAAATACATTTGCTGGTGAACTCATAATTTAATGGACTGCTGCAAAGTTGTAGAAAATGTGGGAGGGGACACCTGATTAGAAGAAGAACCTTGGCTGGGTGGTGCTGGTGCACACCTTTAATCCCAGCACTTGGGAGGCAGAGGCAGTACTTTTTAGAGGCCCCCACCTCCCACCTTTTACCCCACCCCACCACCCATCATGAGATAACCAGCTCACTGCAACCTCCCCATCATCAAGGTCTTCCTCATGACAGGCTTGGAAACAGTGGGACCAGCATATCCTATGGAGGACCCTCTTGAGCCGTGAGCAGAAACAGGCCTTTCATTGCTTAAGCTGTTCATCTCAGGTATCTGTCATAGTGACCAAACCCACACTGATCTCCACTTAGACCTGGAAACCAAGAGAAGAACACGGACTTTGGATTCCTCGCCAACCTAGGTCTAGGCTTTGGTGATCTTGTCTTTGGACCTCTCTGAGCCTCAACTCCTCCACGAGGAAGAGAGGGAATGAACTTACTTCGTATGTTTGCCGAAGGGAACATCTGAGGAAACATGCTGTAAAAGTAGCTGGCAGAATGGCTACCAAGGTAAACTCTCAAATGCCTATTTAAATGAAGGCATGAAAGATTTAATCCCTCCCACTTCAAATGTGATGAGAGCCAGCTGATTACTTAGCTACATGAATGTAAGGCAGAAGAAGGCCAAATGAAAACTTCCCCAGCTCTGTTGGGGATTCGAGGCCCCGAGATTGAAGCTAAGGGCTGAACAGTTCTTCCTCCCAGTAGTGAACAGACTTAGCACTTGGCATCCAATCACCTACTCGCTACAGCAAAGTCTGGGTCACAGGTACTTTTAGACATATCTCTACTTGTGACTACAAGTGGCCATGTCCCCTGATTCCTTTGCCTCACAAGCCCTTCCCTTCAAGAGGAGTGAGCATCCCCTGTGTAAGCAATAAAGCTCACAGTGATGTCAGTGAAGAGAATCAGGAGGGCTGGGGAAAGCAGACATTTCAGGTAACTGTCCAGCTCAACCACTACTCCAGGAGAGGTGATTTTGTGCCCTCTGCAGGGAACACCTGGAACTGCCAGGAGGCGTTTGGGGTTGTCACACCATGGGAGATGCTGCCTGCCAATCAGCGAAAGGGTGTTTGTTGGATGAGCAGATCAGCCCCTCAACGAAGAATAGCTGGTCAAAAATATCAGTCATGTGAAGATGGAAGACTCCTGTCCTGTAGGAGCAATAGCTCTTACTGTGTATATGTTAACTAAACAGATTAAGAAGAAAAAACTCCTACACACACACACACACACACACACACACACACACACACAGAGAGAGAGAGAGAGAGAGAGAGAGAGAGAGAGAGAGAGAGAGAAACAATGTAAGGAAGTAAGAAATGAGGGCTATGCGCAGAAGACAAAAATAGTTACTTGTATTAAAGGCAAACAATGATCACATGATAATGAAGTTTTACCCTCAATTATATTTTTACTGATTAGCCTCACAGAGCTAAGCAAACTAATTAAGCCCATGCTGCTAAAATGACAATATTATTGCATTTAACATTTATTGATTCCTTGAGAATTTCATACATGTAATAGTATAATTAATATTGTCCTTATATTTTTGAGACAGGGTCTCACTGCATAACCCAGCTGACCAAGAGCTCATTATGTAGACCAGGCTGGCCTCAAACAGAGATCCACCTGCCTCTGCCTACTGAGTGCTGGGATTAAAGGTGTGTGCCACTAAGCCTGGCCTTAGCAATATTATTTTTAAATGGCTCACAAGTATTTCTTCTGTATATATCCTCTCTGGTGGACTATATATGAGACAGATACCTAAAGATCACAGGATGTCCCCTCTCCCCTCCCTCACCAGCCACACCGCTGCAGGTTTCTGGGCGCTCCTATCAAATCCTCCACTTGCCTTTCTCCTTGTCATTTCTCACTGCTCTATGTAAAAAACCACGTACAGAAGATCCTCTGCTCGGCTATTGTTTACAGCTGACCAAGTTTACAAGGGGTGGGACACAGGTAAATGACACATATGTAAAATAGTCCCAGGTGGGGAGAAGTGAAACCGGGTCCATTCATCCGTTTTCTCTCGCTGTAGTGAACCACCTCAAACCGCCTACTTTCTAATGAAAAGTTTGTTCAGCTCATGGTTTTGGAGGCTAAAACTCTAAACATCCTCTAACTGCATCATCTCGTGGCAGACAGCACCTAGGAGGGACTGTGTTTGAGAAGCCATGAGAGATCACACAGCAAGGCAGGAAGCCAGTCAGCCCACGGAAGGCATGGGAGCTTTCTGGTCTATAACGCACTATTGAAGGTGCTGGGAAGCAAGCTTGGATCCTCAGGAAGAGCAGCAAATGAACTTAACTTCTGGGCCATCTCTCTAGACCCAAGGGTCCTTTAGATAATTTTCCTCTCCATATGCACGCTATCTCTATCACTTAACCTTTGCTAGTTAACTCTCCATCTTTACCCTAGAGACCAGACTCACATCCACCACCCTTAAATGTTCTCTCCCATATACGACACATCCAAGCACCTCAGATATGACATTTACAAAAACCAGAATTCATCCTCTCGGCTCTCACCATCCCCACACACGATTCTTCACGTTTCTCCACTATGTAGAATAACACTACTCCTCACCCCTCTCTTTTCTTTTCTCTCACTTTTTTTTTTTTTTTTTTTTTTTTTTTTTTTTTTTTTTTTGGTTTGTAGTTCTTCAAGACAGGATTTCTCTATGTAACAGTCCTGGCTGTCCTGGAACTCATGTTGTAGACCAGGCTGGCCTCAAACACATGGAAATCTGTCAGCCTCTGCCTCCCGAGTGCTGGGATTAAAGACGTGTGCCATCACTGCCTGGCCTCACCCCCTCTCTTAAGACAGAAACCTAGAGGCTGGAGATGTACTTCAATTACTAGAGTGCTTGCCTGCACCCCGGACTCCATCGCAGGCACCAAATAAAGCATTTATGGTAAAATACACCCATAATCCCAGGCCTGGGAAAGTGCAGGCAGGAGAACCAGAGACATTCTATGTTACACAAGGAGTTCACGCTCATCCTGGGCTAGAGACACTATCTTTTCTAAAAAGTAGCATGTGCTGGAGAGACAACTCAGCAGTCAAGCTCACGTGATGCTCTTGCAGTGGACCTGGGTTCAGTTCCCAGCACTTAGACCAGGCAGCTCACAGTCTCCCATAAGTCCAGCTCCAGGGGCTCTAACGCTGTCTTCCGGCCTCTGAGGCCATCTGGCCACACATGTGCTGCACATACAGACGTGCCAGCATACACACACATAACATTTTAAAACATTAGAAAGACGGCAAAACCAGAAAACGAGGACATTTTCAACTGCCCTTGCCAAACAATCCTGAGAGGGCGATAGCTCTGACCGACACTCAGGCAGTGTGATCCTGGGCCAACGAATGAGCATGTGCAAGCCTTAGACTTCCATCCAGGGCAAAATAAGAGTGTGTGTGTGTTTGTGTGTACGTGCGCATGCATGCGTGTGTGTGTGTGTGTACGTGCGCATGCATGCGTGTGTGTGTGTGTGTACGTGCGCATGCATGCGTGTGTGTGTGTACGTGCGCCTGTGTGTGCGTGTGTGTACGTGCGCATGCATGCGTGTGTGTGTGTACGTGCGCCTGTGTGTGTGTGTGTACGTGTGCCTGTGTGTGTGTGTGTGTACGTGCGCCTGTGTGTGTGTGTGTGTACGTGCGCCTGTGTGTGTGTGTGTGTACGTGCGCCTGTGTGTGTGTGTGTACGTGCGCCTGTGTGTGTGTGTGTACGTGCGCCTGTGTGTGTTGATAAATGTTGATCTGTTCCATCCCTGCGGCAGACATCCTGTGCATCACTAAAGCCTAGCTCAGAACTTCATCCTCACTGTCATTACCCATCTCAGAGTGCCACCCTCTTCCCCCTAGGTTACTACGAGACATTTCCATTCCCTCTTCTTATCTCTGATCTCGCCCCCCTTCCAATCTGTCCTTCCCACTCTGCCAGACTGATGATTCCACACACAGGCCTGGACGCATCATGTGATTCCCACACCTGCGGGCTTTATTCATTAGCGGATGTCCTCCACCTCTGCCTTCCCAAGTCACTCCCAGCTCTCCAGACAGCGCCGCTGCCCAGCTCTGTGCCTGAACAATGTCTCCACTGCCCACCACACCCTTGCTCCACTTTGCCTGCCCAAGAAAAGCACCCCCTTAAGACTTGGTGGGAAATATCCCTTTAAAAGGCCAAGAAAATAGAGATTGGCTAAAGAGACTCAGGGACAGATACAAACCCTGACCACAGAGATCACAGAAGAGAGGGGAATTGAGGAGAGGATAAAAGAGTAATTCTGTGTGTACCTCTCCCCGGGACTGGAACCGTTTTCCAGCATACAAGGTAAGTGCTCTGCCATTGAGCTACGTTTACAGTCCTGGGATGAGTGTGCATGCGTGTGTGTGTGTGTGTGTGCATGCACACACATATACACACACATATACATATAGACACATATATACTATATACACATATATGTGTGTGCACATATGTATATATATAATTATGCATGTATTTGTATATATCCCCCCTCTCTGTCCATGGGGGAGGGGATGGAGGGAGTCACACATGTATGTAAATGCAGAAACCTAGGAAGGCCAGCCTCTCCTGGAGCTGTAGTCTACAGGCAGCTGTGAGCTGCAAGTGTAAGTGTTGGAACTCAATTCCAGTTCTCTGCAAGAGGAGTGTGTGCTCTCAACCACTCTCAACCCCCTCAACACTTTAATTGAAAAATAGAAGATAGATAGATAGATAGATAGATAGATAGATAAGAAAGATAAAAGTTAAGAAAGCATAGCCCTGAAAACAGAAAGTCACCAAAAAAAATGACACAAATCTAACCTCCCTCAGTTAAATGCTCCCACACAACTGTGCACACAAGGGCAGAGCAGAAAGGGAAAACATCTGATTTGTTAACAACAGGGGGACCAAAGTCCAGAATCCAGGCAGAGCTTCTTAAATTGATGAGATTCCAATTCACCAGAAGGGGGGAAATGGCAAAGAAATTGACAGAGGAATTAGAGGAAATACAAGTTGGTTTCCAAAATGTTAAGAGTAATGTAGAAGACTCTATTAGCATTTAAAATGCACACAGCTGATGCTGTCCTCTACGATTTGGGATAAACTTCAAATGTCAGATGCAGAAGTGGGTATAAAGTGCGCTACAGTACTCATTTTTGAAAGGAAAAGAAAAATATGAAAAGATACACATTGTTCCACCTGTGGGTGTATGGATTATATCTGAAAGACAAAAACTGGCAGAACTGGCTATAAGTCAAAAAGGAAATACAAGGCTAGGGAACAGGAGGAGGGTGGAGTTGTTACTTTATATAACTTCTCGAATTTTGAATGTTGTGATTTTTTTAAACTACATGACCTAACCCTAAACAAGGAATCCTGCGTAAGTGAGATAATTAGCTCCCCTTCTCAACAGTCCCTTAGGCCTCAACAGACAAAAGAGAACTCTTAAATAACTGCTAGAGCTGGATGTGGTAGGCGGCACACCTTTAATCCCGGCCCTGGGGAGGCAGAGGCAGACATCTCTGTGAGCTGTGAGTTAGAGGCCGGCTTGGTCCACATAGTGAGTCCGAGGACAGCGGGGCTGCATGGTGAGACACTGTCTCAAAAAGAAATAAACACAAGAAATAACTGTTTAAAATGTGTACGTTCTTTGACCACAGATTCTACTTCTAGATATAATTTCTATCCAGAAAGATTCTAAATGTGCCAAAAATACAGGCAGATAAAGTTGGAACAATCTAAGGGCCCTTCAATAGGGAAATGTTTAAATAAACAATATAAGTACCCTAGGAGTATTATACAGCCCATGAAGCTGCAGGGTGTGGTGATGCAGGTTTTCAATCCCAGCACTTGGGGACAGAGCCAGAGTTCAAGACTATGTAGTGAGACCCTATCAGAGAGAGAGAGAGAGAGAGAGAGAGAGAGAGAGAGAGAGAGAGAGAGAGAGAGAGAGAGAGAGAATTATGCCTATTACTACTGAGATTGGTTGATTTTTATGTCATATTGTTCAATCAAAACAATTAAAGGAAATTAAAGCCAGGCGGTGGTGGCGCACATCTGTAATCCCAGCACTTGGGAGGCAGAGGCAGGAGGATCTCAGTGAGTTCGAGACCAGCCTGATCTAAGTGAGTTTTAGGACAGCCAGACTGTTATACAGAGAAACCCTGTCTCAAAAACAAACAAATGAAAAAACCCAGTAAGTTGTGAAAATTATGTGTGTGTGTGTGATTTTTTTTTCAACATATTGTGGTTGGTTCTAAAATTAGAAATGTAGACAAAATTTTATGATGTCTTATGCTGCATAAACACCGAAAAAGACCTGGCCTGAAGGGCTGAAGAGAAAGTTCCTTCCCTAGAGCACTTGCCTTGAAAACATGAAGACCTGTGTTCATATCCCCAGCACCCACGTAAAAGCCTCATTCCCACCTCTGTAACCCTGGAACTGGGACTGAGGGGGCAGGAGGTTCTGGAGCCCACTGGCTAGCCTAGAGAATTAGTAAGCTCCGGGTTCAAAGAGATCCTGTCACAGAAGAACTGGGAAAGGGAGACACTTCCTTCAGTACGGTTGACCATGGAAAAGTTGCCCATGCCACAGTCAATAACGTCCCCTCATCCCGTGCACATGCAAGCAACCCCAATCAAAGGTCCAGAAATGGCATGAAAGTAGAGGAGGGCTACTTGGAATAGAGGGGGTTCAGTTAAAGAGGGAGGGATAAAAGAGAAGTTAAAAGGGGGTGAGCATGGTCAAAATCATTATATACATTGTCAAAATATAAACAGTAAGGTGGAGGAAGGTTATCAAGCTCTGGCTTCCATGTGCACATATGTATACCACACACACATACAGACGCACGTGTGCGCACACGCATGTATGCACACACACACACACGGGCCTGAAAGGAAATACATTTGATGTGGTTACCTCAGAGGTGAAAAAAAGAGTAAAGGAGTTATGAATAGAACTTTAATTTTTCTATATACTCCTATACTAAAAATCTTTCCTAATAACTTGTGTTTTGAAAACTTACTATATACCAGATAAACTCTATCATTATGTCCCCCTACACTGTAAGGGGCAGGGCTAGGCAGTACCTAGAGCTAGGAACTTCAGATTATCCCCAGGCACCTATGACTCCAGTATAAAACCAACACAAACCAAAACAAGAAAGCAAATGTACCTTATCAGACAGACTGAAAACTCCTTCCTTTGTGCTCCCAACTTTCCTTGACTACATCTGCCCTGAGCGCCACCGTCTCCACTGCCAGACACAGAAAAGACCCAAGAAACAGACTGAAAACTAGTTGAAAGTATTCTTTTGGGGGACAGGATACGATCATTGGTGAGATTCGGATAAGTTGAGTGAATGAAGCATTAACTCCTTCTGCGAACTACAAAGCACACTACCAGCTAGCCCTCATCTTGTTCACGCTGTCGGGTTTTGGACACACCACTTCTCCCCTCCAGCCGTGCTTCACAGCAGTTCAGCTAGACTGTGTCTCAAAAGGTCTAATCCAGGCTGTACCTTGGCAGTCTGCAGACCACAAAACACCTGGACACACAATTCAATGACTCTGCATATTAAAAAAAAATGAGTTTTGAATTAAAAGCCATTTTTTAAATGAGATTTTTTTTCTCCCCACAAAAATTAACAGTTTCCTCAAAGACAATAATGTTGGGACCTGTGGCGGTATCACAGCTGGCTGCCTCCTCCTGGGACGCCACTCTGCACATAACCTTACCCAGACACCTGCCCGGCTTTTTCCTGGGTAGCATCGTCCAGGGAGTGTGCCATAGGACTCTACCTGGATCTGCTGACATTTGTGACAGATGAGGTTCAGACCCCAAAAGAGCACTCGGATTACCCCAATACTCCACGGTCGGAGGACTCCCAGTGCAAGGGCTGCAGCACAGAGCTGAGGACCCAAGGTCTTTAAGTTATTACCAAAATACCAAGCAGATTGCTTCCTGAGGTCTCTATGCTCAGTGCCACCTCGTTAGGTCTGTAGGACAAAACGTCCCGAGTCAAATGACCTCCACGTGCGAAGCATTGCTAAGTCAAAAGATGCTAGTTCAGCCAGGAGGCAGAGGCATACACATCTCAGCGAGTTCAAGCCCCAGCTCGCCTCGCCTGGTCTCCCACCCACGTAGTGAGTTTCAGGACAGCCAGAACTACGTAGAGTCCCTGTCTCCAACAAAACAAAACAAATAAACAAACAAACATAGGGCAATGTATTTAACTTTCCTGGCTTTCAGTTTCCTCCCCCATCAAAGGGGGCAATAACTGCAGTTCACAGGGCTGCCATGTAAATGGATCTAAAAGGTGAGTATGAAACCAGCTGCCAGCACCTTAGAAGTATAAAATAAGGTGGGGAAGGCTAGGTCAGGAAGAGGGGCTATGAAAGAAGCAGGGTGGAGGCCCCGCCCCCACCGCATTCTTCTAGAGGGGCTGGCAAATTCTATTTTTCACCTGCTCTCAAGGCGGCTGAAGTAAGATACTGGCTAACATCGATTTGGCAAAGCTGAGGCTCCAAGAGGCTGGGCTGCAACCCGGGCTGGCTTTCTGCAATCGGGAGGAGACCTATTCCGAGGCTCCAGCAGCCCCCAGCACCTAAGACAGTCTGATCTATTAGTGTCGCCCACTGGGCACATCACCGAACCCAGGTCTCTTCCCTCCAAAACTGCAGCTTTCTCCTTACCTAGCAGCGAGGAGGACTAAGCGGCCGCTCTTGTAAACACTTTGCAAAAGGGTTCAGCGATATGATAATGAAAAGGCAGAGTCTCAAAAGTGGTGCTACCCAAAGGTGCCAACGCCCGGCTGCAACCACTGGTACGCAGCTGCTCTGAAGCGCACCGGCCATCCCAACAGACATTCCTCATGCCACATGCCTTTGTCCACGGGATGCACCCGGGCTTAAGCTCTTGGCCCACTTGGTGAAATGCTCCTCCCCAACCCCCAAACCAGCCGAATCTCCCTCTCACAGATCTGGGGGGCAGGGGCGCCCATCCCTACCGGGGCGACATCTGCGTTCGCCTCCCACCCAGGCTCTGGCACAGGGACACCCTGAGTCCTGACCAGGAGGATGTTACTCACCTGATCCTCACGGATTCCAGTCGAGAGTCGGGGTCGCTGTGCCCCACACCCCCATTCCTGAGCCGGCAGTAGGGGGCGCGGCCCTCCCGGGCTGAGTCCGGGGCATGCACTGATGCTCTCCCTTCCTAGGGGGATGTGCAGAGGGGCTCCGGGGAAATGGAGCGGGCTGCACCCAGCAGAACCAGGTTCTGAAAAGCCTCCGGCCGATTGGATGGGGCGCGCCCCCCAGGCTCTTCCCACAAAGAGCTCCAAAGACAGATGCCAAAGCACCAGCGCCCCAAAAGCAAGGCGCGATGCAGCCGGGAACGAGCCTCAAGAAGACTTGAGAGAGGGGGGGCTCCGGGACCGCCGAAGGGGAAGGGGGGTTGGAGGGAGGGCTGCAGACCCAGCCAGGCCGGCGCCTAGCACAATGCCTTCAGCGCCGCTCCATCCCCGGGCAGCCCGTCCCGCCCCGGCCTGCGCCCCCCCCCCCTCCCGCCCGGTGCTCACCGAAGAGCCGCGGCAGCTCAGGGCCCGGCCGCTTCCCCGCCGCTTCCTCCCTGCGCGCCGCGCCGCGCCCGGGACGCGAGGTTTCGGGTTTCAGGCCGCCGAACCCCGCTTCGCTCCTCCCGCCGGCAGCACGCGGCCCCCGGGCCCGGAGCAAGGCCGAGAAACTTTGAGGCGCTCGCGCTCCGCCTCCCGCTGCCCGCCCGCCGTCGTCGCCGCCCCGGCCGGCGCCCCGCGCCCCGAGCCCGGGTGTCCCGCGCCCCGCCCCGCTCTCCTCCCTCACGCCCCTTCCTCCGCCGCCTCCACGCCCGGCCACTTTTTCCCCCCATTTCTTCCCACGACCAGCCTCTGAACAGCCTCGGCCCGCTGCTCTTTGTCTAGCCCTCACCCTCTCCGTTCTTCCACTTTTTCCCTGGAAACCTCTTGTGGTTTCTACTCAGGCCTCCTTCTCTCCCGGTTCCAGCCTTTGGGGACATCCGTTTCCATTTCTCTCTCCATCCCTTCAGTACTTTCGGATTCTTCCCTCCTCACAGTTGCGTTCTCCTCCTCCTCCCTTCTCAAGTCGGACTCTGGCATCCTTTTCCTCACTCACCTTTCCTTCATCCAACCAGCCACCGAGGGCATCTGTCTAGTACCAGACCGTGTCCTGGACCCGGGCAGTATCACAGTAAATAACCTTGAAGCCAGACTTTAAGGAATGAAAGCAGGTTGGTGGGGAAAGTGGATGTAAACAGACCTTTACAATCCCTCTCTGCTCCTCCTCAACAAAGGGGGAGAAAAAGCAGTGAGAATAAAGGGCCTGCTTGCTCCTTCTCTTTCTTTCTTTCCTTCTCCCTCATTCACCTATTTCATACTCCTCCCAGCCCGCTGTATTTCTATGCTGCAATCTTAATAAGGGGATTTAAAAAAAAAAACAACGAACAAACTAAAGCGAACACTACAACTGTTAAGAAAAAGAAATAATAACAAAGGAAAAGCCAACGTGTCAGCATAATAATCAGACACAAAGTAATAACGCCCTAGCCAAATTCCAGAAAAAAAAATAATAAAACACTGATACTGTGCTTAGAATACTTTTCAATTCCCTCTGAAATCCATCTGCTTGCAGAAGTGCATTAATTATTCCCTTGTCTGTGGATTGACACTGTGGGAGCTGCCTCCTTATTATTATTGGGCACCATTTAGAATAATAATTTACTATCTACCACCTGCTAAACACCCGACTGCTTTGGGGAACAGTGGGAGAATGAGGGGGGAAGGTAAACGGATGGCTTGCTGCTCTGTGTGATCCGATGCTTTCATCTGGTCAAAAACTAGAAGCCGAGTTGTTCTCGGTCATCCAGGCAATTAGATGCTTGAAGCAGCTTAAATCAAGCTGTTCCCAGGAGTATTTTAGACATTTATTTCAAAATCTGTGATTATTAATTTAATTAACATGGACTCCAACACTAACTAAGCCCCATGACCTGGGGAGTCAGTTTATTCATATACAAAATGGGGGTGTGGGGACCTACGTATCTATGGGAATTAAAAGGTTAAATGAAGGACCAAAAAGATGGTTCAGTGGTTCTGAGTACCTACTACTCTTCCAAAGGACCCAAATTTGAGTCCCAGGACCCACATCAAGTGACTCAAAACCACCTATAACTCCGGCTCCAGGGCCATCCAACTCCTCTGGCTTCTGTGGGCACCTGTGTTCATGTGCACACACTCACCTACACAAACACACACACTTTCAATTTGGGGTTTTGTTTGTTGTTTGTTTGTTTTGAGACAGGGTTTCTCTATTTAGCCTTGGTTGTTCTAGAACTTACTCTGTAGAGCAGGCTGGCCTTGAACTCACAGAACTCCGCCTTCCTCTGCCTCCCAAGTACTGGCATTAAATGCTTGTGCCACCACTGCCTGGCCAATTTTAAATTTTTAAAGGGGGAAAGAAATGCCCTAAGCCTATCGCCCAGAGCCGTACAATCTGGAGACTAAGCTTTTCTGAAAGTTAACATTCAAGAAAGATCTGGAAGTATATGCCACAGAGTGCTGCCACGGAGCAAATGAGAATTCAGAGAGACCAGTTACAGCTTTTTTGGCTCCCATGCAAACACTACCTTCCACTGAGCAAACCTCCCTCAGACTTACTCTTTCACTTTGAATTCTTCAATGGAAAACCTTTTTTATCCTGCTGCTTATTACCTGATATATTATTTATCAGAAAGGTTTTTTACCCATAACTCACAAGCTCAGGACTTACTGTACATTTGGGGAAAGAGATTGCTGCCAACAAATACATTTTTTGATTGCTATCGTAAGATTGCTATTGTGTTTTCCCCCTGCTGGAGCTTCTATTAAGCTCTAAGCAGTTTCAGTCAGGAGCAGAAAAATCAGAAATTGTTATTGAAATAATTATTTCTCTCTATATCACTGTGTAGGTGACAGTCATGTGCAAAAAATACACAAATTTTGTGCAAGCATACGAATTTCTTTTTTTCAAAAAAGAAGAGAAAGATGCATACACACACACACACAGATATAAAACCTTCATCCCCACTTGATTTTATGAGATTCTTTTTTTAGGACCTTTAGAAGACTTCCAAGCTGAGAGACCTCATCCAAATGCTTCCTGAAGATCATCTAATGAGGCATTTTAAGCAAGACATCCTTTCAACCCATCTGTCTACATAAAGCTAGTGAAAGTAAGCCGGTGCCTTTTGCTGACGGTGCCTTGTGCTCTTGGCACCACGTGGAGCAATCCGGCTCCACTCAGCATCCTCGGCCTTTCTGCCCTCACAGCTAGACTGAGATGTCTCCTCCTCCACGAAGGCAATGGGAAAGGCTTTCAAACTCTCTCTGCTCCTTGTCCTTTATAGAATGCACCTTGGTGTCCTGCAAGCTCTTCAGGGGCAGAAACAGGCAGATCTCTGTGAGTTCCAGGCCTGCATGTTTTACATAGTGAGTTCCAGGCCTACAAAGTGAGACCCGTGTCCAGAAAAAAAAAAAAGAAAGAAAACCAAAGTTAAAAAAAAATGCAACTCTCTACTAATCTGTATTTTTTCTATTTATCTTTCTTTTTAAAAATTTATTATTATTTCTTTTTATTTTGTGCTTGTGTGGACATGTGTGGGTTTATGGCCAGTCGTGAAGGTCATAAGACCAGTCGTGAAGGTCATAAGACAGGCCACAGAAGACACCTGGCCAGATTTGGGGGCGAGCACCTCTACCGCTGAGCCTCACCAGCTCTTGGTTCACTTCTTTCCAGGGCCGCTAGTAAATATAAACACCCCACAAGAGCAGGGTCCTTACGAAGAGAGACAGAGAGTTTTCTATTCATAGATGTAAGGCCAGGGCTCAGTCTGATAAAACACTCAAAATAGGTGATAGTTACGGCGAGAGCTTGGTGGTTAAAGTGCTGGCCCCAAGACAAGCACAATGGTGGCCGCCTTTAAACACAGCACTTGGGAGGCAGAGGCAGGTGGATCCCTGGGAGTGTGAAGCTTGCCTGGTCTGCATAGTAAGTTCTAAGACAGCAAGAGCCACACAGTGAAATCCTATCTCAAGCCAACAAACTAAAACAAAACAAACAAACAAACAAGCTCTGGCCTCTCAAACAAGCAAGAGAACCAAAGTTTGGATCCCAGAACTAATGGAAATATCAAGAGAGTGAAGTGGAGCTGGCCTGCAGTCCCAAAAGTCAGGGGTGGGAACTCCCAAAGAAGCCAGCTAACTATTAGGTTGGGAAGCTCTGGGTTTGGTTGAGAGACATGTCTCGATGAATAAGTAAAAAATCATTTTCCAAATCAATATCTTGCCTCTACATGTACATGCACGTGCGTGCACGCACACACACACTACACGTACACCCACCTCTTTTTGAGGCCTCCCCCAAGGAAATGTGTCTCATATACACATAGACGAAAGGAAAAGAAAACGTTTAAAAATAAATTTACAGCAGAAGTATACAAAGGATGTTTTCAGGGGCCTCTGATTCTCAAACTCTGGCAGAGATATAAAACCCTTGAAGTATCTCAGATACCACAAACATAAATGATGAACTAAGTTTGTTATTGTCAGACATCATTAAAATTAGAAGTTTAGTGCCCCCCAAAGGACACCATCAGAAAGAGAAAGGAAAATTCACAGAATGCATGCAAACCACAAACTGCCCAAGGCCTAGCATCCAGTTAGATCCGAGAAACTGTCCCTGGACAAAAAAGAGCTCATTTTCCAAATGCACATGGGTTCTTCTCCAAAGAAGGTAAATGCACGGCCAGGGAGCCCACAAAGCTCCTCGGCGTGGTTAGTCATCAGAGGAAAACAAATCAACAACAATGGCATCCTATCTTACACCCACCAGGATGGCTATGAGCGGAAAGACAATAACAGGTGTTGCGTAAGCTGTGACGGAACCCGAGCGTTCGTGCTTGACAGCTACTCCAGAAAACGGATTGGCGGTTCTTCAAAAATGCCACATATAAGGTGATCATTCAGTCCTGGGATTCCAGGCCTAGGTATCTACCCAGGGAAAGCGAATGGAAAGGCATGCGCACGCATCTTATCATAACTTACCAAGAGTAGACACTTCCCAACGTCTCCCACCGGGATGCATAGGCAAAATGTGGCAAATCCACACAATGGAACATGACTCAGCCATTGTGGATGAAATCGTGCTAACTGAAAGAAGGCAGACATAAGAGAACACATATTGTACGACTCTCCTTACGTAAGATATACAGAATGGACGAATTTGTAGCGACAGAAATTCGCTTGTGAATTGTCTGAGACTAGGAATGGGGTAAACCTGAAAGATGGCTGATGATGGGTACCGGGTTGTTTCTAGAGAGGATGGAAATATTCAAAAGTTACATTACGATGAAGACTCCGTGAAGCTTAAGACCAATAAGCTGTATAGTCTAAAGAGTGAACTTAATGGTGTGTGAACTGTCTTTAAATAGAGATGTTCGGAACACAGGAAATCCCCTGAAGAATTTGTAAAAATGGATCTTGGGCCCCCTTTCAGAGACACCCTGCTTGAGTAGCTGCTTGTCTTTAGTCAGGGTTACTATTTTATTTATTTGTTTGTTTGTTTATGGCTTTTTGAGACAGGGTTTCTCTGTAGCTTTGGAACCTGTCCTGGAACTAGTTCTTGTAGACCAGGCTGGCCTCGAACTCACAGAGATCCGCCTGCCTCTGCCTCCCAAGTGCTGGGGTTAAAGGCGTGTGCTACCACCGCCAGGCTAGGGTTACTATTTTATGATGCAACATCATGACCAAAAGCAAGTTGGGGAGTTGGGGTGGGAAAAGGTTATTTGGCTTATACTTCTACATCATGGTCTGTCACTGAAGAAATCTGGTCAGGAAATTGGAGGCAAGAGCTGATGCGGAGGCCATGCAGGGGTGCTGCTTACTGGTTCTCTCATCAGGGCATGCTCAGCCTGCTTTCTTAGAGAACCCAGGAGCACTGCCCAGGGATAGCACCACCCACAATGCCTGGGCCTTCCCCCATCAATCACTAATTAAGAAAATGCCTTACAGCTAGATCTTATGGAGGCATTGTCTCAATTAAGGCTCCATCCTTCCATAGGACTCCAGCTCGTGTCAAGCTGACAGAAAACTGGATGCACGCTGCTGCTTGCTGTTGCGCATCCACACTCACTTCTGCAGAGAGCGGACTCTCGAAGACTTACTGGGAAACCACGGCTTCCACCTGGGGATGGAACTATGGGGTTCACATGACCTTGATTTCCCTTCCAGCTCCAGCGTGCACTCTGCTTCTCAGCATCACCCCTCTCTCCTTAGTCACAATGATCGGTTCACCAGGAGACAGAAGACATCCCTCTGTTTCAGGGGAAGTCTTGAGGACATTTTGCTGAGAATGTATGCCACTGAGGTTGAGAATGAGTGTGGCTCAATGGTAGAGCATTTGCCTAGCGTGTCTGGGTTCAATCCATAATAACACAAACAAAACAACGCAGTAACGAATTTATTCCCTCCGTGGTCCAAAGTGAGGAAGGCCTTAGTTTTAGCAGTCATTTTGGGACCTCAGGAGGGATCCTGCCTGTGTAAATCCAAACTGAAGAAACAGAGCACGCAGGGCTGGAGAGAGGCTTCAACAGTTAAGAGCACTTGCTGTGTTTGCAGAGGAGGTGGGTTCTGTTCTAAATGCCCCCATAGTGTCTCCTAGCATCTGTAACTCCAGTTCCAGGGGATCTGATGCCCTCTTTTGACCTCCACAGGTACTACACATACACACACGATTTGTACACACACACAAATGAGCAGGGAAAAGCTCATGCACATAAAATAAAATAAATAACTAGACTTGTGGTGGCGCAGGCTTTTAGTCCCAGCACTTGGAAAGCAGAGGCAGGTGGATCTCTGAATTTGAGGCCAGCCTGGTGTCTACAGAGCTAGTTCCAGGACAGCCAGGGCTACACAGAGAAACCCTGTCTCAAAAAAAAAAAAAAGCCTAAATAAATGAACAAATAAATTTAAAAGAAACATCATGAAAGCAAGATTTTTTTGAGGAGATCTCTTGATGTTTGGTTTTGAATTTGAAATTTTAAGTATACATTTTACAAAACTGAAAAACAGCTAATGCAGAAAGAAATAATATAGTAAAATGACCTCTGAAATGGAATAAAATCTAGAATATATATCCCTTTGTGGTGGTTTGAATAAGAATGGCCCCATAAGCCATTTTTTTTAATGCTTAGTTACTAGGGAGTGGCACTATTTGAAAGGATTAAAGGGATTAGGAGGTATGCCTTTGTTGAAGGAAGTGTGTCACTGGGGGTGGACTTTCAGGGTTAAAAAAAACACATGTCACGCCCAGAATTAATCTGTCTATCTATCTATCTATCTATCTATCTATCTATCTATCTATCTATCTATCTATCTATCATCTCCAGATCAGGATGCAGCTCTCAGCTCCCTCTCCTGCACCATGCCTGCCTGCATGCCACCATGCTCCCTGCCATGATAATAATGGACTAAACCTCTAAATCTATAAGCCAGCCCCTATTTAAATGTTTTCTTTTTTGAGAATGGTGTCTCTTCACAGAAGAGAGTAGAGTTAAGACATCCTTGATGGCAGAAGAGCTCTTCACTAGTTTCCCATCAATGCATAAAACTCACCACCAACTTAGCAGCTGAAAGTTCCTAGTGATGTCAGGGTTGGGAGGAGTCCAGGTGAGCTCAGCGCTTTTTCAGTTCATGACCTCAGGATACTAAAGTCAGGGAGTTGACAAGGCCTAGCATTTACGTGGAAGATCTGTGGCATTGCTTGCTTACAGTTCTTCAGACCGGTTGAAGAATCCCCCTCCTTGCCACCCGAAGCCTGAGATGTCCCCATTTTCTCTCTGGATACTAGCAGGTACAGCTCTGCTCCTGTAGGCCACCTTCGTTCCTCCTCACATGGATGCTTGCACCTCACAGCAAAGACCTCGGCTTCTCTCTGACTTCTCTGGACTCCCCGATAGTCCTCTCTGAGTCAGAAGAAAGTTTTCATGTTTTTCTACCCCTGTGATTAGGTCAGGCCTAACTGGGAAGTGTTCCTATATAGTTACAGGCCAACTGTCCCTTCCACAGTGTCATCACAGGAGCATTTTTGTAAGTCTTCTACAACAACATGGAGAAAGAATTTCAGGAGAGTTTGGATTATAGTATTGTAACACTACTTCCCTAGTGGGCTATAGTCTAAGGACACAAAATATCTTTAAAAAACAAACAAAACAACTCAATTCTATTTAACATTCACTTGTCTTATATTGGTGGTATAAAGTATGACAGGACAAATGGATTTCTTACGGCTGTTTGAAACAATTCCATAAATTGTACAGGAAAAAAAATTTGTATTGTGGGACCTGCAATTTTTAGTGAAGAAAAAAAAGCTCAAATATAAAATTGAAGCAGATAGATAAAACCTGCAAAATCTTGTTTACACTGAAAATGTCAGTACGAAACTGCGTGTGTGTCTTAAGTGAGTATGTCAGCCCTGTCTGTTTAAAAGGCAAGAGGAAATAACGACGCAGAAGTAACATGAACTCAGTGGCACAGGCTTTAATCCCTGCACTTGGGAGGCAAAGGCACGTGTGTAGAGAGATCTACCATCTCTGTGAGTCTGAGGCCAGCCTGGTCTACAAAGTGAATTCCAGGACAGTCAGAGTGATACAGTGAGACCCTGTCTCAACACAACACAACACAAAGAAAGGGCTTATTTGGCTTACCTTCAATATGAATTCACAACGGACACCTCTTGTACCAGATGGTTCTAAATATCATTTCTCATCCTGTGTAACTAAGGTTAGTAAGAACTGACTTGTTACAGTTCTGGGTCAGGAAGTGTAAGAGACGAATCTCGAGCATCTTCCTGCACCAGAAAAGAGATTTCAAAGAAATAAGGTCATTTCAAAAGAATACAAGAGCAAATCTGAGGGGGATAATTTAAGCATCAAAAACAATGGTAATCACAGTGAATTGTAATGTTTTCAATAAAGAGAAATATTTGAAGTTATGCTTTTATGAAAGCCTACTGGTCACGTTCCTAATTGCTAGGCAACCAACTCATTCCTCTGAGAAATTAGTCAATACATGAACAAGTCAAACATTTGCTTACATTTTCTCATAGGAATTACATTTCATAATGTAATCATGGGTAATATTCCCCTTTGAAAGTCATAGAGAATCATTAAAGAAAAATACTTCTGAATAGAAAAAAATCCAGCCTGGCCGTGGGTGTAGCTCTGTGGGCAAAGCGCTTGGCAGCAGGCTTGAGGCGCCATGGTGCACACACTTGGTGCCGTGGCACATGCTTGTGACCCCAGCACGTGTAGGTGGGGGAAGAAGATTCCAGACAATAAATATAGCAGGAGGACTAGGATCTTCTTCTTCTTCTTCTTCTTTTTTTTTTTTTGGTTTTTCGAGACAGGGTTTCTCTGTGGTTTTGGAGCCTGTCCTGGAACTAGCTCTTGTAGACCAGGCTGGTCTCGAACTCATAGAGATCCACCTGCCTCTGCCTCCCGAGTGCTGGGATTAAAGGCATGCGCCACCACCGCCCGGCTCTTACTCAGGGTTTCTATTGCTGAAATGAAACACGGTGATCAAAAAGCAATTTGGGGAGGAAGCTTACACTTCGTCATCGAAGGAAGTCAAGGTAGGAATTCAAACAGGATGGGATCCTGGAGGCAGGAGCTTATGCAGAGACCATGGAGGGATGCTGCTTACTGGCTTGCTTCCCATGGCTTGCACGGCCTGCTTTCTTATAGAACTCAGGACCACCAGCCCAGAGATGGCACCACCTACAATGGACTGGACCCTCCCACATTGCTTACTAATTAAGAAAATACCTTACAGCCCAATCTTGTGGAAGTTTTTTCTCAATTGAGGTTCCCTCCTTTTGGATAAGTCTAGCTTGTATAAGGGTGACAGAAAACCAGCCAGCAAGGCAGTAAATCCTAAAGCTGTTACTTTGTAGAGAGTTTCCAAACTAGAGGAAGATGAGAGCTTCTTCTAAGGCTGTGGGTTCAACTTCATTGCAGCCCTGATTTATAAGTCTAGTGATCGAGGCATCTTTCCAGCCTTGCTGTGTGAAGATATCTCTCTCCAAAGAACCTTATGGTTTGCTGTGTGTGAAAATGGCACCTTCTAAAGTCACAGAAATGAATCAATATATCAAGTTGTCATATTTTGCCTCAACTCTGGGGAAAATTGTCAATGTGTACTAAAGTCATTAGAGGAATGGTTGGTGCATAGCTAGTCAATGTTTGGAGAGAGAGAGAGAGAGAGAGAGAGAGAGAGAGAGAGAGAGAGAGAGAGAGAGAGAGAGAGAGAGAGAGAGAGAGAGAACCACAGGATCCAGAAGAGGGTATCAGATTCCTTGGGGCTGGAGTTACAGACAGTTGTGAGTTTCTGAACTTAGGTCCTCTCCCATAGCATTTTTTAATTTTTTGTTCACTGGTGTTTTACCATGGGTGTCAGATCCCCTGGAACTGGAATTGCTGCCATGCAGGTGCTGGGAATTGAACCCAGATCCTCTGGAAGAACAGTCAATGCTCTTAACTACTGAACCATCTCTCTAGCCTCCCTCAGCAGCAAGTGTTTTTAACCACTGAGTCATCTCTCATCCCCAGTAAAGAGCAGTCTTGTGTAAGTTTGGTAATAAGAGATGGATGCTGGTTAAAAAATATATATATTTTAACTTAGTTCTTTGTCTCTAGCGTGCCTCCTATAGGCTTACAGTTTGGCACTGTGGAAACCTCAAAAGAATGGGATGTTAGATCAGTTGCAGGGATGCACCCCTACAGCCCCAACTACTGGGGATGCTGAGGATGGAGGGTCACTTGAGTCTAAAAGTTTGGGACCCCATCTCAAAAACAAAACACAAAGAAGTGGTAGCGTGTGGTGGTGGTGGGGTGTCTTAGGTCACTGGGGGCTTGTCCTCAAAGGAACCTGTGGGACCCAAATCTCTTCTCCCTTTTAGCTTCTGAGCCACTATGAAATGAATGGCTTCATCCACTGCGTGCTCCCTCCGTGGTATCCTAAAGACTCGAAGCAACGGAGGTGACCAACTGGGTATGAACCCAAAACTCCAAGAACAAGTACCAAAAGAAATTTTGCTTGTGTAAGTTGATATATCTCAGATATTTGCCTAACACAAACATCAAAGAATAATTTCTGACTTAGTTTATCACCTGACAAGATGAAAACCCCATGTGATGGGAGACTCGTCAGAGTGACTGCTCTTTCCCAATGAACTCACAGTTTTTCTTGGAATAGGCTTTCTCTCTGTGGTTTGTTATTAGGAAGGACCAGTGCGAATTTTAATGTCTCTTAGCCGTTGCCTTTGGCCACCCATGAAACTGAAATTCAAGAACACAGAGGGTACCCTCTCAGGTAAAAATAGGAGTGTTTGGAACCAGTCCACTGCAGAATGGAGAAAAATTATTTTATTTCTTCCCCGGGATATTGAACTTTTTTACTGTCTATAGTCAATGTTTATAGAACTGGATTTCATAAGGAGTTTCCTATTTTTATAAACCATTCATTATTCATGTGTTGTGTCACATCGGGACACTTTCATACACGGACAAGTTATACATTGAATATATTTCCTCCCATGCCTCTCCCCTCCCTCTCCCCTCCCTCTCCTCTCTCTCTCCCCTCCCTCTCCCCTCCCTCTCCCCTTGCCCTCCAGTTTCACTTGTAATTTCATGTCATATCCACCAGAGAATCAGGTCTTTCGATGAAGCCTGAACACCTGAGGTGTAAATAAATTTCCCATAGGCATCGTTCAGCTTTAGAATTCTCTATTACAACGCATTAGCATGTCGAATCCAGAATTTTCTTTAAATATTTTAAAGTAGTTATTTAGTGTGTTTGCGTATTTAGAGAGAGGTCAGAGGGTTGGTTCTCTCCTTCGACCATATGGGTTCTGGAGATCAAACTCGGGTTGGCAGGCTTGGCGGCAAGCTCCTTCACTCACTAAGCCCTCTCATTGATGATAAATTCACAATTTCCTATTATTGCCATTGGCTTTCAAAATACCACTGCACACACAGCCCTTTACTTTTATGTATTTGTGTGCGCGTGTGTGAGGGTGGGTCTTGCATGTGCCCTATGTGGCATGTAGAAGTCAGGAAGACAACACGTGGCAGTGGGGTTCCTCTTTCTACCGTATGAATCCTGGTGATGAACCCCAGGTCCTCAGGCTTGGTGTCTCTAAGGTCACCAAGAAGGAAATACCGACAAGGGGACAAGCAACTCTTTAATAGCACAGATCTTATTCAGGAGAAACCCGGAGGAGGAGAGATCTCTAGTCCAGCAAATCAGAGAGCACGGCAGGCCTTACAGAGTTGAGGACTTCCAGGGGAGGAAGGAAAAAGGGACTAATTTTTTCCCCTTTTTTGGTCCAGTTAGGGGTAGCTAGAGAGGTTCCTGGTAGGTAAAACAAAATGTCCGGTGACGGGAAAATGTCTTGTTGCTGCTATTGGGGTAGGGAGGGCAAGAATCTGGGAAAACGTTTTACTTTCGTTCAGGAAACCAACCTAGTTTCGTAGTTGTCGTTGTTTAGTCAAAATGGAGGAGCTTTATAAAATGGAGTGAGCATAGCTAACGGCGGAAGAACACCTGACCCGCTTAACCATCTCACCCGCCCTTTAAAGGAGGAATTGTAGTTTGGCACTCCACATGCCCGGAGCCAGAAGATCTGGATTTGAAACTTGACTCTGTCCCCAACTTCCTGCGGTGGAGATTAAGAATCAGTGGGGGGGGGGGGGGACTGGAGAGATGGTTCAGAGGTTAAGAGCACAGGTCCTCCGAGGACCTGGGTTCAAGTCCCGGCATCCACATGGCAGCACCCTTCCACAGACACAAGCAGACAAACCATCAATGTACATTAGAAAGAAAGAATCAAGACCAGTTGGTGCAGCCTATGGAAGGGCTGAAGAAACCACAGTTCTGCTCTCACCCCGACCTGTGGGAGCGGAAACGGAACCCTGCCGGCTGGGGCAGGCAGTCGGGCTTTTCCCTCCTGGCCAGTGCCGGGAAAAGAGACCAGGGCAGAAGCAGAGGAGGAGGTTAGAGGTAGGGGGTGAAAGCGATGGAAGGGTCATGGTGCAGATTGGAAAATCTTCCCGAGGTTATGAGGCCACGTCTAAGAGAGAAGATGGAGAAAGGAAGTGCTGAGAGGCAGCGAGTTTCCCCGCTCTCCCATGACGGCCGGAGGACAAGGCTGTGACCCATCAGCTGTATCAATTGATACAGTGAACAGTCCTGTCGTTCTCTTAACTCGAAGGCTGTGGCGACCTTCTCTTTAGTTCTCTTTATCTGTCCTTGGTTTGGGAGAAAATAGTGACGAAAAGGTTTTTGGGTTTTCCGCCTTTGCCCTCTTCTCAGGCCAAGGGAGCAGGGGGGCCCCTAGCGGCCAAAGTTGGATCTGCAGAAATCACGTTCTTTAGTTTGGGGACAAGGCGCCTGGGTCAGGAAGAAATGTTCAGGGGAACCAGGGCTCTGGGAATGTTGAAGGGAGATGGAGGTGGGTGGGAGCAAAGGAGGCAATCAGAAGCAGCAGAAGAGCAACAGGAAGAGGAAGGGAGAGCAGACTACAGAAACAAGACGGAAAACATGCAGTATCCATACGAGTGCATTAAAAAAAAATACTCTAACAATTTGCAATACAACGCAAGTGGCTCTCTGTGAGTTCCAGGCCAGCCAACGCTACAAGTGAGACCTTGTCTCAACAATGGAAAGGGCGAAAAAGATTTATAATTTTTTTTTCAGAAAAAAATATTACTGGAAGAATCATTCCAATTTCAGCTTTGGGGATGGCCCTATGTCACACATAGGGTATAGACTTAACTGAATTTAAAATGTTCTGTCAAAATCACTTCTCTGCTCCGTGACTAAGTTTAAATGTAAAATGTTTCTTCATGGATGGCCACTGCCTATTATAAAACTGGGGTAACAACAAAATGTGTGAGAGAAGATAGCAATTGGGAAGGGGGTTTTAAGACAGGGTCTCACTGTGTTGCCCTGGCTGTCCTGGAACTTGCTCTATAAACCAGGCCGGCCTCAAACTCACAGAGATCTACCTGTCTCTGCCCTCCGAGTGCTGGATTAAAGGCATGCACTACCAGCATCTGGCTAACTTAAATTTTTTTATATTGATTTTATTTTATGTGTATGAGTGTTTTGCCTGCATGTATGTGTGTGCCTCATGCTCACCGAAGTCATAAGGGGTGGGGTTGGATCCCCTAGAACTGCAGGTACAGATAGATGGTTGTGAGTCATCATGTGGGTGCTGGGACTCAGACTGGGGTTCTCTCGGGAGCAGCGAATGCTCTGAACTGCTGAACCATCTCTCCAGCCCAAGCTGACTCTTACCAGTGAGGTGAACAGTAATAGGATATATACTAAGGTTGAGCGATGTTTTCTCAGGGTGTCTCTGCTTCCTACACAATGCTGGTGGATTATGAGGTGACATGTTGAAATTGGAAGCCTTTGGTAAGGGGAGTTCCCACAAAATGCTGTACTGGTCCCGGCCACATAGCACTTCGAAGTGGCTGTCATGATTGGGTCCCAACACTGGTAAGCAGATGTTTCTGTGAGTAGCTTGTCCTCAAAATAGCGTGTTTTATGTATTAGTTTGCATTTTTTATTTTGGGTAGAAGGCCTTTTGAAACTAGGTCTCATTGTGTAACTATCCTAAGATTCACTATCCTCCTGCCTCAGCCTCCTAAGTGTTAGGATGATAGGCATGTGCCTTCTTGTTTAGCTTTCAGACTAGCCTCACACCCTCAGATACTAGGGGGAAAGTATATATTGGTTTAGCCATTGGAAAGCAACAGGCAGCAAGTACTAAATTAAAACGCACATGTAGGCTTAGTGCCCTAGGGAGTAGTAGGCTCTCTATCTGTCTCATATATACACAGTAGAGGATTAGACCATTATCTTCAGGATAATGGGAAATGGACAGAAGGGTAGAGCACCATGTTGGGAAAAATAAGCCAGACCTAGAAAGATAAAATATATTGTATTTTCTGTCACATGTGGAATCTAAAGAAAAAAACCATGAATAATAAAAGGAGTCTTGGAAAATAAGTTAGCAGCAGTGGAGTAAGTGTGAATCATAGGGAAGGAAATATGATCAAATGCTTTATGTATGTGGATGACAATGTTATAATGAAACCTATTGCTTCGTGTAATACACTACTGAAATACACAAATTCTAGAAGTACTCTAACAATATATTGTAGTCTAAAATATAGACTGTGAAATTAGACTGTGAAATTCTAGCTATGAAAGTGGGTTAAATGTATAAATGTAAAAAAAATCAAGCATGCAAGTGGAACGTTCAAGAAGGTGGCAAAGTCAAGTGAAAATTGAATTGATTTTATGAGACGAAAATTAAATTTCTTCTGAGATTTTTCTAATGCATAAACTCTAATTGTATAGGCTTTTGCTTTTGCTTTCACTGAAGGGAGAGGAAGGGACTGCTGGCCTGGTTGCTAGTGGGAAGGAAACTTGTGTGCTGTCTTCACCTTGAGTTCTCATTCTTCTGCCATTCGTGATCTTTTTTCTTTTCTTTTATTTCTTTCCCCCCTTTTTTTCTTGAGACAGGGTTTCTCTGGGTAGCATTGGAGCTTGTCCTGGAACTTTCTGTAGACCAGGCTGACCTCAAACTCACAGACATCCACCTGACTCTGCCTCCCAAGTGCTGGAATTAAAGGTGTGCGCCGCCACTGCCTGGCTTTTCTTTTTTCTTTTTTTGTCACTTGTGATCCTAAGGAAGAGAGTTGAACTCTGTAAGCTCTGAGTTCTTTAACTAGAAAATGGAGATAGCAATCATACCTGCCTTCTAGGTAAAGGTCTGTGTAGCCCCCTGGGACACGCATGTGAGCGATATGATAGCAGACTTGGTGGCACAGGCCCGCTATCTCAGCACTGGGAAGGCTGAGGCAGGAGGTCTAGGAGTTTAAGGCTAGGACGGACTACAGCGTGAGACTGTGACTCAAAATAACCCAGGCTGACGACGTGCCTCAGCAGGAAAAGGCCCTTGCCAGCAAGTCTGAAAATGTAGCTCAATCCCCAAACCCATTTCCAAGTGCTGATATTGCAGGTATGTGTTACCATGTCTGGTGCTTCTGTTTTGTTTTGATTTTTGGTTTTTTAGACAGGATCTAACCTACAGTTCTGGTTGTCCTGGAACTCACTAGGTAAACCAGGCTGGCCTCCAATTTATAGAGATCCACCTGCTTCTGTCTCCCGAGTGCTGGGGCTAAAGGAATGTGCCACCATGCCAGGCTTGGTGCTTTGTTCTTTATTTTGAAACAGGGTTTTACCACAAAGCCTAGACTGGTGGGGAGCTCTTCATCCTTCTGCATCAGATTCTCAAATACTAGATTCAAATACTAGATTATAGATATGCACTATCATACCCAGCCTTTACAATATTCTCTACATTGAGCCAGGCATGGTGGTCCACACATTTAATCCCAGCATTTGCGAGGCAGAGGCAGGCAGGTCTCTATTTACTCTAAACCAACCTGGTCTACATAGAAAGACCCGGTCTCAAGCAACAGCAAAAACAATATTACTGCATTGGTGGCTTGAATACAGAGGGCACATGATGGTTGCTGTCCTGGATGAGATGCATTTAGTCGGGCTATTCCTTTTTCTTCCCTTGCATTTACCTTTAAGTGCTCCCTATGCAAGAACTTTAAAGTGGCTGCTCATAGGTATTATGTCCCATCTCTCCCATTTCTTTCCTTAGTCTAGCACCAATCAGGTCCAAACACCCAGGAATGCCTGGTTCGTGTTCAGGAGCGTCCAGAACAATACGGTCTTTGCAAGATGGCTGGTTGTGAACGTGTGAGTATGAGGACTTCTATATGAAGTGCCCACCTTCGTCACCATTCTTTAGCTGTTCCATTGTCTGAGCTGACCCCCGAGTTACTCGTAAGACTCTAGTAAACAAGGAACTGAACTCACAGGGTTTCCAGAGCACTGTGGCAGGGGTCAAGAATGCACTGTATCTTCTCACCATTCAATTCATAACCAAGGTGACTACTTTTACTATTATAGTATAGAAACAAGTTATTTATTTATTTAAAGCCCAAATGCAGCAGGCCAACTGACTCAGGCTCTTTGTGTTACCCCACACAGTTTTGTTTTGGTTTGTATAACTGTCCTTAAAATGACCTCAGCTAGCCCTTGAAGGTTTTAATAGTGTTCACGGCGGGGATGAGGCTTATATACCCAACCACATCTTGACAAATCTGGTTTGTGGCCAACCTTGAGTAAGCACCCTTCGCTTCCAACACCCTGACAGTTGTTTAGGGAGGAACAGTTATAGCTCCCAGAGGGTTTGACACCAGATGTGCTGTGAGAGGAGGAATGGAGTTATTTCTTAGGGGGCTAGTTAATTGGAAAGAGATGGGGAGCCATGCGATGCTGCAGTTGAATTGACTTGCTAATTGTGCTTTTATTAGGAAATGTATTATTAAACTGAATTAGAGTTATAGAAAAAAATCAATTGCTTCTAGCTCTCTTTGGAAAAGAGAATTAGTTTCATGTTTATATAATAATAGAGTCCAATATAACCTGGGCTTATTTTTTGTTCTGCAACTTGAGACAGCCAATACACTTCCCCGAAGCCACAAGTGTCTGAAGTGACTGACTTCTCTTTCTGTGTCACTCACGAGTCTGTCTTATTTCCAAGAAAAGTCACAAGGGGCAGTCGGGATACTAAGACAAACTTAGATGAAATCAACTCCTGCAATTCTCGCAGTTCCTGAAATCCTATGAGCTTTGCTTCCACATTCTCCCTTTCTCTAGAACACGTGAGCTTCCTGCATACTGTATGTAGATTTGTGTGTTTTGAGACAGAGTCTCACTATGTAGACCAGGTTGGCTTTACCCTTACAGAGATCTGTTCTTCCCTGCTTCCCTAGTGCTGGAATTAAATGCGTGTGTAACCACACCCAGCTTGTATGGGAATATTTGGGACAAAGAGGTTGTGGAAAGGGAAACTCAAGTAGTATTCAAGGGGACTTTGGTTTCCATTGAACACCCTGGTTGTAAGGAACATTGATGGACTCCTTCAAGTTTCCTCAGGCTCTGAGGAGCTTGAGACTCAGAGGGAGCTAAGATGGCTCAGCAAGGAAAGACATTTGCTACCAAACCCGATGATCAGAGTTCCATTCCTGGGATGCACTTAGTGGAAGGAGAGAACTGACTCCATCAAGTTATCCTCTGACTTCCTAACACTAACCACGCGTGTCCATGTTTCCACATGTCCCTACACAAGCTAACATGCATGTTCATGTTTCCACATGTCCCTATATAAGATAACATGCATGTTCATGTTTCCACATGTCCCTACACAAGCTAACATGCATGTTCATGTTTCCACATGTCCCTATATAAGATAACATGCATGTTCATGTTTCCATGTGTCCCTACACAAACTAACATGCATGTTCATGTTTCCATGTGCCCCTACACAAACTAACATGCATGTTCATGTTTCCATGTGTCCCTATATAAGATAACATACATGTTCATGTTTCCACATGTCCCTACACAAGCTAACATGCATGTTCATGTTTCCACATGTCCCTATATAAGATAACATGCATGTTCATGTTTCCACATGTCCCTATATAAGATAACATGCATGTTCATGTTTCCATGTGTCCCTATATAAGATAACATGCATGTTCATGTTTCCACGTGTCCCTATATAAGATAACATGCATGTTCATGTTTCCATGTGTCCCTATATAAGATAACATGCATGTTCATGTTTCCATGTGTTCCTATATAAGATAACATGCATGTTCATGTTTCCATGTGTTCCTATATAAGATAACATGCATGTTCATGTTTCCATGTGCCCCTACACAAACTAACATGCATGTTTATGTTTCCATGTGTTCCTATATAAGATAACATGCATGCTCATGTTTCCATGCACTCCTATACATGCTAAAAAAGTAAATCAATGCAAAAAATGTTATGAAAGGCAGAAGATGAGCATCTCAGCTCAGTGTCTGAGTCCTTCACTTGTTTGCCCCATACTGAGAGTCTCTCTTTAGTAACGAATCTGTCTTTCTCTCTCCGTGTCTGATACTTTGATGCCATCCCTTGCCTGGCATAATCATTTTCTTGGCATGAGGATCCACCTTCTCCTTCTACTGCTGTGGAATCAGAGCCCTGCTTTCTGTCCTCAGATCTGTGACTGTCTCCTATGGCTGATGTGTGGCCTGCATTGCTCTCTCCTTTTCATAGTGTGCTCTTCCCGCCAACTAAAGCAGCCCAGCTAAGACATTGCTAGACTTTTCTGGAGGGAGTCCGTATCTCACGAGCTGTCTTGACCCTATGGGACCTTTTAATCCCGCCTGCTCAAATACCTTGAATTTTTTATGACTGCTACAGAAGTCACAGGCACAAATGAGTTTGAGAACATAAATATAAGTAAGAAAAATTTCTCTGCTGCATTAAAGAGGAGTCTGGTGGCATTTTGACAATAGTTTTCTTAGTAAAGAAATCAGTGGAGAATGGGGATTGGAAGCTGAAATTGGAAGAAGGGACCAAGATGCATGTGGCGGTCAATGGGCATCAGGAGGTAAAATTCTGGACATCATCCTGACACGGGCTATTAAAATCAGCCCTTTGAGCTGTGGTTTGGTTCTGTGTGGCACATTTGGGAGGTGAAACCATATTGCCAACATGTAAAGGAAAAAGAGTTTCCCAATTGTCCTTTTTATTATGACATGGAAACCAGATCGCGTGTTTTCAGCTCTGGATTATCTATTGCATTTGTGTTTGCGTCAGTCCAGTCCACGTTTTTCTGCATGCGATCATAGGCAGGTGCCCGTTATCCTCACAGAAGCATCCACCATGGGAATTCTGAGAGAAGAGTTGGGTTCTGACCTTTCCAGACACTTAGAAGGTTGTTGGGGTCCATTCCTTCCTCCCACCAGATTTGAACAGGTAAGGTGAATCTAATTAAAATTCCCCTCCAAATTATTTTATTTAAAAATAAAATTAAAAATCATCATTAGGAACATCATTTCGTCATTGAAATTTTGGAATAATTGAGTCTTCAGAAAGACCTCTGTTAGAATTGTATGTAATTATTTATTCAAATGATGGCCAACATTCACCATCCACTCATCAACAGCTCAGCCAACACACACACACACACACACACACACACACACACACACACACACACACACCTAGCAGAAGTAAAGCACTGTATCCATCAACTTGTAGAATCGCCTATTTTATTGTAAGTGTTTTCTTCTAGTCTTTGTTGCTTCTGGTGAATGAGTATGGCAGAAGTCATGTCGCAGCCAGCAATTAGGGAAACAAGATTTGCGCCCAGGCAGCCTGATTCAAGACCCCTTACCTGCAGAAGTTCTTTGCCAAGAACCTGTTTGGACCTGTCTCCCACTTCAAAGTAAGTGTTGAAAGGTCCCCTTGATGAACCCCAGTTCTTCCAGTTTGTCCTCTCCTCTCCTCTTCTCTCTTTTTGTCTCTTTTCCTTTCCACATCAGTCATGGAAGTCACACTACACTGATGGGACCCCCACCTCCAGCTTCACACCCACCCCAGTGGGAACTCACTTAGATTTCAGCCCTAGCTTTCGGCATCCTTCCCTTTTTAGCTCATTCCTGTCTCTACTTGTTTGTCTCCAAATATAAAACCCAAGTTTATGGTTTCAGAATGTTTGTCCCCTTCAGACTCTTTGTTTATAAACGGTCTCAGTTTCTCCAAGACCTCCACCCCCACCCAAAAAGGAAAAAGAAAGGAAAATATTTTGATTGTGCAGCAGCCGGGCAGAACCGGCATGAGTTCCTAGGATTGTTCTGTTTGCTTTGGTTTGAATCTGTTTCCCTGTTAGCTGGTTTATTAATCCCTGGTTCATATGTTTCATTGTTATCTTCAGACATCAGCATATAAATGTTTCCTTGACAGTAGTTTGCCCATCTCCTGAAGTTTTATAGCTTGGTATTTTGATGACCTGGATTAAAATACACATACAGAAGTCTATTCTTCAGAGACTACTTCTATAAAAGGCATTTTAAAATGCTTCTGTTTTACAAGGGATTAAGGCCAGCGGTTTTCTCAGAAACTCAAAATAACATTTAAATCAGTCTTTTAGGTGTTTATATTTTCTTAAGAGCCCAAATAAATGCCATTTATGCTAAAATAAGGCTATTCTCTCCAAAGTGTTCATAGTTGCCTCATTCCCTGACATTAATTGTGTCAACAGTGATAGAGTACAGCTGTTTCTCTGTGTAAATGACCCCAAAAGAGCTATTTGCCTAAGTTCCATCAGAGCATTTGCTACTGTCCCAGGCCGCACATTTAAATCTCTCTTCTTGGGTACACACATTATAAATATGCAACAAAGAATCACAATGTTGGGGACTGGAGAGATGACTCAGTGCTTAAGAGCACTGGCTGTTCTTCTAGAGGTCATGAGTTCGATTCCCAGCAACCACAAGGTGATGCACAACCACCTATAGTGGGATCTGATGGACTTTTCTGGCATAAAGGCATACATGCAGAGCACCATAAATAAATAAATAAATAAATAAATAAATACATCTTTTTAAAAAAAAGTTTCACAATCTTTACAGGGTCACAATTTTAATGCCAAAAGGTAACACCAAAGACACAAAATATCAACACAATTAATACTGTTGAGTGCAGAGGTGATTGTCACAGAAAGTCACCAACTTCTGGAAGCACTGATCCCATCCTGAGCTGGGTACAGCTCTGCGGTACATCAGGTACTCCCGCCTCCTGCCACCCAGTTGCTCTCTAGACAGATGAGAGAGGTGAGAACTCACCCTGACCATTGAAAATAAAAGACATCCTGGGCCATGGCGGTACACGCCTTTAATCCCAGCACTACGGAGGCAGAGACAGGTGGAGCTCTGTGAGTTCAAGGCCAGCCTCATCCTCAAAGCAAGTTCTAGGACAGCCAGGGCTACACAGGGAAACCCTGTCTCGAAAAACAAAAGAAAAGAAGAGAAACAGTGTAACAGCTACATTAGGAGTAAGAAATATTTATTTTTGTAAGATGGGGTCTTACCTGCTGGCCTAGAACTCACTATGAAGACCACAGAAAATACTGGTCTTGAACTTAGAGATCTACCTGCCCGAGTGCTGGGATAAAAGGTGTGCCACGTGTGGCTGTGAGTAATGACTCTTGTAAGGTAGTGTCTCAGAAGGCAAATATGTGAGCTTTAGATTATGAGGATAGGTCCAGGAGATCTGGAAGCTGATTTATATGGAGAAATTCTCTTGCTTTGATTATTTTGTGGCCCTACATACAATAGTTGTAACTTTGGATTGCATCTCTATTGCACCTGGAAGCACCACAATGCTTGCCTTACCCTTGCTTTTTGAGTCCTCAAACAGGGTTATGCTTCTGTTTGAAGCACACACACACACACACACACACACACACACACACACACACAATTTTCACACCTGAAAAATGGTAAGAGGTTAAATTTCCTAACTTATTTTTCAGTTTTCTCTGCTTCTTATTCTATGCTCTTTCTCCACTCTCCTCCAGTCCCCAGGTCTGCCTAGTCCAGCAGTGCAATAGTGAAATTCTTCCATGGTTTCCCTAATTGGCCCAAAGCCCACAGCTGTAGATACTGGTGGTAGGAGCAAGCGCCTACCTCGGAGAACTCTATGTCCCCCAGTTCACAGGCTTCTACCAGCAGGGCCCATCTGGTCTCTGTTGATTGGGTCTTAATGGACACCTGACTCAAGCTCAGATGACAGGTTCTCTCTGCCTAGAATTTAAACATAAGCCAGGAGCCGGCAAGATTTTACTGCAAAGGTCTGGGGCTGTGCATAAAGAGGAGCAGACTGAGAACAAGAGATGGAGAGATAGAGACAGCGATAAGAGAGTCAGGGGGCGTGAGAAAGACGGTAGAAACTGACCAGCTCTCAAGACTTTCTAGCCCCTGTGTCCTTCCTTCCAGATGGTGGTTGTTCCCTTTTTCCAGCTATGCCATGAAATAACTCTAAATTCTTCTTTTGTTGCTGTTTGTTGTTTTGTTTTTTTGAGATAGGGTTTTTCTGTAGGCTGTCTGAGAACTCAGTCTGTGGACCAGGCCAGCCCCGAACTCAGAGTTTCGCCTGCCTCTGCCTTCTGAGTGCTGACATTAAAGGTGTGTGCCACCACCACCACCCAAGCAAAATTCTTGAATACATGCTTTCACTAAAGCAAAGATGGAGATGGTTTCTCCTGGTCTCAACCAAAAAGTAATTCCATCAAGACATTCCCTTAGAGAGCATGATTTTCATTGTCCTTACACTGAAGAGCAGTGTGGCCTCCTTTAGACATTTGATTCCTCTAGAACTTTCTAGGCTCCTGCTCAGTTCCCAGCAAACAGTTTCATGGTTTTTTTTTGTTCCCAGGGTACACTGTCCCTGACCCCCAGCAACTTAAAAACAAAGAGATACAGAGTAGGTGTTCCTTATTTTTTTCCCCTAGTGTTTGATTTTTGAGACTTAGTTTTTCTGTGTAGCCCAGACTGTCTTGGAACTCACTTCGTAGAGTAGGCTGGCCTCCAACTCTGAGATCCACCTGAGTCTGCCTCCTGAGGGCTGGGATTAAAGGCATGTGCCATCACACCAAGCAATAGAGTAGATTTTTGTTTGTTTGTTTTGAGACAAGGTTTCTTTGTGTAATAGTCCTGGCTGACCTAGAATTCACTCTGTAGACCAGGCTGGCCTTGAACTACTGGAAATCTGCCGGCCTCTGCCTCCCAAGTGCTGGGATTAGAGATGTGTGCCACCACTGCCCAGTCAGAGCAGATTTTTTTTAAGACATGAAATATAACAAAGCAAGACGGGTGATCAGAGTGGAAGTATTACAGGGTCACAGGCTTTGACAACAGAGTAGTAATACATTAATAGTCTGTTCCAAGCATTAAATAAAAAGTCATGCTCTGGGCATGGTGGCACACGACTTTAATCCCAGCATTTGGGAAGCAGAGGCAGGCAGATCTCTGAATTTGAGGCCAGCCTGGTGTACAGATCAAGCTCCAGGACAGCCAGGGCCACACAGAGAAACCCTGTCTGAAACAAAACAAAACAAAACACCACATTATTTTGCTAGTTTTCATTGGCACAATTTCAGAAAACAAGTATAGACATGAAATACAACATTGCAGGTTCAAAGATGGAGGAATGTAATTTTAGAGCAAATTGAACTTGAATTGATAGGTTGTAGTTAAAAGAGATTCTCCATTCACTGTGATGGCATCAACAGCAGACATTTTTTGTTCAGTAGAATGAGTGAAACCTAAACTCAGCCATGGGCTGTGCTTAAAGAACTAGAGACACGTTTGTTTGTTTGTTTGTTTGTTGACACAGGGTCTACATAGTCCGGGATGTCCTGGAAATTGCCTTGTAGATTAGACTGGTCTTGAAAATCATAGAGATCCTCCACATTTTTCTTGGCTTAATTTAGAAAAATTCAAAAGAAGACATTATATAGTAAGAATGTTGGAATGGAGGAGGGCTTGGTGATACAAACCTATAACCCCAACACCTGGGAAGTAGCAGAAGGTCAGCCTAGGTTATATGAGACTTTCAGAAAGAATGTTGGGATGGATTTTATTACTCATTCACTAGCCAGTCTAGATAATGTGAGGTTTACAACATTAGGCCAGTGATGAAGGAAGACAACACTGTTCAGCATGAACGTCTTCATTGCACGGGGGCGCTGGCATGCCCCACTTTCCACGGGCAAAGTGAATGGAGTGACTGTGGCAGGAAGCAAGGACAAAATGGCAACAGAACGAATTAATCCAGAATCTCAGGCAGGGACATTGATGATGGGTTCCCGGGTCAAAAATACCACGTACCAGGGTAGGGGCATGGGGATTAGAAAAAGAAGAGGGCGAAGATGAGAGTAAAAATAACAAACAGAAACAGAGGATAGTATAGTGGGGGGAGGAGTTCCAGTGATACTGAAATTACACATGTTTAACTTCCATTTGATTAAAATACCCCTGACCCCAAAAGGTAGGAGTAAGATAGAAAAAAAAAAACAACAACTGCATTAACATGATACAAGGAAATGAGCATACCAGTTGAAGGTTGTGGACTACATTCTTAAAGATTCTGTTGCTAGAACAAGACAAGTAATGCTCATACCCTAGACCAAAACATTCTGTAGCAAACCACTCCCTGGGTGGAATCTGTTATCTCCCTAAGGGAGTAGGACTTAGTTAGATCCTTAGACTTTTTGAGGTAGAAACAGATCCTGAATTACAAGATCTGGATATTAGCCACACCTGTTAAACCTTGAGAGAGCAGAATTCTCTGACCTCTTGTTTGACTATAACCTTGAAGGAATAGAAATAAGTTCCAACTCTCTGACCTTCAGTCAGGGTGGAATGGCAACAACTTCCAGCAAGCTGAAATTCTCTGATCTTCAGACAAGGTAGAAACAGGCTCACATTTTTGGGCCTTCACAGATCGGAAATGCACAGAAATCTCTCAGGAGGAAAGGGTGTATTTGGCTTACATCTCTAGGAAACCAAGGCAGGAACTGAGTCAGAAACCATGAAGGGACGCTTAGTGGTTCCGGAGTAGATGAAAGTCGATGAAATGTTGCCTTCAAGATGAGTAGGAATAAGGTGGCAGCTGGAATTGAGATGGAAACAGTTTTGAGAGATGCTCTAACATGATGTTTCCGCATCTGGAGGAAGCCTAAAATAATTAGTTGTGTTTTAGCCAAAGATGCACACAGTTGCACTGCAAGCACAGATGGAGCACCAGGCTTCCAGCATTGTTTCCACTACACCTGTGTGAAAGACCCTTGACGAGGACCTTTTTTCGGGAGGAGACCTCCCCAACGCCAAGGAACAGGCCGAGACCGCACGGATGCAAATCGCAAGAGGTTTATTGAGTAGACACAGGTACCTGCGGGCAGCAAGATCTCTCGGAAGACTTGCGCACCTGCCAACTGGAGGGCGGGCTTCTTATAGGGGAGAGCAAAAGCAAGTTTACAGAAGGAAAAGCGTGGTTATCGGTCGACCGGAATGAGGCAGGGGCATGAATGGTTTCCTCTCTCAGCATGGGTGTCAGCAAGAAGCAAGTTTACAGAAACAAAAGCGTGGTTATCGGAATGAGGCGGGGGCATGAATGGTTTCCTCTCTCAGCATGGATGCCTGGCAACAGTCATCCTATTCCTATCTTATAGCTAACCTGCTTTGTTGATGTCCTATCTTATTGACATCTTACCTTGCAGTCTTCCTATCTCTATCTCCTGCTCTCTCAGGCACATGGGATGTTCTTACGGGAGCAGGCTGGCTGCTGATCCGGAGAAATTTTTTAAAAGCAAACAGGACGTTCCCCCCGGGAGCATGCTAGCTGCGGGTTTTGAGGAGGGGGCCTGTAGGGTCTTTCACTGTGTGCAGGTAGAAAAGTCTCAGGATATCCTAAAGAAACTTTGTTGCTCCCTTCGTGGTACTAAGAGTTGAGGCTGGGCGGTGGTGGCGCACTCCTTTAATCCCAACATTTGGGAGGCAGAGGCAGGCGGATCTCTGGAGTTCGAGGCTAGCCTGGTCTACAGAGTTCCAGGACAGGCTCCAAAGCTACATAAACCATGTCTCGAAAAAACAAAAACAAACAAAATTGAACACAGGGCCTCGGCGGCTTGCAAGGTAATTAAGTGCTTTTCCACGGAGGTGTGCGGTGGAACCACTATCAGTCACTGGCTCGAGGACCACGGATATATATTGTTGGTGCTGGACCTCCTAAACGCTAGGGGCGTGGGGCACGTCCTCATTACCATAACGCATGAAGTGATGAGCAGCTTAGAGGCCTGTATAAGGAGTAGGTGAGAGCCAGGCGGGGGCGCAAGCCTTTACTGCCTGCACTCCGGAGGCAGAAGAAGGCGGGTCTCTGAGTTCGAGGCCAGCCTGGTCTACGAAAGCTCGTTCGAGGACAAGATAGAGAACCCCCACCTCAACAAAACAAAACAAAACAAGAAAAAAAGGAGTAGATAAGACACAGAAGCCTGGAGCTGTGGATCGAGAAAGACGTATTCCCCGAAGCGCTCTGGGATGACGTCACCGGAAGACTTCCAGGCACGCGCCCGTGAGAACGCCCTGGCGCTCTAAGCCCCGCCCCCTAGCGTCCACGTGATACGCGAGTGACGCAGACCCTGCCGCTGGCCCCGGAAGCAAAACCGATAGGGGCGGAAGAGACGGCGGAAGGGCGGGCCCACGGCGCGGCGGCAGGGGGCGGGGCCGGGATGGTAACGGACAAACCCGGGAGCCGCGCTTCAGCGAGGGCCGCGCCGTGACCGCTGCTGCCGGCACCTGCTCTGCCATGATGATCCACGGCTTCCAGAGCAGCCACCAGGACTTCTCCTTCGGGCCCTGGAAGCTGACGGCCTCCAAGACCCACATCATGAAGTCTGCGGATGTGGAGAAGTGAGGCTGCGGGGCTGGGCGGCGGGGAGCGTCTAGCGGGCTGGGTGCAGCTTCACGCGGTTCTCGGGGCCGCAGGTTCGGTCCCTCTGAGCCGACCGTTGAGTGGCAACTTTAGGAAATGGTCCTGTCCCCAGCTCGCGACCTCTGCTCGCTGAAACCGTCGCTTCGCTGGGTTGGACTGAGCGCGGCTGTTTTGGTGGCCTCCCCCCCCCCCATCGCCCCTCCTATCTTGTTACCTAAGCCTGCGCCACCTTTCTGGGCGTGGACGACCGGTTTGCCTCGGGGCGATGGCTGGACGGTTTTTATGTTCAGCCTCTGGCCTGTGTGGGCTTCTGTGGTGGGCTCTTGAGATTCGGATCTTGAACCATTAAGTTCCCCAGACTTCAGAGTTTGCGAGACCGTTAACATTACTGTGTGACTGTTTAGGATGAAGATACAGACTCGGAGCGATTATAGTTTTCTTTTTTCTTTTCTTTTTTTCCTTTTAGCAAGTCAGGTATTGTGAAAAGCTCTCGAGATATGGAAGATGAAAGATAAAGTCCCAAGGAGTTCACAGTTTCTTGAAAGACCGTTATAATTGTGTGCCTTTTGGGGATGAAGATGTATATAGACAGGGCTATTTGAGATGTGTGTGTGGGGGGGGGTGTCAATGTATCGGGACAGAAGCTTCTTTTGTTTGTGTTTTTTTCAAGACAGGGTTTCTCTCTGTGTAGTCCTTGCTTTCCTCTAACTCACTCTATAGACCAGGCTGGCCTCGAACTCACAGAGATCCGACTGCCTCTGCCTCCCGGATGCTGGGATAAAGGCGTGTGCCACTACCCGCCCTGCCTGGGCAGAATCTTGCTCAAGTCTGGGGACTGAGTAGACAAATAAAGCCCACAGTCAGAGTAAGCTCTGAGCTATTTGGGGATGCCCGGATTGTATCTTGACAAAGTTTTGGGAGCGACCTGGCAGAGTATGCTTGGAGAATTGCCTTTCGTGTCTTTGGAGAATGAGTTCTGTTTTGAACTAGAGTTGGGTTTTATCGGTTTTATCTGATAGCCACCAGGTGTAGTTTTACCCAGATTGGCAAAGGACATTATGGTTGGCAATGAAGGTTTCTTGGAGGTGTTGTAGACGATGGATTGAAGGGCTGGAGGGCTGGAAAGGAGGCCAGAAAGCGATTGGAGGGACGAAGATTAACTGCTTCAATTTGATGGCCAATTGATGGAGAAGCTGTGATGGCAGGATCCTATTTAGAGATTTAAAATTTACATATGTAGAAACAGTCCCTGGTTTTTAACATAAACATAAATTGTTTCAAATTTTTAAATTAAAAATGTTTTTAATAGACTTATTTTTATTGTATGTGTATGAGTGTTTGGTGTATTTTATGTGGGCCTGGTACCTGAGAAGAGGGGAGCTGGATCCTCTGAAATGAGAGTTATCATAGCAGTAAGCCTCCATGGTGCTGGGATCTGAACCCAGTCCTCTCTGCAAGAGCAACAATGCTCTAACCCTAGGACTGCTTTTCTAGCCCATAAATCCGGAATATTCTAAACATGGCCCAAACACCTTATTTCTGATGTTACCCTTTGCCTTTAGCAAGTGTTGGGGGCTGCAGTCCTGGCCCCTTGACTTTCTTTGCCTGCTGGAGTGAACAGAGTAAACAACTTGTTTTCCTGTGCCTGCAGCTGCTCTGAGCACGAGACCCTCATGAGTTACTGATAGCAGGGGAGTGAATTCTGGTGGGTTTTACAGCTGAAAATCCCCGGGAGCTGAGGTGTGGCTTTCAGTTAAGGATCCCTATATAAGCTTCCTGGAGCACAATAAAATCGGCAATCTTGTTTCAAGGATGACCCGTGTCCCCGTGTCTCTGTCTGTGTGTGTATGTTCTACTTGTGTACAGGCACTACATATAGAGAGCACAGTTGATAGAGCTGGAAGACAGAGCATTTGACGCAACATAGTTGTGATTCTTTTACATATGTAGCTGGAGTATTTTTAGGACGACCAGATTTTTCCAGATAAACTGAGTAAAACCTGTGAAATTATGTTTGTTATTTTATGTATTTGGTATAATTCAAGAAAGTAGTTCAAACCTGTGTTTTATAGAATCTTCTTATGGATATCAATCTTTTATTGTATTTAATCTTTTAGGTATTTAATATTTTCCACCCTCTAATAGTAAAGAATAAATTTTACCTAATTCCATGGTGAAAACATGCCATCTTACTGTTAACCACCCTAAAAACATGCAGTCACAACAGGTGAAGTCGACAGTATGCGCCCAGTTTTTGTCCTAATATGTGTCTTAAGCATTTTCCCTTCTTTTCCCTAAATATTTTCACTGGTTTTATAATATTTCATCGTATGGTAGCAAGTTTATATAACCATTTCTTGTGGATTCATTGTTTTTTGCTTTTTGAGACAGGAGATTGGCATACTCCTGGTTGTCCTGGAATTCACTGTATAGACCAGACTGGCCTTAACACACAAGCGATCTGCTTGCCTCTGCCTCCTGAGTGCTGGAACTAAATGTGTGAGCCACCACACATTTAGGATCTCTCTCTGAATTGTTGCCCTGGAACTCTCAGAGACCTGCCAGCTGCTGCCTCCCTGGGTGCTGGGATTAAAGACTTGGGTCATCATGTCTAGCTGTATAACCATTTATTTTTTTCCTTTTATTGACAATATAGCAGCTGGGTGGTAGTGGTACATGCCTTTAATCCCAGCGCTTGAGGCAGAGGCAGGCAAATCGTGATTGAGGCAAGATTTGTCTACAGAGTGAGTTACAGAAAATTAGGACTACAGGAAACCCTGCCCCACCCCACGCCCAAAATTGCCCCCCACCCCCAAATTACCACTTTTTGGTTTTTTGAGACAGGGTTTTGTTGTAGCTATCAAGCCTGTCCTGGAATTAGCTCTTGTAGACCAGATTGGCTTTGAACTCACATTCACCTACCTCTGTCTCCCGAATGCTGGGATTAAAGGTGTGCACCAGCATTGCCTACATATAGGTGGCTAATAACCACTTACTTTAATTGGACATTCAGTATTACCTTTTCACTACTTGGTTATTTTGTATAGCTATCCTGAGTCAGAAAGTATAAATCTGATTAAATTTTTAGAATATTTTGCTTGATTGTGGCCTTGGGGTGGATGTAAGGGGCCTAGAGAGTCTTGTAAGCAAGTGTTGGTTTTCATCCTCCTTTTTTTTTTTAATCGCCAACTTTGAAATTGCTAAGAACTTGAAATTTTTAACAGAAGAGTTTTTTTTTTCTTACAGGTGACAGATTCTTAATTATCTTTGTAGCTATTATTGGTATAGATATCATGTAAAAACACAAAGTTCAGCAGAACATGGGAGTGTAGTGCATTAAGTCATCTTCTAGGTGATATTTAAACTCCCTCTTAAAAAAAAACTGCTATGGGCCTTTGACCTAAAATGAGATGTTTCTCATAAGGAGCAGTATTTCTTTCTTCTAAAACCTAACTTATTTTATTTGATAATACACGTTTTTAAATGAATTGATTTTAATATGTACACCGAGACTTGTTTGGTGTGTCTAATTGGAAATAAATTTAAAACTATTGGAAAGATTATAAATGTGCATAGATCTTTTCTTGACTTTCTATAAGACTATTGTTACATAATGGGTTTCATGATGACATTTTCCTGCATGTACATAATGTGTTTCAGTTAGACACTTCTCACGCTACTCTCTTGTTCCTCTCGGATTCCTGCTGATCTTTTATTCCCACCTAGTCCCTTCTGTTTTCTTTGCTCTTGCTTCTTGTGTGTGCTCTATCTTGTATTACTGGTTCAGCAGAAGCCAGGAAAGTCAACAACATGAAGAGCAAAATGTTACCCAATTGCATACTGCATACTTTATTGTAAATTCTGCTATAAAAACTGGTAAATAGATAGTTTTATATATATATATTTTTAAACTACCAATCTATGGAACATCTTTTAAAAAGTTTCTAAAATCAGTAAGATTTGGTTCATAGGGTCTTTGGAAAATGTACTTTCTTGCTCAGAACCTTTGTGTTAGTTGATTTTCAGATGTGAGAGAGAAAGATAGAAGTCTGCAGGTTTTGTTCGCTTGTTTTTAGACAAGATCTTATTGTATTCCTGGCTGGTCCAGAACTCACTATGTGGATCAAGCTGGTCTCAAAGTTACAGTTACCTCCCTGCCTATGGCTCCTGAGTGCTGGAATTAAAGGTATGCACCACCATGCCCACATTTATGGTGTTTTTTGTTTTGAGAAAGGGTCTCAGTTGTAGCTCTGGTTGGTCTAGAACTTGTTTTTTTTTTTTTAATTTATTTATTAAAGATTTCTGTCTTTTCCCTGCCACTGCCTCCCATTTCCTTCCTTCTCCCCCAATCAAGTCCCCCTCCCTCATCAGCCCAAAGAGCAATCAGGGTTCCCTGCCCTGTGGGAAGTCCAAGGACCACCCACCTCCATCCAGGTCTAGTAAGGTGAGCCTTCAAACTGCCTAGGCTCCCACAAAGCCAGTATGTGCTCCGTAGGATCAAAAACCCATTGCCTTTGTTCTTGAGTTCTCAGTAGTCCTCATTGTTATGTAGACCAGACTAGTTTCTTTCCCAGAAATCTGCTTCTACCTCTGTCTGCTTAGTCCAAGTGCTAGGACTAAAGGTGTGTACCACCACACCTCGGTGAGACTTGTTGTCTTTTGAAGTGGTAGGAATGTAATTTTATATATACATACACACACATATATGTTAACATATTTTAATATACTCACTGTGTATTTTATAATGCCAGCTAGTAGTAAGCGATAAATAAAAAACAAAGCAAGGTAACTGCGTAGGAGACATTATTTTAGGTGGGATGATAGAGATCAGTTCTGAAACGTGGAATAAACACATTTGCCTGCTCTATAAAGCCTGTCCATCTGTCTGTCTAAAAGAATTTGGACAGTTTCTGTGGAAGACTTTACTAACTTTGCTCCTTCTCTTTGACTTGCTACCTTTCCTGCTCCTCTCTCTGTTACTTAGCAACTTCTCTTCTGTTTCACGCTGTGTCTCTTGAACTTGCTGCTTGTGCGTGTTCACTCAGGTTTCAGAATGGAGAGAATCACGGTAATGACTGGTCATTATTCAACCCAGAATAAGCATATTGGGCCAAGTTTCCAGGGTTTTTAGCCAGCCCCTGGATAATTGTCTCTGGTTGAGTTGTTGAACTTTCATCCCTGAATTGCCAGTTCAGGTTGTAACCAAGGTGATTGGGTCATAGAGTATGGCAGTGCAGCTTTGTTTTCCAGAAGTGAATAAGTAATTGTCACTTAGTGTGACAGAAGCTAGGGTTGCAGCTAGGTGATCCTGTGCCTAGCATGTGCAAGGTCCTGAGTTCAACCTCAGGCATCAAAAAAAAAAAAAAGAAAGAAAGAAAGAAATCTTTTTTTTTTTTTTTTTTGGTTTGTCGAGACAGGGTTTCTCTGTGGCTTTGGAGCCTGTCCTGGAACTAGCTCTTGTAGACCAGGCTGGTCTCGAACTCACAGAGATCCACCTGCCTCTGCCTCCCAAGTGCTGGGATTAAAGGCGTGCGCCACCACCGCCCGGCCGAAAGAAATCTTTTAACTGGGACTTATAAACACAGCTTTAAAAAAAACAAAACTAATATATTTATTTATTGAAAGTAACTATAATTGCATCATTTTTGCCCTCCCCTTTGGCCAACCCCTCCCATGTAATCCCTCCACTTGCTCTCTCAAATTCATGACCTCTTTTTCTTTAGCTGTTGTTGGTTGTGGTGGTGTGTGTGAGTGTGTATTATAGGCATCATGCTGGCTTAGTAAAGTACCAGTGGTCGTAGGTTCTCTAACAACCATAACCTCACTAGCCCCAGGTAGTTGGCAAGGTTTTCAGTACACTTACAATTTCCTCTGTGGAGTGGCCGATTCGAGAACTGTTGGTACCAGCAAGGTATATGCCACTACTGGATCCTTGCATTCATTGTTCCTTGTTGGTTGTAGTTCGTAGTTGTCAAACCCAGTTCCTTCTCCCTCCTTCCACTCCCCCCATTTTCCACCCCCCCATCTACTCCTCAAAAAGGGTAAGGCTTCCCCATGGGGAGTCAACAAAGTCTGACACATTACTTTGAGGCCCTCCCCCCTATATCTAGGATGAGCAAGATTTCCCTCCAAAGAGAATGGGTTCCAAAATGTCAGTTCAAGCACTAGGGATAAATCCTGCTCCTACTGCCAGTGTCCCCACAGACTGCCCCAGCCACACAGTTGTCACCCACAATCAGAGGGCCTAGATGGGACCTATGCAGGTTCCCCTGCTGTCAGTCCAGAATCAGTGAGCTCCCACTAGCTCAGGTCAGCTGTTTCTGTGGGTATCCCCATCATCAAACCCAGTTTTCTTAAGGACCAAAAGGACCAACAAATTGGACAGCTTGTGCCCCAACTTAGAGGCTGGCAATTTGTTCTTAGCATCAACCAGATAGTGCTGTATGGCAAAGTAAGCCATGTGTTGATAGGCCAACTTTTTCCTTTTTTTAAACCAGAAGTCTCAATTTACACAGTAATAACAACAAAAAAAAATCTAAATTTTTCTTGATAGCTTTTCAAGTGTCAAAATAAAAATAGCAATACCATTCATACTAGCAAACACGTCTGTGTTACTGATTTGTGATGCTGGCTGTTTTGTTTATCTTCTGGTGCAGTTGTCTGAGGCATGTGTGAAGCATATGGTCTAGCGCATTAGATATAAAGGACTGGTATTATACTAGCAAGAGTACAAAAGCACTTTTGAACTTCCTGGGCTTTCCTCAGCTCGCAGATGGTTTTGAGGATCACATTTTGCGAGTAGTGAAATTGGAGTAGATCTTATCTTTAATGCCGCAGTCCCCACCAGTTTCCTCACTTGACTTTCTTCATGTGGCACTTCTGTCTCTTACCTAGTGTAGTGCCATAAAGATGGAACAGATAGGTGACGGAAGCGTTTTATAGTTTGTTTTAAACATCATGATTATTATTAAGTCATGTACTATTGAACGCTTCTGTAAATCAGAATTGGGTTGGGGTGAAAGGAAACAGAAGTGACAGTGGGGAAGAGAAAATAATCTCCCCTGGCCTCACCCTCTCTGAGGAGTGAGTGCGGGGAGGGGAGAAGGGAGTGGGAACTGGGATAAGTATGTAAAATGATAAATAAAAAAATTAAAATAATCCCCTGATCTTCGCTTATGTGTAGGTTAGCTGATGAACTGCATATGCCTTCCCTCCCTGAAATGATGTTTGGAGACAATGTTCTAAGGATCCAGCATGGCTCTGGCTTTGGAATTGAGTTCAATGCTACAGATGCACTAAGATGTGTAAACAACTACCAAGGCATGCTTAAAGTAGCTTGTGCGGAAGAGTGGCAGGAAAGTAGGTGAGAATCGGGGTGGTTACAGGTCGAACATGAAGAGAAGTGTTCAGTAAGTGTGTGTTTTATTAGAATTAAATTTTAAAACTGTATTATCCTAAAGCTTATTTTTCTGAGCCATAAAACAAAGGTTTTACCACTGTTTGAATATTTAAGTTGAAATACATTTGAGCTGAGCCATGTAGGTGTCATTTCTTCCCAGTACCCTTTAATCCAGTCAGTCCATTGTATTTTAATGTTCCCGTTTTTGAAGAGAAACATTTTCTCGTAAATTTTATTGAATATTTGTGGAGTATTAAAACTTAAGAAAATCTTTAGTTTTTGTTTTTTGTTAGTTAAGTCAGCAGTTATTTGCATTTAGAGAAATATAAGTCATGTCTTTGGTAGTGTAAGACAACCTAGAAAGGCTACTTCAGCACTGACAACAGTTAAATGTTCAGAAAACAGAAAGGTTTTATGCTAGTGAATGCAGTGTTTGCCTTTAATATAGAATGTTTTATATTGTATGTGTATGAGTAGGGTATTTATATTACAATACATGGTGTAAGTTGGTGTGCATATGAATACTGATAATATATATTCTAAATCTCATCATTTTTGTTTTGGTATTTGAGGACTGAGGGTGAACACTCCAAAGAAGTTATTAAACCTTATGATTGGACCTATACAACAGATTATAAAGGAACGTTACTTGGAGAATCTCTTAAGTTAAAGGTAAATTTGAATTTTCTGGTTTTATGAATCATTAATTTTTTTGGATAATCTCGGCACTAGATCTTTTAGTTATGTAGTTATGGTTATTATATTTTCCTACTGCTTTCATCCTGATTATTTTTAGTTGTGGCAGGCTTTAGAATATAATATGAGGGGATTTAGTTTTATTAATTACCTGTTAGTGGAAAATAAAAGAAGGATATAGCAAGATATAGCCAGTTTTCTTTTTTCTTTTCTTTTTCTTTTTTTTTTTTTTTTTTTGAGATGGACTTTTATGAGGCTGGCATTGAACTTTTGGACTCAGGCACTGCTGTCTGGGCCTCCTGAGCATCTGGAACTATAGGTATGCCCCAGAACCTGCCTAGAAACAATGTTCTTTCTCCCCCCCCCCCCCTTTGGTTTTTCGAGACAGGGTTTTCTCTGTGGCTTTGGAGCCTGTCCTGGAACTAGCTCTTTGTAGACCAGGCTGGCCTCGAACTCACAGATCTGCCTGCCTCTGCCTCCCAAGTGCTATGATTAAAGGCATGTGCCACCACTGCCCAGCTTAGAAACAATGTTCTTTAAAACATTATTACTTTGCCTTGGTGTTAGCAGTATCAAGTTAAGCATCTGTCCTTGGTAATGCGTTATGGGGTAGTTTAGAAGTGGCTAGTTAGTAGCTTAGAGTTTTACACAGGAACAAAGAGAACTGTTGAACAGAAAACATATCCTGCTTTCAGTGAGCATAAATTTAGTATGATTATTTATTTGTTGGCTTTTTCCAGACAGGGTTTCTCTGTGCAATAGTTCTGGCTGTCCTAGAACTCACTTTTAGACCAGGTTGGCCTCAAATGCACAGAGATCCGCCTGTCTCTGCCTCCCAAATGCTGGCATTAAAGGCATGCAGGCATGCACCACCCCCACCAGCTATCTGGTATGATTTTCGATGAGTTACTTTTTTTCTTTCCTTTGAATGGCGGAGCTTTCTGTATAGTCCAGTTTGGCCTTGAACTGAAAGATTCGCCTTTCTCTACCACCCCTGTACTGGGATCATGCACCACCACACCTGGCCCTTTAGGTAACTTATTTCATCAAGACACCTCGTTACTAAATTGAAAAAACAGTAGCGCTTACCCATTGCAGAATTCTTACACGAATAGTTGTTTTTTAATGTGTTGTGTTAGTGCAGAGCTGCGTCTGTGTAATCTTGCTCAAGAGCTTCACTTGGTGGCAAGGACACTGAGAATGTGGAGTTGGAAGGTCTCTGCTACCTACATTTTAAGATCTTATAGCTTGCCTTTTTCCTCTTGAGTGCTGAGATTACAGATGTGTGCCACCATGCCGTCTGAAACTAATCCTTAGTTTCTCTTTCTCCAGACTTTTATGTGTGCTTCCAGTACAGAAACAAAATTTTTGAGAAAATGCATGTTTACTCATTTATTCATTTCATCAGACATACCTTAAACTTTTGCTGTGTGCCATTGTATAGTCCAGTGAGAGAGTGGGGTGGTTTTTTTATTTTGAGAACTCTACAGAGTGTAGTCTCTGTGCCCCTGTTTGAAGTTTGCAGAGAGCTGAGATCATTTGATACTTTGTTGCCAGCAGTGAGGAAATTGGAGTTTTTTTTAAAATTTCATGCAATAGTGATGATTGCTTTATGGATTCACTTAGGAAAGGGTGCATTAGCGGTAAGTATAGCAAGAACCAAGGCAACAGAGATGGAGCCTGATAGGAGGAGCCAGAACTGTGTGTCTCAGTATTCTCTTACCAACACATTCGCCTATGATATAATTTCTTCTACGGTGTTACTGAGGAGTGTCAGTGTGATCTCCCACTCTGGTAGTGATGAGTGATGTACTCAGGCTTTGTCAGAATATAGGCTTTGGTTCAAATCATCATTCACCAGCTTGGCAAAGCAATTTGCTCGCGCTCTCTCTCTTTTCCCCCCTCCTCCTCCCTATCTCTCTATCTCTTTCTCTCTCTTGTTCGTGTGTGTGTCAGGGATATACATATGCCACAGTGTAGGTTAGGACATGGTTGGGTATGGGTTCTTGTCTTTCATCTTGCTTGAGACAGGTTTTCTATTTTATTTTGTTGGTTGGTTTTTATTTTTTTGCTGATGTGTATGTATACTAGGCTCTGAGTCCAGCGAGCTTCTGGGAATTCTCCTGTCACCACCCGTAGGAGGCCCAGCACTGCAGCCGTGTACTATTTTGTCTGGCTTATGAAGATTTGGGGATTCTAAGATAGGCTTTGCCCCCTGAGTCAACCGCTCACAGTTTGATCTTTTGCAAAGTATCGTTTTGATAAATGGACGCTAACAGTTGCAGGGCAGATCCCATGTGTAAAGTATTTAATGCAGTGCCTCTAACACAGTGAAGACCTCAATAGAGTCTCAGGTAGCAGGTGACTGTTTATTGAAACACCAGGAATGGCAGAATGCTTTATGGTCTAAAGTTGATGAATGTGGTTTTCTGTTGTTGTTTTAATGGGATGACTGAGGCTGTAAAGATGGCTCAGCAGTTAAGAGCACTTACTGTTCTTGCAGAGGACCCAGATTCATTTCTCAGCACTCACATGGTGGCTCACAACCATCTGTAACCCTAGTTCAAGAGATCTGATGTCCTGTTCTGACACTTGTGGACACCAGGAATGCATGTGGTGCCATACATACATGCAAGCCAAACACTCATACATATAAAGTAAATAAATCTAAAAACAAACAAAAAACTTGTTTAGGTGGAAAAGTTTTCAGGTAAATTATTAGAATTTTGTTCTTTAGTGCTCAAAATAACTAACGTTGTAAGGTAGGTCCAGTATCCTCATTTTGTAGATGAAGTATTTAAACTATGATTTGGATAACACACTGCCCATGACTTACTGTTTTGTTCATTTGTTATATGTAGATCAGTTCCATAGGAATTTATGAAGGTTTTTTTTTGTTGTTGTTGTTATTTTTATTTGGCGGGGAGTTCAAAATAGTTTCTCTGTGTTGACTTGGCTGTCCTGGAACTCGCTCTGTAGACCAGACTGGCCTCAAACTCATAGAGATCCTACTGCCTCCACCTGCTGAGTGTTGGAATTAAAGGTGTACACTACCATTGCCCGGCCTTTGTTGTTATTTTTAATTTGTATGCATAATATTGGTTGACATTTTAAATTCTAAAGTCTTCCTCATAATACTCTTGAGGGGCTGGAGAGACGGCTCAGTGATTAAGAACACTCGTTCTTGCAGAGGACCAGGTTTGGCTTCTAGCACCCACATGGTGACTCACAGCTCTCTATAATCTAAGTTAACCTAAGTTCCTCGAGGTACCTGATGTCCTCTTCTGGCCTGCAAGGGCACCACATATACATGGTGTATTTACATACATGCATGCACACACACAAAAAAAATATTAACTGTTCAAAAGCCTTGTATGTATAAGAGTGTAATATATATATCCCCCGAGACAGAGTTTCTTAGTAGCTTTGGAGCCTGGCCTGGAACTAGCTCCTGTAGACCAGGCTGGCCTCGAACTCACAGAGATCCTTCTGTCTTTGCCTCCCCAGTGCTGGGATTAAAGGCGTGCGCCACCACTGCCGGGCTGGTAAATATATTTTCTGTAGAGAGCGAAAGTTCCAGAACATGAGGCATTAGAACAGAACCTGTCCTTGCCTTCGAATCCTTGTTTTGTAGTTACTGGAGGCACTTATGTGTATATGGGTGTGCATTTTATTGCTGTCTCCTTTTTGGTTCCTTAATTTTTATTCTTTGAACTATAGTATGGAATAAGAAAAAGCCACTCACAAAGTTGTGCTAACAGTAACCTGACTAGATTCACATCCGGCTTTGTATTTGTTAGTTGGCCCTAAGATGATGATGTGAGAATATGATTAATGAAAAAATTTCAATATCCAATATGTGCCTGACCTGTAGTGAAATACCTATAGATGGCTGTCTTCTTGATTAAATAACTAAGCAGCTTTTGTAGAACAGTGCCTGCGGAAGACGCTTCTTCCTTTTCCTAAAGTATGCTTCATGTCCATGAGTTTTCAAATTTACCAGCTTAACAATTTTTAAGTATGTATTTTGTTTGGTTTTGTTTTGCTTTTTTGTTGAGATTTTTGTTTGTTTTAATACTTTTATTTTTATTTCTTTTTAAATTTTCTTTTGGGGATTGATACAGGCATGAAGAGCAACTACGGAGGGGCTAGAAAATGAGGGGGATTGGGGTGCATGATGCGAGCTTCCAAAAGGATCAACAAAAAAATACGTTTAAAATATTTGGGTGTGTGACTATCAACATAGTGTCATCATGTGTATCCTACCTAGCATATTAATGCTTTAAAACAAGCAAAACAATTTAAGTATATATAGTTTAGAACTACATTAACATCGTTGAGTTACCTGTATCCCCAGTCCTGGCCTTGCATGCAGGAGCCTCCACTCCAGGCTTTTTCTGTGTATTCTGGGATTTGAACACAGGTTGTCATGCTTTTGCTTCAGGCACTGTATTTCCCAACCTCTAAGGAGCACATGTCATTTTAACAGTCCCGAATAAGTATATGCAAGTATAAATTGCACTTACCTCTTATAGCTGTAGCTATCATGCTGGTTTTCAGTTGATGATTTTTTCATCTTCACAACAGAATACTTAATTATATTCTGGAAGATGGTACAGTTGGATTCTGATAGGAAGTGAATACCAGTTATCTATAGTGTTTTTCAGAGTTTAATTTTTTTAAAGATTTATTTATTTATTATGTATACAGCATTCTGTCTGCATGTGTGCCTGCACACCAGAAGAGGGCACCAGATTTCATCATAGATGGTTGTAAGCCACCATGTAGTTGCTGGGAATTGAACTCAGGACCTCTGGAAGAGCAGCCAGTGCTCTTAACCTCTGAGCCATCTTTCCAGCCCCCTTTTCAGAGTTTCAAAATGGAGGCAGAGTGTAATCTTTTTTGTTGTTGTTTTGTTTTAGAAACAGGGTTTCTCTGTGTAGCTTTGGTACCTGTCCTGGAACGTAGACAAGGCAGGCCTTGAATTCACAGAGATCCACCTGCCTCTGTCTCCCAAGTGCTGGGATTAAAGAGGTGCACCACAACCACCACCTGGCCCAAATTCTAATCTTTCAGTGTCTACTAATTACATCCAAATTTAGAACTGTATGCTGTTGTTATGCAGAGAAAATGGTAAATTTTTCTTGCAACTCTAGCTCCTTATACTAAAACTTCATTTAAAATTGTGTATTCCAGGTTGTGCCCACAACAGATCACATAGATACAGAGAAATTGAAAGCTAGAGAGCAGATTAAATTTTTTGAAGAAGTTCTCTTGTTTGAAGATGAATTACATGATCATGGAGTTTCCAGCCTGAGTGTGAAAATTGTGAGTATTGTGATTGTTAAATTGATCATTCTTCTGTTCATAGCATTGTAGCATGTAAAATTTCTTTTGTGTCTAAACATCTTAGTTAATAGTTTTTATGAAATTTATGAAAAATAAGGATATATTAGTCTTTTTTAAAAAAATAGACTTGCCTGGCTACTTTATGGGTTATCTTATTTAACTTAAATGAATGAAAACTATAGCTAAAAAATGTTATTTCTAGGGTCTGCAGGTAGCCTGTTGGATGCCTTGCTTATTTTTAGATTTATGTGTATGAATTTTTTGTTCTCATGCACCACCTGCTTGCCTGGTGCCCTTGAAAGTCAGAAAGGGTGTTGCATCCCCTGGAACTGGAGTTACCGGTTGTTGTGAGTTTGAGAGGCAAACCATGGTAAATAACCTGCCCAAGGCTGGGAGGCCAGGTGGGGCTAAGGCAGAGAACCTCTGTCTAGTTGGTCCCTGATTTGGACTGCTTTATCTTATCATTATATGGCTTTATGTTAGGAAAGTGATAAACATTCATTCTTAACTCTAATTTGGGATTTGAATTTTACCTTTTCCATGTCATCAATGTGTGGTATGATACTCTAGATTCTGGGCAGTCCATAGAAATACAGCTGTGCGACTGGAAACACGTGACATTTACTCTGTCCTTGCATTGTGAGCTATATTATCAAATGGGTCAGATCTGTTTAGAGCATCTTGGATAGGTATTTTTGAAGGCTTTTAGGATGTAGCCATATACCAGGGAGCATCTTTATAGCTTTCTTTCAGTGATTCTCTTTTTTTCTTTTCATAAGAAACAAAGTATTTAATTTTCATTAACATTTTAATGTACTGTTTTTATCCTCCTAGAGAGTAATGCCTTCCAGCTTTTTTCTGCTGTTGCGGTTTTTCTTGAGAATTGATGGGGTGCTTATCAGAATGAATGACACAAGGCTTTACCATGAGGTACGGGCACTCATTAATGAGTTCACTAACTGATAGCAAGCCTGTTTGTGTTTCGTGCTCACTTAGCTTTTGAGATTAAGTAATGATTCTTGTTAAATGATCATCCATTAACCCAAAACTTGAGTGTTTTTAAGTTTACTGACTACATGTTATTGTCAAACTGTGTCCCCCCCCCTTTTTTTAAGTTCTGATAATCAAAAATGTTTTATTAAAAACTCTTTCTGGGTATGAGTGATGCTTTGTCCAAAAGTTTTGTGAACGCTGCTCCTTAGCTTGTAACCTTTATTGATAGTATTACTATAGACTGTCCTGATGTTAGAAATCCCACTTAAGCTGCCTCCTGAAGTTTGTATCACACGATCACTTGGTAGTTATTCTAAAGGCGGAAAGTGCTTTCTTCTGTCTGAAGTAACAGGTTTAAACAGTGTTAAAAGGAAGGATAGGTGAGTTTAAATTGATTCCTAAGAATTGTCCAATATCTTTAGAACAGCTTGTCATTCCTGAATATTTAAATTCAGAATTGGGATCACACAGGTTGAAGAATTAGACATTTGTTTTCCCCTTGAAACATTACAATGACTATGATTGGCCTCTTTCTTTCTCTCTCTCTCTCTCTCTCTCTCTCTCTCTCTCTCTCCTTTTTTTTTTTTCTCTCTCTCTCCTTCTTCCTCTGTTATGTAGCCCTAGAACTCAGTATGTTCAGGCTGGTCTCTTAGAACTGCCTACCTCTGCTGGCATCAAAGACATGCCTTACCACATCTGTTGGCCATTTCCCTTTGTATAAGAAAGCCAAAGTATTACATTTTTCTTATAGTGAAATTTAAATCTCAAAAATACTATGTTTAAGCTTAATTTTATAAATTTATCCTACAAGGTTCTATTACACAGTAATTTATATTTATCATGTAGTTGATCAGAGTTGTATATACTTGAACATTCACAGCTTGAAGGAACTTAATAAATTTGATTAAGCCGTTTGTATCCATACAGTAGCAGCAGAAAAATACATGCCCATCAACATTGACGGTAAAGAATTAAATTGAGCTACTTTGGAAAGGTGCCCATCTCAGTGAGTTTTAAAAGTTCAGTGTGACCCTATTCAAGATTTTTTTTACAGAGGCTTTGAAATGGGAAAGGCTCTGTTATCAGAAGTAGCTATGATTGATATTTTATTTTTCTTATTTAAACTTTTATATTTTTTATGGTGAGCATTAATTTTTTTCTTGTCTTTTTATTGATATAAAAGACTGAAACCTTAAAGGAGTATAGTTTTGTAGGTTTCTATATTGAAAAGTATTATCCTAAAAGAAAATTAATCCTAGTTTTCTTTTCCCTTCCTTCCTTCCTTCCTTCCTTCCTTCCTTCCTTCCTTCCTTCCTTCCTTCCTTCTTTTTTTTTTTTTTAAAGATAGGATCTCACTATATCTCTGGCTATCCTAGAGCTTACTATTGCTTCCTCAAACTCAGAGATATCTGCCTGTCTCTTGGCAAAATGCAGTTCTTTTATTTTATGTGTATTGGTGTTTTGCCTGCATATATGCCTATGTGAAGGTGTCAGATATTGGAGTTACAGACAGTTGTGAGCTGCCATGTGGGTGCTGGGAATTGAACCTGGGTCCTCTGGAAGAACAGTCAATTTCTCTAGCCATTTCTCTAGCCCCAAAATGCAGTTCTTTTAACCTAACCGTGAAAGTCTTAAATGGGAAAAACTGACTACAAAAGGGTGGGTTTCTAATTTTTTTTTATTTTATTTGTTTGTTTTGTTTTTTGAGACCTGGTTGTCCTGGTGCTCACTCTATAGACCAGGCTCACCTTAAACTTAGAGATCTGTCTGCCTCTGCCTCCCAAATGCTGGGATTAAAGGCGTGTCACCCTCCAAATGCTGAGATTATGAACATGCACCATCAGGAGTGGCTTCCCCGTAGACCCACCCAGTGTTGTACTGTATAGCTCAGGCTGGCCTTAAACTCCCTGCCTCAGACTTCCAAGTACCGTGGCTACATTTATGTGCTATCCTACCTAGCTGCCCTCTAGTGCTTTCTGGATGTACTACCAGCTGTAGTTTGTTTTGTTGTCTTGTTTTTTTGAGTCAGGGTATTTCACTCTGTAATTGTTGGTTCTGGGACTTGTTATGAAGACCAGGCTGGTCTTGAACTCAGAGGTCTACCTGCTTCTGGTAAAGTAAGGAATTTGGCAAAATATTTGTGGGACTAAGGAAAAGAATTTAAAAAAGAAAAAAATTTTGTTGTCGTTTTTTGGAAATGAGGAAGCCAGTGAAAATATAAGATAGCTTTAAAAGATTTCATTTAAAATCCAAAGCCTGTAAGTATGTATCTCTATATTTTTATTGTACATAGATATGTCTCATCAAAGGGCAGCCTTTGTATGCCTGTATGTTAGCATGGTAATAATCAAGTCTGCTTACTTGTGTATATCTGGAATTGCTGTATTTATAGGGATAGGAAATAGTATTTCAGAATTCTTTTTGATAATTAAAAATGTTTCTTAATGTAGAGCCAAATGCTTTTATCAGACTTCATGCTTCTCTTACAACCTGTCCTAAAATGTAGACAGTCTGTTTTATAGGAAGGAATATGTAAAATCAGTTTATAAATATATTGTAATTTTTTTTTATTTTTAAACATAGGCTGACAAGACCTACATGTTACGAGAATATACATCACGAGAGAGCAAAATTGCTAATTTAATGGTAAATACTCGAGTTTTAATGATTCATTTTAAATCTGGCATCCCACTAATCTTGTTCATTTGTAAATGTGCTCATGCTCAGGGCTCTGTAGAGCGAGTCTGCTGAGGGCGTGCATCTCTTCTGAGCCGGTCTTGGGTACCCGGGCATTTGGAGTTGTTGGGTTTCTTAGCTGTCTTTCATGTGATCTCCACTGTTTGTTCTGAAGAAGCTAAGACCCAGAGATGCCATGATCTGAGTCCCATAGCTGCAGCTGGTGCCACTGGATGTTCCTCTAACTTAACACCTTACTAATCTAGATTTTTTTAAAATTTTTTTTATTTTTTGTGATTATTCTATATAGTTCCATAAATTTCTCCTTTCTGTCCTCCTCCCCTTACTCTTTGAAATTCATGGCCTGTTTTTATAGTTCTTGTATGTGTGGGTTTCTTAATACATAAATACAACTTGCTCAGTCTGTATGTTATTTGTATGTGTATATATACACACGAGTGTGTGGGTGTGTGTGCGCACGTGCATTGGTTTTTTCGAGACATGGTTTCTCTATTTAACAGCCCTAACTGTCCTGGAACTTGCTCTGTAGACCAGACTGGTCTTGAACTCAAAGAGAACTGCCTGCCTCTGCCTCCTGAGTGCTGGGATTAAAGGTGTGCGCCATCACCGCCCAGCTCTATGTTTATATTTTTACACATTCCTTTTTCTTCCAGAAACTGGTCATTCTGTACCCTGGCTTGTGTTTTCTGGCATAATTTTCCCATATATTTTACTTGTGAGACTCTTACTTAGTACTTGGATTTTGTAATGAGTGACTTAGAAGGTAGTGCCTTTCTACAAACTTAGTATTTTTTTTCTTTTCTTTTTTTTACCTGTAGTATTTACTTCTGTCCGAATACAGAATACACTTGGGTTAGAATAATTACTAGCTTCTGTTATAGACTATGAACTGGATTCTTTATTCAAGACTTGTCTTTCAAGTTACTCAACAGGAACCAGGGAAGGATTTGGTCAAAGTGTGTCATTCTTTCAGGACTTACGGTAGCACTCACTGTAAATTACATGACCCTGAGTTCCCCAAAGATCATTCACAACACAGTGATTCAGTAACGACAGATACCTGGTTTGGTTGGTTGGTTTTGGTTTTCCGAGACAGGGTTTCTCTGTAGCTTTGGAGCCTTTCCTGGAACTTTCTCTGTAGACCAGCCTAGCTTTGAACTCACAGAGATCCGCCTGCCTCTGCCTCCTGAGTGCTGGGATTAAAGGCGTGCGCCACCATCGCCCGGCTAGACCAATTCTTAAGAATATATTAGTAAAATGCCGGGTGGTGGTGACACATGCCTTTTAATCCCAGTACTTAGGAGGCAGAGGCAGGTGAATCTTCGTGACTTCAAGGCCAGCTTGGTCTACAAGAGCTAGCTAGTTCCAGGACATGCTCAGCTAGAGAGAAACCCTGTCTCGAAAAACCAAAACTAAACAGACAAAAAAAGAAAACAAAGAATATACTAATAGGATTTTGTGTTTTCCCTAGCATGTTCCACCTTCCCTCTTCACGGAACCTAACGAAATATCACAATATTTACCAATCAAGGAAGCAGTTTATGAGAAGCTAATATTCCCAGAAAGAATTGATCCTAACCCTGCGGACTCACAAAATACGCCCTCGGAATAGAATGCGGTACAGCATACTCCATGTGGAACCTGACTGGAGGACACCTTGGCTATTGTAGGGATATTTTTATGATGAGAATTAATTTCCTTGCATATGGTCAGATTTTCTGTAGCCTTATAGGGAAATAAAAGAGCACTGCAGGCAAGTTCCACTGAACTCCCATTTATACTGTCTGTCTTCAATTTCCTACTGGAGATACATGCTCGAGCTAAATTTGGATTCCTAAATTGCCCCAAATTGTGACCTCAGCAGCAGTGATGTATCTGTATCTCAGGAGGGGACATGACCTGCATCCATCAGGAAGCATCGTCTCCCACTGTGAAGAGACTGAATTGTCAACTCCACCGCTGAGCCCTGATATGACTCTCATAGGATTCTGACTGCATGTTGATTTACTATGTTGGCTCTTGGCTTTGGGCTTTCTGGTGGTTATTCACACTTCCGGAGAATTGTGACATGCTACCTAGGAAATTAATCTTGTATTATTCATTAGTTCCAGTTTCTGTGCAACATCATATTGTGTGTGTACACACATGTATTTTTAAAACTTTTCATTTAAAAATCTTTGTCTCTGAGTAGTGTTCGATCACTTATTTTGATAATTCATTGTTAAAAATTGTGGAGAAGTAAAAGAATTGACTTTTTTTAAGACAAAAAAAGTGGGTGGTAGGAAAGATGAATGTGTTTCTGAAGATTTTATTAGTGTATTCTGGTGAGGAATACCAAGAAAATGTGTCTTTGGCCATTTCTAAATATGACATATACCATTTTATATTTATTTGTCCAAGTTGTCTTTTGTAAGAGGAAAATAAATAATAAGGAATTATGGATCCATAGTTTGCTATTTATTTCAGCTTTCCTTAGAACTTAATTGAAGAGTGGCTTAGGATCTGTCTTTCATTCGTTCCTTATGTTTTTGAGCCTGTTTGATATTGCAGATTTATTTTCCCATGCAGATTACAAATGGAAATTGGTAGGTAGTTATGAACATGATCCCCTAGTTTATGTCTGAGTTCCTGCCCCTCTTCTCTCTCTGTTCCTTACATTCTGTGGGCATTTAAATAGTCAGAAAGCATGCATACATGCCGTGTATAGCATCCCATTCATTTCTTTTTTTTTAATATTTATTTATTTGTTTATTATGTCTACAACATTCTCTCTACATGTATGCCTGTAGGCCAGAAGAGGGCACTAGACCTCATTACAGATGGTTGTGGGCCACCATGTGGTTGCCGGGAATTGAACTCAGGACCTTTGGAAGAGCAGGCAATGCTCTTAACCGCTGAGCCATCTCTCCAGCCCCATCCCATTCATTTCTGAGTACTGTGTTGTCTGTGGTACAGGGATTACATAATGAAGAGATAAAGCATTGGTCCTTCATACCTGTGGGTGCAATGTATGTGAATTCAACTAGCTGCTTATCAAAAGATTTGGAAAAATATTTTATCTATACTGACCATGCACAGATTTTTCTTGCCATTATTCTCTGATAAACAACCATTTATGAGATATTAACAACTTTATTTGGTATTACAAATAATCTAGAGGTGATTTAAAGTAAGAGGATTTGGTGGCTTATTTTATATTTGTGTGAATATGAGCCAAATCTCCGTGATGATTGAGACAACTTTTTTCATGGGGCTAAGGTCTACCAGACAATGCAAAAATAACTACAGGTTTTAGAAAATGCAATGATGGAGAAAATGCAATGATGGAAATAATAATTTGAGGCTAATTGGAGGATGAACTTTGGTAATCAGTTCTTCAAAAGAAACTGTACTGGCCTTGAGATTTTTATTAGTTTAACAAGAACTGGGTGATCTATAAAATTACCACTTGCTGAACAACTGAGGGTGAGATTACAAGACATATCAGCTGAATGCCAAGGAATGGTAAGCCTCAAGGAGAAAAAGGACACAGAGGAAAGGAGCCACCATCCCCACAGCATAAAAGAAACATTAGCAGACATGACATTACAAATTCTTACTTTTTATTTTCTTTCTTTTTTTCTTTGGGACAGAATTTCTCTATCTTTTTTTGTTTGTTTGTTTTTTGTTTTTCGAGACAGGGTTTATCTGTGGCTTTGGAGCTTGTCCTGGAACTATCTTTTGTAGACCAGGCTGGTCTCGAACTCACAGAGATCCGCCTGCCTCTGCCTCCCGAGTGCTGGGATTAAAGGCGTGCGCCACCACCGCCCTGCTCTCTAGGTATCTTTGGCTGTCCTGGAATTTACTCGGTAGACCAGGATGGCCTTGATTCGCCTGCTTCTACTCCTGAGTGCTGGGATTAGAAGTGTATGCCACTGGCTTGTTTTTTTTTTCTTTTTTAAGATTATAATATTTCATTTCCCCTTACCTTTCCTCTCCTTGAGCCCTCTTTTTTATTCATTGTCATATGTGTGCTCGGTACGTGCATGTGTGCACGCTCACCTGGCGTTGGATAACCAGTTGGTGTGCTCTTCCTGGAGACCATTTTTACTCGCTTTCTGCACTCCTTGGTTGCCTGTAGTTCACTGTGTAGGTCATTATATAAATATTTAAAGGCTGTGTGTGGACTATTGTGTCTTTGGGGTAGGTGGAAGGCTCAGTTAAGGATGTGCCTCTCAGAACTGAAGGCCCATCATACCTGGGAAAAGAGCAGGGCAGAGCACCTGCAAACCCTAGTAAGGGTTCAGGCACACAGGAGGTAACTGGGGACAGATCCAAACCCTACCTACTCGCTGTGGGGAAAAGCTGCACACACCATTTTTTCCCCCTTCCTACATCTGACAAAACTCCCCCCTCCCCACCCAGGAAGAGGACCGCAAAGAATGATTGCTATCAAAGGAAGAAAAGCCAGACTGAGAGGCGGAGTAACACTAGAGGACTGCTGCTCTGGGGCGGGGCTTGGGATTCTTCCTCACGTGAGGTCGTTGCTCTAAGGTAGAGTTTCCTAATTATTGCAGAATGAGGTGGGACTGTTGAAAGCCACACCTGGAAAACCAGGTACAAAGTCTGCCTAAGACAGGCTAGCCAAGGTCAACAGAAAACTTTCCTGTCCCCACTGTGAGCCTAGTGGTCACTAGATAACAAGGAAACCAGTCTTGCTAAAGGATTAACAAGTGAGTGCAGCTCTCTGAAGTAGGCGGTTGGGGATCCCTTAGAGTTGAGGGTTATAAGCATTACTTTGCTGAAAAGTGGCCTAAAATTCTAACAGGAGGATCATTAGCTTATGGACCAATGTGGAATGCAGGGTTCATCAAGGATAATTTGAGCAACATAGTGAGACCATTCTGAAGGACATCAAGAGCTGGGGTGCTGCTCTGTAGCCGAGTGTGAATATTCATTAGGACACAGGTTCAGTTCTCAGGACTGCAAAAACAAAAACGGGCTCTTAGCTGGGGCTTGTGGGAGCAGCCATGCCTTGGGAACACCTAGTAAACATTTTGGTGATTTGAGAAGGAGTCAATGCAGCAGTCACTTTTTTTAAATTGATTTTTATTGAGCTCTGCATTTTTCTCTGCTCCTCTCCCTGCCTCTCCCCTCCCCTTCAACCCTCTCCCAAAGCCCCCATGCTGCAATCACTGTTTTATAACAAGGCAAGTTGGAGCTTCCTGTTAGTCATGTCTCATAGTTGTAAAATGTATTATGGATAACAAACGTGTTCCTGATAATGCTTATCCTAGAAAATAGATATGCCGGTTTCTTTCTACTGAATCTTTTCCATCTGTTACTGGTTGAGAGTGACATATTCCCCACTTAATGTCCTCATGGGTTCACTCCACAATTTCATGTCTTTTTTTTTTTTTAACCCACTTGGTTCAGTTAGTGCTGCCTATATCCCCATCAATGTGGGCGCATCTATTGGAGTGTGGTTGGGCTTCCTACCAGGGCCACACCCTTTAAACTGACTCTCCCCTAGCACCCATTGGCTGTCAACAGCTCCTCCGCGAGGGGTGGGAGCTTAGGAGTTTCCCACCTGGGTGCTGGAATGTAGCCTGGCTTGATCTTGTGCAGGCAGCCGCAGCTGCAGTGAGCTCGTGAGCCCATCATGGCCAGAAGACACTTTGACCCTTGTTAATTTCTTTTCTAACACGCCTACCGTAGCTTCCATCGGTGATTCATTCAACACCGAAATCATTGCTAATCTTTCCTATGGGTGTGCCCGTAAGCATGAGGCTGTGTTTGCCATATAACTTGGTAGGTCAGGTGGCACTTGTGGGAAGTCAGCCTATTCTTGTACCTTCTTGAAGGAAAACTATTGGGGGCTTTGTTTCTGTCCATGTGAGTTTTAAGACTGGACTAGTGTTAACAGTGACAGGGCCCTGCGGGGATGGCATGGGCATTGAGCGTCCCAGACCAAATCCATGTCAGAAAATACTCTTGACTTGGGTCTCCAAAGCTGACTCAAAAGCATGGAAAGGCTGGTAATTTGAAAGGCGAAGGATGTTAGCAGAGAAGGGAGAAATAAGGGAGGAAAAACCAGTGCGTAATGAGCAGGCCCCTGCTGTGGTCAGGTGGGGTTTAATCTTGCCAGGAGCCTTCTGAGATGCTGGAACGCACTCAGGTTGCTCCACCAAAAGGGGGAAGCTGGGCCATTTACATTCGTATCCCACAGCTGGGGTGAGAATCCAGAGTGAGGACTCTGCTTTTTGAAATGGCCATTACCTACCTACACAACACGTGCATGCTCGCACACGGGTGGAAGAGAGTAGCTGTCCCCATCCAGGAATGTCCACTCCGTGCAGGAGGAGACAAGGCTAGATGGGGAAGATGAGATGGGCACTGGCAGCCCTTGCTTGTTACAATCGCAGTTTCCTTGCGATGCTAATAGAAAGAGTGTTCTTACACTTCCCAGGTCTGTGCCTTCCTGAGCTCGGCTGAGTTTATCCCTGTCTATACAGCTGTCCCTTTACAAAAGCTGCCTTCTATTTAAAAGTGGCGAGAATGTCCAACAGTGACGATTATTTTTAGCTTCTTTTCCTATCTAACTGACCGTGCCTCTCTGTTTAGGGAATTTGGGAAAATTGATTTCTACCACTAAGACCAATCAAAGGCTTTGGGAAACAGCCAGTGAATATCTGCAAGTTTAGTCTGGGCTTGATGCCTTCCACCAGGAGTGTATTGGTGGCTGATTGTGCATACCCCACCCCTGGAATTGGAGGCAGCTTACATATGGAAAGATACTAAAGGCAATGCTTTGACAGGGTCTGCGGCACCAAAATAGAATTGGTTCAGTCAAATGCCCATTTCTACTTGCTCCACATGGCAGAATTAAGAAAAAGATATACCTACTGATACAGAGAGGAAGTGTGGGTGACCACACCAGGCTCCACAAGGGACACGGTCCTAAGGGGTCTATAGTTTAGCCTCTTGCTTCACAGCTCCCATATCTGGCCTGGGACCCCTCAGAAGGCTGACATTTTATTGATAGTGGCAGGATGGATGTGGCTACTTAGGATGTACGATTCCTTATCAAGCTGTTCCTGTAAGCAGCCTGAACCTGTGAAGATGGTTCACTACTCTCCTGACCCAGAAAACCCTACAAAATCATGCAAATCAAGAGGCTCAAACCTTCGGGTTCACTTTAAGAACACCCGTGGAACTGCCCAGGCCAAGGGTCTGCACATCTGAAAAGCCACCAAATATCCGAAAGATGTCACTTTAAAGAGGCAATGGGTGCCAATTCTGTTGGTACAGTGGTGGAACAGTGTGTCCCATTCCTATGGTACAATGGTAGAGTCGGTAGGTGTGCCCAGGCCAAACAGTGGGGCTGGACACAGGGTCGGTGGCCAAAAAAGAGTGCTGAGTTTTTGCTGCACATGCTTAAAAACACAGTAATGCTGAACTGAAGGGTTTAGATAAGGTAACAAAAAACCTTAGATGCACCAACAAATTTTCAAAGCTCATGCCTGGATTAACCCGTACATGAGCTCCCCCTGCCACATCGAGATGATCCTCACTGAAAAGGAACAGATTGTTCCAAAGCCAGAAGAGGATGTTGCACAAAAGAAAAAAGAATCCCAGAAGAAACTGAAGAAACAAAATCTTATGGCACGGAAATAAATTCAACATGAAATAAATGCAGATAAAAAAAAGCGTTCCTTGTCAAAACACAAGTGGAATTGGGGGTCTGCATCGTGGCCCCAGGCTCTCATGGTTGGTTAGAGATGCCTGCTTCATGTGGTACCCACCCTGTATGAGGACTACTTCCCTGTGCCCAACCAACTTCAGCTAACCTTGACATCTCAGATCTCTTAGATCTTTTTCTTTAAAATCACCAAGTAAGAAACATCTCCATCCTGGCCATATCTCAATGCCGAGAGACCCACCTTGTTTTGACTGCTTCTCTACAGCGTCCTACACACAGACATCGACTACTACCACCACATACATAGTTTTGTTTGTTTGTTTTTTTGAGACAGGGTTTCTCTGTGTAGCGCCCCCCCCCCATGCCCCACGCTGTCCTGGGACTTGCTTTGTAGACCAGACAGGCCTTGACCTTAGAGATCCCACCTTCCTGTCTCCTGAGTGCTGGGATAAAAGGTGAGTGCCACAATCTTAAGAGACCCTGTAAGCACTGTGTTTTGTTTAAGCTCTTATTGAAGGAAGAGTGAAATTTAACCAGGTACTTGCAGAATTTTCAGCTTAAGCTTCCTGGATGTCCAACCTGGCAGCACAGAGCTGCAAAGAACACAGAACTCTCAGCCTGGAGGCTGGTTTGCATCAGTGCTGTGTTACATGTGGGGAGGAGAACGGTGGCAGGTCATCTGGGAGCTCCTGGCAGAGGCTGGGGTTCAACATCTGCTGTGTGTCCCTGTCACTGTGCTCGGTGCTGGGGATGCAGATAAAACCGAGGTCCCGAAAGGACCCTAACTCGAATGGGGAGACGGCATGTGAGCAGCAGAGCGTACCATGCCAAGTGTCGCAGTGCGGGTAAGAATAGGTGATGTCAGGAAGCTTGCGGGAAGGGGAGCGACAAGGACAGCAAGGACAGGTGTTTTCTAGAAACACACAGTGAGGAACCCCGGGTTCAGAAGTCATTCGTATAGGACTCAGACTGCGTGAGAAAGAGGAGCACACAGGAAGGTCAAGGTAGTCGGGAAGTCAGCAGGGATTTATATCTGCAGGGGAATTATATGCTAACAAATGATCACATGTGTAGTGGCTTATAATCACAGAAACTTCCTCTCTCCCTGTGCAGTGCCAGCATGTGGGACAGAATCGAGGTGCTTAGCAGGGCTGTGCTCCCTTCTTAGGCTCTCAGGGAGAGCCCTGGCCTTGCCTCTTCCAGCTTCTAGTGGGTGCTGGCCTTCCTTGCCTTGTGACTGCATCGTTCCAACCTCCGTCTCTGTTGTCACCTTGTTGTGTCCTGTCTCCTCTGCTCTCTTATTGCCTTTGAGCACTGAGCCAAATATGAGACTCATTTCTAGTTCCGGTACATGTGACATAATCTCTTTTTAGCCATCTAAAGTAACGTTCACAGCTCTCAGGGGTTAGGGCATGGTCATCTTTGGGGGTCGTTTCTCAGTTTATCACATTACAAGAGGCTTTTGGCCACACACAGAGGCTTTTAATTTTTATGAAGTTTGTTGTATTCTCTTGCAGAGATCCATCTGCCTTTGTCTCCTGAGTGCTGGGATTAAATTGCACTACCACCCCAGGCTCATTGTATACACTCGTTGCTTGTGCTTTAAGTATCTTATCTAGAACAGTGTCGTTGCCCAAACCAAGGTCAAGATTTATCCTTGTACAAGCTCATAACTGCTTTGTGATCATTAGCTCTTACATTAGGCCTGTGATCCATTTTGACTTAAGTTTTGCTTGTGGTATGAGGAAGAAGTCCAATCGCATTCTTTTGCATATGGACCATTTATTGAAACGGTATGCCAAGGACTTGACACTGTCTACCTCCTTTTCACCTCATAAAACCCTATGGGTAGCCTGGCAGTGGTGGTTCACGCCTTTAACCCCAGCACTTGGGAAGTAGGGGCAGGCAGATCTCTGAGTTCGAGAGCAGCCTGGTCTACAGAGTGAGTTCCAGGACAGATAGGGCTACACAGAGAAACCCTGTCTCCAAAAACAAAAACAAGAACAAATAATACCATCCCAACCAACCAAAAAACCCTATGGGTAGACATTATTGCCTTGTCACCAGTGAAGACACCGACTTTTAGAAAGATCAAGTAATCTGCCCGCAGTCACATGACTGATAGATGCAGGAATCTACCTTCGAAATCACACTCTTCTGACTCCAGCACTACTTTATGCTTCGAAGGCATTTATAAACTAGAAAGCAACAGCATAGAGATATTGAAACCCTGAAAAGAGTAGGCTTCCCAATAGGCAATGTCTAAAGAGAGAGAGCGTATTGACAGCCCAGTGCTGAGAAAAAGAAGACACGAAGGCACAGAAGGACCGCTTCTGTCTGTTCATACGAACCATTACATGGTTTTCAACTAGGACAATGGATATCTTGACTTTGGTGACTCTTGGATGTGTAATTTGCATAAAACTCCCCGGTAAGGCACCAAGGGCACGGAATTGAGGAGGAATACCAATATTTGGTGGTGGGATGTGCCCACTCTCCGTGGCATCGTGTTAGAAAAACATCAGTGACGGAAAGCACACCAGTACGTCCAGTTATACCGGTTGTTATTTGCTGTGCATAGATCCTGTCTAAGCGTCTACGATTTTCATCTTGATACTGTTTTGTTCTCTCCTCATTTCCCTGAAACAGTCAAAATCTCACCACAGACTGCCATTTGTAACTTTATCTACTTTGAGAGCGGGAACTGCGTATTCCCTTACCAGCACATAGCCCTCGAGTGTGCTTCAAGTGAGTATCAGACTAATATAAAGCATGAACCAGCAATCCTGTGGACAGCAGGGTAGATTAGTTTTAAGACATTTATGTAGGATTCTCCTAGAATAGTAGGTGACTGTTTGAACAATGGCCCAGTGGTACAATGGGCTCTTGTGTGAACGCTGCCATTCAGCTCTGTCTGCTTTAAAGCAGGCTCTGCAATCAGCTCTAAATGCTTCTTCTTTGTGGCAGGGGCCAACTTGGTCTCAGAAATTTCACCCAAGGATCTATGTGCTTCATTCTACTTTTGTGCCAACCATGTAATACATGGAGTATGGCAGTGCTTGGCTGTGTGAGGTTAGCCGGTTAGGGGACAGAGAGGCTGCCTGAGGGTGGAGGAGCCTTCCAGCTGATTGCAGCTTGAAGACTTTCCTGCAGTAAGAGCTGTGTGCGCAATCCTGTGGCTTGCGAGAGAGGCGCTTCTTCCTCCTGCTGCAGGCTGGAATTCTGCATTTAGAACCTTGTTGGGTGGCTGCCTGTGGCACAGGGTCGTCATCTGCTGCAGATCTTTCATCAGCGCCTAAACACAAAGACTGCACGCAGACATTGAGAGGAAGCTTGTTTTCTTCTTTTTAATTTTTTTAACAGAAATTCTTCTTGTCTTTTTAATATCTTGAACAGATTTGTATTTCCTCTGAGATTACTTGGTGTCCTTTGCCTGGGTCACTTAGAATGAGTCATAGCTCTAAGATTTTCAGGGCCTGGAAGCCCGTATGTCATCTTGAAGCATTTAAAAATTAAAGAGGTAGCTAGCTATATAACCATTAAATCATGTTTCATCCTCCACCATCAACAAACATGCATAAAGTGATGGCTTTTATATGATTGAAAATTGGCAAATTATCAGAGATGGCTGAATTTGATCAATATATCACTGTAGTGATGAATTCCATTTCAAAATAATTTTTTATATTTTAAGAAATTTTCCTAGTATATTCCAAACTCTCTACTGAAGATAAAGGTAAGAAATATAGCATATTTAACACGTGCTCATTAAATTCACACAGAACTGAAAGTTTTTGTCTTTTTGAAACAGTAATTTTATTAGCTTTTTTTTTTTGTTTTGTTTTTTTCTTTTCAAGTGAAAAGGGTTTCACTGCTTTGGAGCCTGTCCTGGAACTCACTTTGTAGACCAGGCTGGCCTCACTTAACTCACAGAGATCTGCCTGCCTCCGCCTCTGCCTCCCGAGTGCTGGGATTAAAGGCGTGCATCACCGCTGCCCAACTTTGTTAGCTCTTTAACACAGATGCTTTTTGTGATTCAGTCTAGTGTTCAGTGCTTTAAGATGAGTGCCATGAGTCTTGTGCGTTGTGTCTAAACCTACATGGGTACACAGTTAAGAACAATGTCACAAACATCAAATACATCTTAACCTTGGTGTGAACTGCTGGGAACACTGCACTAACCTGAGTGCGCTTCTGGAGCCGTAAATGTCGGTGTGGTGAGAAGACATGGGAACAGATAGGCTCAGCCCTGCTGGGAATTGCAGTACTGCTATGCAGGAATCCGTTGTCCTCAAGGTAGCAGAGAAGAGGGAGCTGCCCAGGTAGCCTGAAGTCCCATGCACTGGGATGGAGTTGCCTTTTGTCTCAAAAATCTAAGACAGGAGGTGCAAAGAATCTCTTATTGGGGCCAGTTATTAATAGAAGGTTGTATAATGTAAGGTGCGTGAGTGTGAGCTCTCAATAAGACGTATTCATGTGTCCATTAAAGTATCTGTGTGTATGTGTTTGTGATTTGCAAGTCTCCTAAAGCACTGCCCAAGAGCAGAGCCCTGCCCTGCCCTGCTCTCAGGGGTATTGTGATCCTAGGCCATGGAGGGAGATTAAAGAGATGGTTTTTCTAACCAAACTCTTATTCCAGGAAATAGAGGAGGGTGGTCCATGCTTTTCTCTCAGCTAACACAAACAAGCCTCATCTGCTGGCTTGTCATGGTAATCTGAATTGCTGTTCTGCTGGCTGGCTGTTGATTTTTAGGGCTGCAGAAGGTAAAATGAGGTTTTTTTCATCCATTTAATCGGTCAATAAGTATTTGTCAAGCATCCAGGTGTTATTTGTGATCTCATGATGCAGAGGACACAGACTTGAACATGTATGATAATATTGTGATCCAGGTATGTAGGTTTGCTTAAAAGTGCCACTGGAGCACAGAGGAAAGAAGAGCGGCCCATGCCAGGGCTGGGCGGCTCGGAAAGGCTTCATAGGTGGTAGAATAAGGCCAGCTCCTATTAACTGCTAAGTGCCCCCTCCACTCCAGACCTGTCTATCTAGTCGTGTTTACTTCCCACAGTTGCTTCCAGAAGCCATTGTGCTCACCGTACGTAACAGAAGTAAACAGAAAGGCTCACAAGCTACTTGTTCAAGGCCACATAGACGGCAAATGATAGATCAAAGTTGCAGTTCCCAGACGCTCCTGACTCCAGTGTAAGGACTTCACTGGAGAACATGGGAGGTAAGGAGCATCCGGGCAAAAGCAGCAGCAATGGATCTTAAAGGTCTTCCTTAGGTATTTACACAAGTGAGACACATGCTGGGAAGCGTGCTCTCCTGGATGAGGTCCCAGAGGAGGTGAAGCAAGAACGCCCTGACTGGTGTGCACAGGGCTCTGTGAACGACTCTTGGCTGTTATCAGTCATTTCTAACAGGCCTAACTTCTTGGTCACTATGTGGATTCTCCCCCAGTGTTGGGAGTACGGAGGAAGTCTGAGTGATCTTTCAGTAGGTGCTTCTGAAGTTCCCTCTGTGGCCTCCTTTCTCTTTTTGGGAAGCAGGGACAGTGCTGAGAACTTGCCTAGCACATGCTAGGCAAGTAGTATCTCACTGAGCTACACCTCGGTCTCAGTGCTTTTCTGAGCCAATTTAATCTTAGGATCGGTCTTCCAGATTTCCCCAGCAGCCAGTGTTCAAGGAGAGAAAGCTTTCTGTCCAGTCTGGAAGATCCCGTGGGTTCAGACGGATTCTGCTACGTAGCCTCAGTAATGCTTCAGCCTGATCAGAAGTAAGGCATTCGCCAAAGACAAAACTATCTGATTCTCCTCAGCCAGTTTGTCATCTTTTCTTAGGCGTTGTCCAGGTCATATCTCCCGAGCCATTTCCCCTAGGAATTAGGTAGGAATTGCACACACATTTGCACTGCTCCAACCTGTTGCACGCTGACTTGTTCCAGTTGGCCTGGATTGTTTGATTTTGTTTTTGAAGATCTTCTGCAGTGCACACAGAACCATCAGCGGATTAACTTCAGCATCTGTGGGTAAGTCAGCACAAGGCCTGCCCTGAGTTTTTCCAGGCCCTGGCACGTGGTGGTGCTCGGCGCTGGAACGAAAGCGTGAAGCCCGGGCGCGCAGCCAGTTCGGTGTTGGCCAACTTCACCCAAGCTCTCCTGGTCCGGCCCGGGTCACCCCAGGAGCTGGCGCCGGGGGCGTGGCTGGCGCGGGGCATGCCGGGCGGGCAGGTGGGCAGGTGCCTGGGCGGGGCTCGCCGTGGTTGGCGGCAGGCGGAGGGGCGGGGGCCGCGCACCCGGAAGAGCGGTCCGTGGAGCTAAGGCGACAGGCGGCGGCTGGCGGCCGACATGGACAAGCTGAAGAAGGTGCTGAGCGGCCAGGACACCGAGGACCGCAGCGGTCTGTCCGAGGTGAGCGCAGCCGAGGAAGCCAGGGTTTCTTGGAAAGCTGCCCTGCTCCCTTCCCGCCCGCGGCGCGGAGCTCAGCCGGGACACTGCCACAGGTGGCAGCGCAGGGACTTTGCAGAGGGCGTGGCTCCCGAGCCCTTCCCTACTTCCTCTCGGGAGAACCCGAGGCTCTGGAGGAAGACCCCAGAAATCTGTGCGGGTGGGAGCGTGGGCCTGACCTGCACCCCTGGGCCTGACCCCTCACCCCCGCCGCCCCCGCTCCAGCTGGGCCGGCCGGGGCTCTCCCTTTGGAGCCGGGTGAGGCTGGCGGCCTTGGTGAAAGGAGCCCCCCTCTCTGGATCGCGGGCTGGCATTGGTTGTTGTGGGGTGTGAGTTCCAGACCCGACCTTATGCGGACTGCATAAGTAGTAGTAAGACTCCGTGAACGGCTGGCTGACAGGGACCTACCAGGTCTCTGAGTCTCCAAGGTTCATTCCTAGACTAGAGATTCCCAAGCACCCCGAAGACTGCCAGTGTTTGTTTTATTAGTGGGACTTTGATGGCCCGGAAACTTCCTAGCTCCAGAGCCACCGAGAATGTCTTCTTTTAGGTGCTTTGGGAGTTTGTTTACGTTTTCCTTTCTCAAGACAGAATAGTGTTTTACTCGGTGTATCCTTAGCCCCGGTTTCCCCTTCTGTGAAACAAGGGTGTTGAACAAGATTATATGGCCCCTTTTCTTTGGAAACCGGGTTCCTCTCTAATATTTAGTTGGGTCTCTCGTGGTTTTCCCAACATCCTGCTCTCACTTTTGTGGTTGATTTTCTTCTGAGTTTTGTCTTTGCAAAAACACAACCTCACCTCAAAGGGGATAAGTTTATTTTGAAGCCAAGTACGAGCGACAGTGGCCCCGGGACAGATTCAGATTACTGCAAATTCAGTGTTTCAATAGGACAACAGTTGGCTAAGGTTTTATGGTAACAGGACAAAGTACTAAGTCAAGGTACTTGCTAAATGGATCCGTGGAAACACGAAGTAGGTGGTTAGAGCAGCGGGGAGGACCCTCAGCTGCAGGTCCTCTCGAGGCTATCTGTTGGGGCTCTAAAGCCCCTGGTTTGTGGAAGCCTGGGTTGTGTTAATAAATAACAGGTGGGCAGGATATGATAGCCCGAGGTTAGTTGCTGTTCGACTCTGGCCCTGCAACTTCCCAGCCTCTCCACAATCATTAGAATTAAAACGAGTAGTTATGTTTTGTTTTTTTTTTTAATTTTAAAATTTCTGGCCTCTTGTGAACTTTCATACGATGAAGCCTGAGGAAGCCCTGAGACTTAGTCGACCCTCATGGTCATGTAAAGATAAACTCCATAGACGTTAACAAGCTGTTTTACAAAGTTGGGGATGAAGGGGAGACGCTGGGTGTAGTGCTGGCCTTGGGGTGTTGTCCCTCTGTAGGAGTGGGTGGGTCTCCAGGCGTGGCTAGGGTAGCACCATTTGAAAACAAATACAAAGTCCGCCCCCAACCCTGCCCCCTACCCCCACATGGCGAGTGCCTGTGTGCCGACAGTGAAGGGCTTTAACCTCCTCTTAAGAGCACCACATTTTCCATCTGTTTAAAGGACCGTGGGCTTCGCTCTTGTTTGAAAACATCGCCAGTTTCCTCTTTCCTCCTAAGATTCCTGTTGGTGTGCGTCATTGTGTGGCACTGCCGGGTGTCCAACTCTAGGAACTTTCCTGTAGCCAATAGGGCTCCTTGTCAGGGATGTTCTGGCTTGGGAATCACTTACTAGGTCCCGCCTCTTGTTAAGTACTAACTAATGTGGTCACACTTTCCATGGTTTTGAGCCTGGAAAAACTGGAGGATTCTGTGGCGAAGTTCCTGTTTGTGTGGTTAGCTGGATGAAGCTGCCATCAAGTCTTTTCAGTTATATAACCTGAAGAGGGTGCCAGAAAAGTTAGAAAACATTTTATAATTTAATGCTAACTATGAAAGTATGTCTTGTTTCTTCTGTCCTTCCCAGGTAGCTGTAAAGTTGGCAGGTCTCTTAGTCACAAGCCGTCTATGATAAGTCTTCTAACTGATACCCTGTCATCATAAACACTCTCAAGTCCTGGTTTCAGTGGAGCCCTTCCTGAAAGAATAGACTTTGTGTGTTCTGGGAAGGGTTCTTGGGACCAGGAAGGTCTGAGGGTGTCTGATCATAACGCGCAGGAATACAGCAGCGTTCCTTTCTCACCTCCGGGTGCCTGTCCCATCTGCCTGGACAGTCCTTTAACAATGGCTCTTGGCAAGAATCCCTCTGCCTTCTCCATCCTGGAGTCAAAGGGCCCTTTGTGCATGGCTGCTAGTGAGACAGCTTGTGATTCCCTGCATTCCCTTCAGGGTCTACCCAGGTACTGTTTTAGCTGTGTTGGTTTTGGAAAAAGCTCTGCTAGCAGAGTTCGGAAACTACAGCCTAGAGAGAGATTTTCCGTCAACTGAATCTGCTTTCACAAATCGACAAAAAGTCTTTCCTTTCACCAAATCCGTTTAGAAGAAGGGGAACCAAAGCTTCCTCCTCTTTCCCTGACCAAGTGTCAGAGCACACTTACGGCGGAAAACTTGGTGACGAATTATCTCTGCTCCCTGCCCTCCCTGCTAAAGAAAAGGTAGCATTTAGATGGGTTCATCCTGAGACATTTCTTGAACACAGTGTCACTCTTGTATCTGAGGGTAAAAAGCACAATCATGCTTCGGGAAGAAATGCTTTCTCTGGCCAGTGATTTTATTTTTCTTTTTGGTTTTTTGAGATAGGGTATTTCTGTGTAGCCCTGACTGTCCCGAAACTCGCTCTGTAGAGCAGGCTGGCCTCAAACTGAGAAATCCATCTGTCTCTGCCTCCTGAGTGCTGGGATTGTTTGCCTCCACCATTGCTCGCCTAAATAACTAGTGCTAGTTTCACAGTCCATGGGGAACAAACCCAGCCTCCCCACACGACAGGCAGGGATGCTCATTCCTCTGCTAACGAGGATGGCTGTCTCGTGTCAGTGATTTTACTGTCTACAAAGGCATGATTCTCACTGTCTTGCTCTGACTCTGGAATGTTCTGAATGTCAAGACTAGTTCAGCTTTGATACTTTACAGTTTCTCCACCTAAGCAGAACAAGGTTGGCCTTTCTGAGCACGGCTGTTGGTGCCGTGATAGTAGTTTCCTTGCTGCTCTGTCCCTTTTCCTTCACATGGCTTGTTGTTTCCACCTTGGCAAGGCCCATGCATGGGTGGAAGGGTGGGAGCTGTTCATTTGCCTCTGTGCTTGGTGGGAATTGCATGGATTAGTCAGAAGAGGTCTAACTTGATTGTCCAGGGCCTGGTGAATCCTGGCAACAACATCCTATGGTTACTTTAGAGCCGGGGGAACTGAAACAGACTCTTCAAGGTGGACAAGTAACCTCTGCTTGGAAACACAGGGCTCAGTTGTCAGGTCCTAACATTGTGGTGCATGCCCTCCTCCTCTTTAATATATATATAAAATATATGAATTATATATGTTAAGTATAAGGAATGAATGTGCACGCACATATATGTGGAGAGAGATTACAATCGTGTTATTTCCTCCTCCCCTTTCCTCCCTCCAAACCCTTCTATATATTACCTCACCCCCCTGTTCGCTTTCAAATTCATGGCCTCTTCTTTTGTTGCTGCTGCTGTTGCTGTTTTGTTGTTATTGTTGTGTGTCTTACTACATACATAAATACCATGTGCTCAATTATAATATTGCTTGTATGTATATGTTTTCAGGGCTGACCATTTGGTATTGGATAACCAGTTGGTGTGTTCTTCCCTGGGGAAGACTCATTGTCCTGCTCCCAGCATTCCTTAGTTGCCTGAAGTTGCCTACTGTTGAAGCTCCTCAGGTTTTCCCCCTTCCACATTAGCAGGTCTGTTGGTGTTGTCCTTGTTCAGGTCATGTTTAGGCAGTTGTGTTAGTGAGATTTTAAGGGTGTAGCTTCTGACTTTTCTAGGAGACATAATCTTACAGCAGGCTCCCTGTTCTCTGCCCCCTCTATCCGCAGTGACCCCTGAGTCTTAGATGTGTCTGTTGGTACTGGCCTCCTCCACTCTGCATTTTGATTGGTATGGTTTTCTGTAATGGTTTCTGTCTGTTGCAAAGAGAAGTTTCCTTGATGAGGGTCGAGGACTACACTTTTCTCTGGGTGTAAGAGCAAATATCTGGAATGTAGTTAGAAATTCTGCTGCAAGCCTCCCTTTTGAGGTGCTGGAGATGGAACCCAAATTTCTTGCTCCTGGTAGGACTGTACCATTGAGCTACACCCTAGCCTATCCCATCCCTAAATGTGCCTTCTCGTCAGGGTCACACTCTGTGCCAGGTTTCTGCAGGTACTCAGTGTGTTCCTATGTGTGGTGATGCAGTCTCACGGGGACTCTGTGGAAGTGGGGAGAGAGCCGTTTTTTCAGTGACCTACATATCTTCTCTCAGGTGGAGGTTAAACCTTTCCGGATAGTAGTTGTTACACCTCGGGAGCCTCTTGGTCTCTTCCAGCTTCTGGTTTGACAGGTTGGAAACAAGTCACTGAGCCAGGGCCAGTTAGGGCCAAGGGAGTGGTCCTGCTCCCCTGCCTTCCTCCATCAGTTTGGGTGGCAGTGGAGTAGGCGGTCTTTCTTGCTTTGTGAGGTTGAGCTGCCTATATAAGGGGAGCTTAGTTAGGTGTGTAAATGTGGACCTGGCTGTGCTGATTGGGTTTGATCTCTCAGTGGCAGCTTCCTGTGTCCATCTGTGGGCAGTGAGCCCTCCCGCATCTTAAGGACAGCCTAGAAAGGCCTGTGGCCCAGTAACTTGTCATCTTTGACGTGGGAAAGGGCCATTGAGATCTGCTCTCCAGCTCTTCTGTATTAGTAGTTTCCCTGGAAAGTTTGACTTAATGTAGAGGAAGCATTAATTGTGCTGAGAGTCAAGATGAACGGATAGCGATTAATTAGCTAGGATCTGGCTAACTGTGACTGATTTAGCTGTTGCTGGCATGATGTAAGTATGAGGGCCTTCTCCCTCTGAAGTGCCAGGAATGTTGCGGCAACTTCTGCAGTTGGTAGGAGAGATGAGAAAGCATGGCCAGTGGACCAAACTGCCTGAGTGTCTGGCCCTCATCTTCTCCAATGATCCAGGCCCTCCTTCCTTTGGTCCCTCCCTCCTTCCCTCCCTCCCTCCCTCCCTCCCTCCCTCCCTCCCTCCCTCCCTCCTAATTTATTTATTATGTATGTGTATAAATGCAGGTGGGCAGCCCTGGTGTGGAAGCCGGGGTCAGCCTGCAGGACTCCTCTCCTGCTTCCTTTATGTGGTTTGTGGTGATGGAACTTCAGTCATCAGGTTTGCACTTCAAGTCCCTTTACCTGCTGAGCCGTCTTGCCAGTTCTAAATACCATTTCTCTTGGCCTTTAAGACCATTTCTGAATCAACTGTGAGTTTTCTTCGTTTTCACTAAACGTGCATGTATGTACGTAATTGTTTTGAAACTGCAGGTTGTGGAGGCATCAACGCTGAGCTGGGGCACCAGAATAAAAGGCTTCATCGCATGTTTTGCTATAGGAATCCTCTGCTCACTGCTGGTAAGATTTCCTTCCATCCACTGCCTTTTCCTCATTCTCTGCTTTATTCTTTTCCTTTTGCCCACTTTTCTCTTTGATGCTTCATTAAATTGAATGGATAAAACGGGGGTGGGGGCAGTAGGAGGCAAGGAGGGCAGTTGTGTGCCTCTGGTGGGCGTGGCATTGCTGTGCTTACGTACACGTGTCCTATTGTTCCCCCTCTAGGGTACTTTCCTGCTGTGGGTGCCCAGGAAAGGATTGAGCCTCTTTGCAGTGTTTTACACCTTGGGTAACATGGCATCAATTGGGAGGTAAGCTTTCTCTTTTCTCCTTTTTCCAACCTCGCTGTTTATTGGATGATAAAATATCCATTGTGTTTGAGGGAGGGGGAAGATGAATGCTTCATATCTTTAAGGAGTTGGAAAGGAGGAGGAGAGACAGTTGGCACAGATCACATTCATATCCTCTTATTTCAAAACATCCTATATGTTGGTTTACCTTTCACCCCTGGGAGAAAGCAGGAAGTGTGTGACCACTTGTTCACATGTGGGGGACTACAGCACAGAGCGCTGGTGCTCTATCCCCACGATACACGGTATGGCCAACTCTCCCTGTGTTGGTTTCCCTGCCCTCAGAGACTGGATGCAGCCACTGCTTCTAAAAGCCACCAGGCAGGCAAGTGACTGTGAGACTGGGAACTGGTTATTATGTAGTGCCAGACCATCCTGGGCTCGAGGCTCAGGCTCCTGTGTCAGGACATCTGATGGGTGCTTTCCAGGGGAGGTCAGCCATTTTGCCTACGTCAAGTGCACAGACACCCCGAGTTGACCTCCTTTACTTGGGTGCTTCAGCTACACCTGTGCAGGCAATGCCAGGCCTGCCTCTGGTGGGAAATGCTGGCCTGGCCCTGTTAGAATGAACCTCAGGAACCTAAGGGGGCAGTCATTCCTTCCCTTACCCTCTCTCTCCCCATGTTTCTATAAATGGCTTCAGAGTCCTGTGGGGAAAGGGCTCCAGGAGTCCAAGTTTCCCTATGTTAACTCAGCCATAATAATTCAGTTGTTGTTGTCTTTTTTTCTTTTCTTTTTTTAAAAAAAGCATTTATTTATTGATTATGTATACAGTGTTCTGACATGTATGCCTGCAGGCCAGAAGAGAACACCAAATCTCACTGTAGATGGTTGTAAGCCACTTGTGATTGCTGAGAATTGAACTCAGGACCCCTGGGAGAGTAGCCAGTGTTCTTAACGTCTGAGCCTTATCTCCAGCCCCATTTTTCTGTTTCTTTTTTTTAAATATTTTAATTTATTTATATTTTTTTGTTTATGAATGTTTTACCTGCCTGTATATCTGTTTGCCACATATGTAACTGGTGCCTGAGGTGTAAATGGAAGTTTCTGTTCTTCCCGGTCCCACAGCCATTCTGTCCCAAAGAAACACATACTGGCTTATATCTATAAACTGTTTAGCCCATTAGCTCAGGCTTATTATTAATTAGCTCATACAATTTAACCCATAATTCTTGTCTATGTTTAGCCATGTTTAAGCTTTTCTTGGTACATCATTCTCATCTTGCTTCCTCTGCATCTGGTTGTGACTGCCTCTCTGCCTTTCCTCTTCCCTGAATTCTCTTAGTCTGTTTGTGCCATCTATACTTCCTGCCTGGCTACTGACCAATCAGCATTTTATTAAACTAATACAAGTGACAACTCTTTACAGTGTACAAAAGCATTATCCCACAGCACTATGGAGGTCAGAAGAGGGCATCAGATCCCCTGGAATTGGATTTAGATAACAGTTGTGAGCCACCATGTGGATGCTGAGAACCTTGGTCCTCTGCTAGAGCAGGCAGTGATGTGCAATGTCCTTCTGTGTATGTTGCTTTTATTGGTTTTTGAATAAAGCTGTTTTGACCAATGGCTTAGCAGAGTAAAGCCTGGTGAGAAATCTGAACATAGAAAGAGTAGGCGGAGTTGAGGAGACGCCATGTTGCTGCCGAAGGAGGCAGACGCCATGTAGCTGCCCAAGAAGCAAAAGGTAACAAACCACAAGCCTCGTGGTAAAATATAAAATAATAGAAATGGGTTAATTTAAGATGTTAGAGTTAGTTAATAAGAAGCCTAAGCTAATAGGCCAAACAGTGTTGTAATTAATATAGTTTGTGTGTGATTATTCAGGTCGGGCAGCAGGGAAACTAAGAGCAGCCTCTGTTTAGAAAATGGTGCCCAAAGACAAGAGCCTCCAAAAGGTTTCCATGTACAAGCCATCTCCCTAGCCCACTGTTGTCTTTCTTACTTGGCTTTCTTTCTCATTCCTGTGGCCATTTGGCACTGCTGATTGACTTTGGACTCACTGAGTAAGCACTGCCACACTGGAATTTGCTCACCAGCGAGCCAGTGACACAGACGGTAACATGAAGGGAAGCGGTTTCCTAGCAAAGGTGGTACCTGGGCTCTTCTTAGCTTCGTCCATCTCCTCCTTCCCTCAGCTGCACCATCATACTCCCCTCCTTTGTACCTCTCCCCAGGCTCTTTTCCTCTGAATTCTAGAACCTTTGTGTAGAGCCCTCCCCGCCATGTGGCTCTCTGCCTCCTCTGCAGGTGGAATCCTAACTTGGTGCTTCTGAGTCTCTCGGCATCTCTGAGCTTCTTTCCCCTCCATTTTCTTTGTCTGCGGCCCTGCCCATCTCTCTGATCCCCCTTTGTCATTTCTCATTTCCCAACTTGCTTATTTGTTAAGTCCTGCCTCTAATGTCACCTCTTGTGTGAAGCTCTGCTGATTACCACCTCCTTCCTGGAACTGGCGACCTCCTCTCCAGGGCTCCTTCCATGGTATTTGTGTTTCCGTGACAGCACAGGTAGTGGTGACTGATGCTGCCTTGAAGCTTTCTCAGACACTAGCTTTTGTGGGTTTGGTTTGGGCCCACAGTGTGGGGCAAATGTACAGCCTGAGCCTAATTATACAGGTATGTTGTTTACTCCGGAAGAACCTCTGGCAGTTCTTAATGGGACAGGCACCATAGCCATAGCGCAGCTGAGGGAAACAGGGAGGGCTGCACTGTTGTTTCTGGGTTTTACAAGGAGTTTCCGACTTTACACAGAATCTATTTGTACACGCATGTCTTGAATCTGCTGCTTAGTCTGTTTATACACGCAAAGAGTCTCTGAGCTTGGAGACTTGAGCTCAGAAAACAGCTTTACTTCAAAGAGGGGCAGACCATTGCAAACAACAAAAACAAAACAAAATATGCCTTTTATTGAATGTTCAGTAGCTAATGTCATCTGCCATCCCTTGTAGTGAGTGCCAGCTGTAAGGAACTCCCATGGTTTATCATTTGGGCAGTACTTCTTCACGTGACTGAAGAAGCCTGGTACCTATCCATGCTGTGTTAGGTGTGTGTATCTGCCTCCCTTGTGATCACTTCCGTTAGCTGCCTCTCAGGAGTCCTTCATACAAATTCACGCAAAGGGTGCCTTTAGAATAGGTGTGGGTTAAACACGAGCTTTTTGGATTCCCCTGTGTGATTTCAGATCGGTTAGCTAACCTCTCACTTCCATGTCTCTGACAGAGGAACAGAAACACCCATCTAAAGTGGTTGAGGGGCTGAAATGAGTACTGTCTGAACACCTGACATTTAGCAAGCATTCAATTGTAGTAGATGTTACTTTATCATCACTAAAATTCCTGGAGAGTATGAAAGAAGAGAAGCGTTCTGTTTTCGAATGTAAGCATTCTAAACCTGAAGGATGTGCTTTGTGTTTCTTAAATCTGGGCTCTTGGTTTGTTCCTGTGGGTATATAGTCAAGGAAGCAGTGTATCCCCTCACAGACAGAGAGAGAGAGAGAGGTGTCGGCCTTGCTCTTATATTAGTTGGGTGACCTTGGTTATGTAATCCCTTGAGCTTTTTTTTCCTGTCTAAAACGAGTGCACTAATTGTCTCTACTTCATAGGTCCTTGTTGGACTAAATGAGGGCAGTGCACAAAAGACCTGCAAGCCCAGTGCCTGGCAAGAGCTGCTTGTGCTAATACTACTCCTGTCATTGCCGCAGGAGCTCTTGGGGAGGCGGCTGGTTCCTCTGTTCTGACCTTAATGGCTTGTGTGTGTTTGCCTCTTAGTACCGCCTTCCTCATGGGGCCATTGAAGCAGCTGAAGCGCATGTTTGAGCCTACACGTCTGATTGCCACAATCCTGGTGCTGGTAAGGGCAGACTGCTTTCCCCATAGGCTTTATAGGTTGGGGTGTGCCTTTTCTTTTCCTTTTTAATCCTGGGAATTAAACATGGTCTTATGCATACGGGGCTACTACCTGCCTGCTTCACTATAGACTGGAGGGTTTTCTTTCTCCCCCACCCCTCATATCCCTGGCTGTCCTGGAACTCACTCTGTAGATCAGGCTGGCCTCGAACTCAGAGATCCGCCTGCCTCTGCCTCCTAAGTGCTGGGATTGAAGGCATGCACCACCACCGCCTGACTTGGACGACTTTATTTCTATCCCATCAACCCAGAATATTTCTTTCTTTTTTGACCTAGTTATCCATGTATCTGTCAAATCTTTCCAGACCCCATTCTCTAGATTCCAAGCATAATCATCAGTATTGTGAGATTTGTGCTTGATTGGCATGCTTGTAATTTTAGTTTAGTTTGTGCGTCTCTCATTCATTCACACAAGAGTGTTTCCTAAGGCCATGGCTGTGTTTGCTATTTATTGGCATCTTTGAGAGTGCAGTGCTGGACAGTTCCGGGCACACTAACTAGGGAATTAGAGAGCAGTATGATGACAGATATGGTAGGGACCGGAGCGAGCAGTGGCTTGTTTCCAGCTTCAGGTATAGATGGCCTGGCAACTCTGGTGGAAAGACTTTCCAGGAAAGGACACAGGGCAGTGTCAGGTGACAGGTAAACAGATCACAGCTTCCTGGCTGTGCAACCGACAGCTCGCTCGTGTTGACCTCTGTTCTGTGAGGTTACGGAGAGAGGTTGTGGCCAGCTGACTTTCGTGTCTTGAATGAGAAGATTGACAAGTTAATGACTGATCCAGAATGTGCTTTTCTTTGCAGACATTTAGGGAGAGCTTAAATGTGGAAGCACAGCCTGCCTTTTCCAGTCTGCATGCGTTTTTATTGTAGAATTGGGTCCCTTTTCTCGACACAGACACGGTTGTTCGGATGAGTTAAATGCTTCGAACCACATTGTATTAATGAGTGTTTTCTCTTCTAGTTGTGTTTTGCACTTACCCTGTGTTCTGCCTTTTGGGTAAGTGTGAACTTTAGTCTTCTGTGACCGTGACCTTTTTGGTTTATATTCTTTGTCAAACACTTTCCAGTAACTGTGTCTTTTTTTATTATTATTATTATTATAGTGGCATAAAAACGCACTAGCGCTCATCTTCTGCATTCTGCAGTCTTTGGCCCTGACGTGGTAAGTAACACCAGTGTCCCTCCCCACCCCCAGCCCCGCCTTTGACTTGTGGTGGGAAAGGAGAGAAAACCCGTGTGTTGTGGGTTAGAAGGCTAGGAAAACAGAAGCTCTTGAGTTGAAGTTGTCAGTAAGGCAACAGAAGTCAGGCTTCGGAAGGCAGCCAGTTGACTCGGCCCACTGCCAATAGACTGCATTAGTGGTCTTGAGTGGTCACAGAGGCCTCAGACCACAGCATTTTTGCTGAGCTCACGGTCAGTTGTGAGATACACAACTGTTACTCAGCTCCTCACGTCCGGAAAGTGCAGTTATTATAAAGGCTGGTAAAAAGAGGCCAGGAGTCAGGTAGAGAAGGATGCTGCTGGGAAAATCGGTGATTGTGATGGAATGACCTTTCTGTAGAAGGTAAACGAGGGCATTGTCAGCTGAGCTGAGGGAGCAGTAGCTGGGGAAATGAAAATCCGTGTGGATGTAGGGTCAGCATCCTCACTGGATGTGGGCTGGCTTTGAGAAATTTTAGGTGAAGGTTAGGAGATTGTAACCCAGAGGCCAAGTGTAGTAAAAAGGTGACCAGAGACATGGCTTTTTTAAAAAAGTAATTAATTTATTATGTATATAGTGTTCTACCTGAATGTATCCCTGCAGGCCAGAAGAGGGCACCAGATCTCATTACAAGTGGTTGTGAGCCACGATGGTGGTTGCTGGAATTGAACTCAGGACCTCTGGAAGAGCAGTCAGTGCTCTTAACCTCTGAGCCATCTCTCCAGCCCAAGACATGACTATTTAAAACCATAAATGCAACTGTAGGTTCTTGGTTCTTTAAAACTGTGTAACACCCAAGGGAGATGTGTGGTGGCACGTATCCCATCCGAGGCATTTCTGTGTTGCTTTGAAAGTCCAATCCATGAGTATTGATGGCCGGCAGAATAGTTCCAGTCAGTGCTATTGGGGATAAAAATGTCTGCTAGAATACAGAGAAAAGGGAGACTGGGCGTTTTGAATAAGCTCCTGGCTGGTGAGCACCTAGCTAGTAGAAATGGATCATGGGAGTGTAAGCTTGATCCCATCTTCCTTTTGGAACTTTGACCTTCTGAAAAAATACTCTTGTCAAACTGCCTTTCAGACTTCACCGTGTTCACAAGTTAAGCGTGTGCACATGGAAAGTGGGAGGTGCGGGGAAGAATGGTGCGTTTTAATAGGAGACACATTTTGCCAGTAGGTACTACAAGGGCCTGACTTGATGGCTTGTGTTTCTGCTCTGGCTTTCTTCTGGGTGCAGAAATTGGTACCTACAAATACTGCAAGCCAGTTCCAAGGAGTCAGCCTTCCTCTGGGCACTGGAAAATGGTGATTCCCTTTGAACTGAATCTTAAGTCTGACCAACTTACACCCGACTGACACACAGGGCAGGTGTCTTTCCCCTGCACGGTTTTCTTATAGGCAGTGTGGCTTGGGTTCTTGAAGTGTTGTGCCAGGGTATACTCTCATCTATAGAATGGTAGGTAGTGGCTTTTTTTTTTTAACTTAGTGGAGCAGATAGAACATTGACCCCACCTGGGTCGAAGTTAAATAAATTCTTTTGCGAACTTACAAAGCATTAGATCACAACTGATGAGGGTTTCATTTGCAGTTTCTGACAATAGGACTCTGATGCCATATGGGCGTCAGGAATGTGCCTTTTTCAGGTGGTCACTGCTGGCTCATGTGTTAAGCAGTACCACAGGCAAGGCTGGAGTCAGAGGGGTAATTGTTATATGGCCCCTTTGCGCCATTCTCTGCCACAAGGCTACTTCCAGGGCAGAGGTTTATGTGATGTGTGAATGTATACAGGCCAGTAGAAATCACTGGGTGCTCCTAGAGTTTCAGAAGCTTTCTGCTGGTGGGGGGGTTCTGCTCCCTTCATTCACTTTGATCTTTGCGTTTCTTTGTAGGTATAGCCTTTCCTTCATACCATATGCAAGGTAAGACTAACTTTGTATTTGGAAATAGGGATTCTTTGATTTGTGACCCACGATGTGTTTACATAGGAGGACTTCTAATTTTTTTAAAAATATTTATTTTTATTTTAAGGTGTATTTTGCCTGCACATATATTTATGTACCATGTGTGCATTTCCTGTGGAGGTTAGAAGAGGCTGTTGAATCCCCTGGAAATGGAACTAATAGATGGTTGTGAGCTGCCATGTGGGTGCTGAGAATTGAACCTGGGTCCTCTGGAAGAGCAGCAAATGCTCTTAATGGCTGAGCCATCTTTCAAGCTCCTGCATATGGACTTTGGTTTGGAGATTTTAGTTTAGTTGCAGAAAGTGCATGCTATTTTATTTATCTGTACTAAACTTCCTTGAGCTAGATAGGCCCAGGTCAGGCATCTGCTTGATAGATTACTATGATAAGGGCCGTGGTTCTCCTGATCTCATTGTTCAACTAGCGATGTGCTGGCCAGGCTATGAGTTCCTGGTGTTTGGGGTACTCTACTCAGAGAAGGTGAACTGATGCATATTAATATGCCTTTACTCTGTAGCTTTGAAGTGGTCGTTTGAAAGGTGATTGATTTAGTGTAACTAAACAAGGGCTTTGGGGTCCTTAGTGCCTGTTTTCTTGCAGGGGCTCACTCAGGAAAGGTTTCAGAAGTCTAGAGGGAAAGCAGGGCCAGGACTCTAGAGCACCAGCGCCTCCTATTTAGCAGTGTGAACTTGGTGACTTTATTGACCACCAAGACCTCAGATGAGACATTGATAAGTGGGGTGGGTGGGGCTGGTTTGTCCCCAGAGGCTGGGCGTTTATTTATTAACCACTTTTGATGGTGGGCTTTTCTCGTTTAGTCATAGGACCTTTGCCTCTGATTCCATTCTAATGAAGCCACTTAATTTTATTTTTCTCAATCTACTAAATAAAAATATTTTCCATAATTGTGCTGAGGAAATGAAAAATTGCAGGGACTGGGAAAGAGGGGGGACGCCATGTCTTCCGCATTCCAGATCTGCTGCTGACAGTGTTCTGAATGTGCTGGGGAGCGCAGCTAACAAGCCCACAAAGCGTCCCTGTGTGCACGGGAATATTACAGGGACATAGCAGTTGTGAAATACTGCCTTTGGGGCTGGGAGGGACGTATTCTCAGAAGAATATGGGCAGGGTTTTCCCAGGAGCTGGCTTGCTATTTGAAATAAGCCAAGGTCTGCTACATCTGAGCATCTAATGAAGTATTTATCTGTTTGGCAATAGTTTGACCATATCTCGTAGGTCCCTAAAGTGCCTACATAATTTACTGGGCTCAGCACAAAATGAAAATGTGGGTTCTTCCTTTTTAAATGACCAGAGCTTCGTATAGCTGGAGCTACCCACACAACTGGACTCACTCAGTGTCCTTCCTCAGGGGTTCAGCACTGATCAGGATGGGAGTGATGGAAACATTACAGTTCTTTTTGAACTCAAGAGATTTTGTGTCGAGCAGATGCATCTTCCTTTAGTAGGGAGGGAACCACAGTGAGTTCCGTCTGGCTTCTAGAATGGTTTTCTCTAGTGTCCACAGAGCAGATTATACAGCTGAAAAGGCGTTGAGACCAAGTGAATTTGTCAGATGGGTTAAACAAATCAGATGGACTCCTCTACCCAGCTTTTCCGACCCTCAGTGTGTGTGACCTGGCAGTAAGGGACTTATTTTGGCCATAAACCCCCTTACTTTACTTACAGAGTACTCCTGGGACTTCAGTATGCAGCAGACCTTGACAGTCTTCACTAGAGTCTTCAAGACAGATTCTCTTATGTAGCCCATGCAGGCCTCAAACTTGCAGTCCTTTTGCCTCAGCTCCCCGAGTGCTGGCATTACAGGCGTGTGTCACCACGCATGGCTCCTTGATGACTTTTGATGTTAAAATTCATGGCCTGCTCAGGCAGTTGGATTTACTCACCTCATGTGATCCCCAACACTGTACACCAAAACCACAGTATCAAACCTGGGATGGGGTGAGAGCTTAGGGTTCCTCCTTACAGCCAGGTGCAGTGGGGGAAGAGAAGAGGTCTACCTGCACAGATAAGCTATCTGTTGAGCACCCACTTTTTGCTTACTGGAGCTATACTGAATCCCAGGCACTAAGTGAGCCTGTTATTAATGCACAGTAATGTTAGGATACCCAGCTCCCTGTGCCAGGGAGCTCCTGGAGGTGTTCCTGCACAGGCTTCTGCCAGTGCACTGTAGCCCTCATGACTACCCCTTGGTGATCTCAATGTGTTCTGATTGGCTGATGTAGAAATTCAGCGAGCATGTACTACTCCCCAGGTCTAGTCCTAGGATAAGTGAGCATGTCCCATCTGTCAGATGAGAGAATTCAAACTCCAGCCTGACCAGTAATTTGCCCAGGAGAAAACTGCTAAGAGACGTTGGCACTGCAGGTGATGAATGGTTGGTTCTGCCCTCGCAGTTTCCTCCTTCGGCAGTACGGTACCCTGGGAAATGCTCAAGAACGGTCTTTGCCATGGTGGAGCCTTTGCAGTGATAACGTCCCGTTCTTCTCCGTGTTTTTCCTTCCTAGGGATGCTGTGAAGAAGTGCTTTGCTGTGTGTCTTACATAATGCACGGCAGTCTGCAGAGAGCGCCGCGGACGGAAGCTGGTGGACTGTCTTGTAAATGCCCTCTGGACTCCGTCTCACAGACACGTGCCTTTCACTTGCAGCAACGTGGTGTTTGCAATTTGGACATTTTTGAGGGTTGCCCATGGGAGCAGTCATGAACCCTAAACCCCAGTGTCTGTAGCACAATATGAGGTTCTGTGGCTAGTGTAGGGGACTCTTCCTCGTGACCGTTTTCCTCTCTGGATGGCATCCCACCGAGTTCTTGCAGATCAGACTTTGTTTAATAGCAGCAGATAAGCTGCAGGAGCCACTGATTCCCAGGTGGTGGCAGGAAGGCCTAGCAGAGATTATAGGGGTTCAGCAGGAAGGGCAGAATTTTGAAGATTTGCCCCTCACCAAGGAAACCATTGTCACCGCCTCACACAGTATCATCCCTGGTGTTTCTGCCCTTCCTGCAACCCTTGAGAGCCTGCCCTGGGCACACTGCCCTTCCTGTGGACTGCACCGTCTTGTTCAATCACAACTGGCTATGGAATGTCTTTTCTAGTGTTGAGTGGGATTCTTTCTCTTGCCCTCCCCCTCCCACATCTCTTGTCTGTGACCTTGGGACACTGCTTGATTGAGAGTGAAGTAGTGGCCTAAAGAACGATTTGCTTTTGGACAGGAGCCACCAGAAAGTGAAAAACCCTCATGTTCCCTGCTCTGTTTATTTTTCTTCATTATTTATAAATGTTTACTTTTATTGATTGTATTTTCTGTTCTTCACTGGAGTTGGGCCAAGGAAAGTGCATGGGAAGACAGATCCCTTGTGGGGCCAGCAGGAAGTAGGCATGCCAGCCAAGCGACGGTCAGTGCTCCGGCATTGACACTAAGCCTGAGCTGGACACTGCAAAGACACCAGCCCGCAGGTGGTCATGTCTCAGCCTGATGCCTACCCCCACACACAGTGTTCTTGTGTTGATGATCCTATCTGGTCCTCATGGGAGCCATGTGAGGAAGCAGGATTGTTGTCTCACTGTACAGTCAAAGGACCAAGGCTCAGATGGGTTCCATGTCACCTGACCATAGCTGTGAGAGGGTCAAGCCAGAGTCCTAGTCTCCTTCATGATGGCACGGCTCTGGTCATCTCTCATAACCCTTTCCTTGTTTTTATCATCCTAGCCTGTGCCTTTTCTGCTTTCAGCATCTATGTTACCTGTGCCATGCTCTGTCTGTTCCCCCATCTCACTTTTTGCCAGCTTCCCTCTGCATCTATAGGATGGCCACCATCCCATGTCACCTGCAGCTGCTCTGTGCTTCCCAGGCATCGTCAGAGTTCCTGGTAATCTAGGTTTACCCTTTGCTCTTTGTGCAAGGCCAGATCTACTCTGACCTCTGCTCTGCCACCTCCAGACCACAGGCGGTGAGCACTCATCGCTTTGGTCGTGTGGCCAGTTGCTGAACTGTGCCTAGTAACTCCGTCTTTTCCTCTGAGAGGAGAAGAATGGATAGACAGATTAGGGCAGAGGGCAGCCCAGCCATTCCAGATTCTTTCCATGCTACTAAGGTACCTGTGAGGTCTTCAGCCTTTCTTTAGTCAGGAAAGAAGGTTATATACGCCCCTCTGGCTTTTTGAGGCACATTCATATCCTAGGAGTCTTGGGAATCAGTTCGGGTCTCAGAAGGGCTTAGGTGTCAGAAGGAACATGGGGCGTTTAAGGGTGCCCGTGGTGCGTAGCTGACATGAGGCTAGGCTTGTTGCTTCAAGCTCCAACCATCCTGGAGTCATGCACCTGAAAGGCTGACCCCTCCATGCCCTTTTAAGTGACTGGACTTGAGTCCAAGTACCTTTTAAAGATGTTAGAAGGGCTGAATAGCTTACTGTGTGAATGTGGGCAGATCTGGGTGTGAGCTGTGGTCCGGTCACATGTTGGTTGAGTCCTTTGAAGTTACCTAATGTGGTTCCTCAATTTCCCTGTTTCAAAATAGTGGGCTGACAAGTCGTGCTGGATTGTGGGAGGATGCCAGGGACAGATGACTGTATCAAGTGCTTGGTAGGGAGCCAAGCAGAGGGTCTGTGCAATAACCAATGACCCCTAACGCTGGTGGGATGAATGCTGGGGCAGCGATCTGCTTAGCATACTTAATATTGGTATGTTGCTGAACCAATGTATCTGCCGTACATTATCTCATTGACTGCCAGGCGAGAGAAACTGCCTCCGTCATCATAAAGCAGTAGCTGCCTCAGTTGCTCCCACCAGCAGGGCATCAGTGAGAAGGCTCTCGGTGGGAGATTGTGTCTTAGATAATCGACAGCTGGTGGCCAGTTTGCCGCAGCAGCTTGACTCTGGACACATTTAAGCGGCTTTTGGATGATCGTCTTCCAGTATCTTCCAGACTTCCAGATTTCGTCTTTAGTTGTCTTATCCTTTGGTTGTTTCCTCTCCTGCCTTTACTGGACTGTGAAAGGAAGAAATCCATTTCAAATCTGCTAAAGTCTTGTACCAGGCCAACAGCATTGATCAGAAGCAACTTAAGGAGGGAGACTGAAGTGGAGAATTAGGGCCTCTGGTGCTGACTGGTGGTAGTATCTGTTTCTTCTCCCCTCCTTCATACTCCTCAGTCCATTGCCTGGTGAGGGGGCACCACTGTGTTTGGGGAGTGATGAAAACCGCTGAGTGACCTTTGTAGAGAGGAATGTGATGCTCAGTCAGGCTGGCTTTCCAGGTTTGGGACACCTCTGGTCCGAGTGCTGTCTTCCCTGGGCTGTGGTCAGTAGAGTGCTGCACTCAGAACCATTGTGCTTTCTGGACCAGGAGAGTAGCTTAGGGTCCCCGTGGCCCCCTCTGCCCCAGGCTGACTATTGGGACACTGTGAAGGTGGATTCCTGCTCACTGAATTATCTCTCTCGCAGACGGACAGGCTTCCCTTTTCATAGACCAAGCCCTGAGGAAGCCTTTGTCTCTCCTGCTCCCCTGTCTGGCTGCTGCTCAGACCCCAACTCCCGGCATCTTGTCTTAGAGAAGGGGAAATCCCACTCCCCGCTCGGCATTTTCACCGTGGAGATGGTTGCAGTGCTGGGTGTCTGTGTTACTCTCATGGTGACTTTGTACCACTTTCCTTCCACATAGTCACTGTAGGCCAAGAGAATAGGGAATGAAATCAAGAAATGTATTCCATATAAAAATTACTTTTTAATGCCCTAGTGCAGTAGATAATTAGCAGCTGGGCGGTGTCTGAAACATGGAGGCTGCGCTTGTTTGGGTCTCGTTTTTGCTATCCCCATAGGTGATGAGTGTTGCAGTGTACGGGATGAGACTTGGTGGAATGAATTGGGCAACTGAGGTGCACCCTAGGGCTGTGGAGTTCCTCTCTGGTGGGCACCTTACGCCCCCCCTCTGTTTACTCTTCCTTCTCTCTGTTCTACTCTTCTCGTTAGAGTCACTTACATACACTTCACATTCACAACCACGCCTAAAACTGATTTCCTGCTAATTAAAGAAAAACGGAAGGTCAGTGTTTAAAAACAGTATGAAGATGTTTGCTAGGCCTTCCTTGTGGCAGGTTTTGTTTTTAGTTCTTTTTTTCCCTAAGTTTAGTATGTGCACAGAAAACATCCACTTAAAAGTGAAGGAGCCATAGCTGAAATTCAGTGCAGGCACACGTCTGTGTGTCTTTGTATCTGGAAGGCCAATCGCTTAGGAAAAGGGTGCTGATGTGATCTTGAAGTACCTGCCCATTCATACTTTTATGATATTTTGAGATCTTGCGTGTTTTTAGGCAGGGACGTGCAGTGGAGTTTGTTTGATCTCAGTTCAGGGTGGGGTTTATAGTTCCACCTTGAGCATTTCCAGCCCTGCTGTGACAAAGTGTGAAGCACTTGAAGTAGCTACTGCTTAAGTGTGCCATCAGCATGCCAGGCTTCTGTTGCAGTGTGGCAGAGCCTTAGTAACATAAGCTGACGACATAAAATGACATCCATCCTAGCAGGAGCTGGCAACTGACTGCTGGACATGTACAAAGTGAGTTTCTGCAGGTTGGCTGATCTGAAACTAAAGAAAAATAGGTCCAGTAGATAGAGATTCTGTTAAAGATGGGAGAGGTCAACCCATGGCATCCTAACTAACACTAATGTATGCTGTGTACTCAGATAATGCTACTACATGCAATAGAGTGCTTGCTTAGAATGCATGGAGTCTTGGGTTCAATCTCTAGAAGTGCATGCACTGGCCATATGTGGTGGAGGATCTGGAGTACATTAGACCCTATGTTAAAAAATTAGGGAAAAAAATCAAATGAAGTCTCAAGTTTGGGCTCTTGCACATGGCTCTTGTCTGTTAAATGTCCAGCGTTTTTTTCCCTGGCCTTTTCTATTGTGTTTGCTTAACTTGAATAAGGAAAGGGGGGAAAATAGCCCCCTGAGCCCTGCCTGTCCTTTTCAATTTTATTGTGAAGTCAGTAGTGAGAGCGTGCAGAAGCCTATGATGGAGGCACTCTTATCCTTGTGGCTTTGGCCACCTGGGCACACTGCACAGCAGTGAACCAAATCCAGAATGCTCATGGTGAATTTGTATGCCTTCAGAACATTGTACCTGTTCCGATACAGTGAACTTTAAAACACTTTGTTAAAACAAATGAAACCATTTTTATAATTGTGTAGCTGTAGTTGATTTTGAATGTTACTGATTGCATACCTGAATTTTTATATTCAAAAATACATTTTTGAGCACTGCCTTATCTATCTTAAGGATCTGTTTCATATAATATTTTCTTTTGCTAACTTATTTCAGAGAGAAAGAGTGTTGCCAGAGGGCTATCTCTCCCTTTCACAGTTTTTTTCCCCTGTTTCTTTTCGCCAATAAACATAGCATCGTGATCTTTAACAAATCTAGTGTTGTCTCTTTTTCATGTCTGTTTCTCTGGGACTCACTTAGCCAAACAAATATAAATTGATGTCTTAGTGTGTAATACACATTGCAGGTATGTTAAACTCCCTACCCCTATACACACACACACAATTGCTATATGGTCTTTTTCTCAAGCAAATTAGAGCTTAAAATTGACCTAAGGACTATCAGCATTGGTCTTTCTGACATTGAATACAATGTGACCAGCAGCTTCATGCTCCCACTGCCATGGTTTCGCATCCCCTCAAACCATGAGCCTTCCTTGAGGAAGGTGCTTTATGTCAGCTTTCTGTCACAGCAGTGTTAAAAGGAACCAACACACAAAACACCATGGCTCTTCAAAAAGATCATATTTCAGCTACTGAATCCAAAGATTCTGAAATAGGTAAACTTCCAGGTAAGATTTCAAAAGGTTGCTAGTGAAAAAGGACGACTCAGAAGACAAGGAATTAAGATCAGTTTCTGGAGAGAAAAGGAGTGATATAAAGAAAAAGGTCAGCAAAATAGATGAGAAGATCAGAAACACAGACGAGATAGCAACAGGAAGGAAAAGTTAGTAAAGAAGTTGAAATCCTGAAATGATGGTGGAAGTTACAAAATAATCCCACACTAGTTCAGAATTACATATAATAAAGGGTTATTTATTTAGGGGAGAATTGCAGATCACTGTCCTAGATCACAGTCCTCTGCATGAACAGGGAACAGGAACAGAGTGTAACAGACAGAAGCAAGAGTTGAAAGCAAGAGAGAGCACAGGTTTTACAGCTGCATTTATAGCATAAGAGACCACACCCAAGTGGGCTAGTATATTTCTGATAGGAGTGGATGGCGCAGATGTCTGAGTTCTTCATCCAGAACAGTTTAAAGACTTGAGATGATCAAGCCTCACAGGATACTCAGTCAGTACTTGATCATAATTCTAAACTTTCTTTAGGTCCTCATAAGATTATCAGTACCCCCAATCAGCAGGAAGTAGCCTGGAAAACTACACCCACAAACCCCCCAAATAGATTATGGATATTTATCTTTGTTTAGAGTGTTGGTTACAAGATTATGTTATGTTATGGATTATGTTATGGATAATGGTCTGGACAAAAAGCTGAACAAAGGATATTAGATTCAGAGTTCTTTTTTTTTTTTAAAGGGAGGAGGAAAGTACTTTGGGACAATGGTCTGTACCCTGTCAATTGTATTTTAATAAAATGCTGATTGGCCAATAGCCAGGCAAGAAGTATAGGCAGTCCAACCAGGCAGGAAGTAGAGGCGGGACAATGAGAATTCTGGGAAGAGGGAAGTTTCAGTCTGCAGTCATTACCCAGACACAGAGGAAGGCAGACACAGAGCAAGCTTCTTATTGGCTAGTTTTTACATCTTAAATTAACCCATTTATATTAATCTGTATATCACCACATGGCTGTGGCTTACCAGGTAAAGGGTAAAGTTCCATCTGGCATCTGTGCCTGGCGGGGCTACATGGCTTCTCCCTGACTCTGCCTACTCTCTATATATATCTTTTCCAGCCTGGCTATATTCTATTAAGTCATTGGCCAAAAGCAGCTTCTTTATCCATTAACCAATAAAAGCAACACATTTTCAGAAGGACTTCCTACACCAGAGGGGAGTCAAAGTTCTTTTAACTTGGGGGCTGGAGAGATGGCTCAGTGGTTAAGAGCATTGCCTGCTCTTCCAAAGGTCCTGAGTTCAATTCCCAGCAACCACATGGTGGCTCACAACCATCTGGAATGAGGTCTGGTGCCCTCTTCTGGCCTGCAGACATACACACAGACAGAATATTGTATACATAATAAATAAATAAATAAATAAAAAGTTCTTTTAACTTTGTTACATAGAGGATCAGTTGAATTCATTCCTTCTTTTTAAAGTTTGTTTTATGTATAAGGGCCTTTTGCCTGCATGTGTGTATGTGTGCCACACGTGTGCAGTGTCCACAGAGGCTGGAAGAGGGCACCAGATCCCCTGGATCTGGAGTTACAGATGTTTGTGAGCCTCCATGGGGGTTCTGGGAACTGAACCTGGGTCCTTTGCAAGAACAGCAAGTGCTCTCACCTACTGATCCATTTGTCTAGCTCCCAGTCCTTCTTGTTATTATTAGAGGTTACACTCAAGATTTAGCATAATGTTCTAGACACCTGGAAACTCAGAGCAGAAATAATTTTGTGTGATGTGTCTGTTGAAAACTAACAGACACCACTGATGAGTAGTGAGTTTGCTTGTGGTTTGCAAAATTTAACCTTTCACCCATGGAAAGAGATGCCTGGGAGGTTATCCTAAAGGTTATCTTAAAAGGCTCCTATGACATTATATTGGAACTGACCCTGGCCACTAATGAAAGAGTAATCCTCCCCAAATCACCCCAAAGCTAGTAATCCCCAGGGCTGTGTGTTGGTGATTAAAAAAGAAAGGTAAGAGCAGCTGTCTTTTTGTTCAGCTTAATTCTGTCCATGTACCTGGGTGGGTGTTAATTTCCTGGTGGCGCTGGCTCAGAGAGAGGGAGGTGTTAGGTTTCTGCAGAGACTGAATGTGCAGACGTGAATTTTGCCTGCTGTGTGCCTGGGGAGCAGCACAGTTCAGGGGAGCTCAAGCTCGTGGGCTCAGGTTGCGTGCCTTTTAATTTCTGCCCTTTAAGTTGGACACATGGACCACTATGTACCTTAGGACATGACAGTCCTATCAGGTATCAGCTAGACGGTACACTTTAATTAACAGTGCATCACCTCACCCCCACCTCTAACGATGAGCCCTGCTGAGCCTGTGAGTCAGAAGTCAAGTCATCAGATAGAGAAGTAACACCTTCATCCTGTTCTGTCACATTATCTATCTATCTATCTATCTATCTATCTATCTATCTATCTATCTATCTATCTATCATCTATCTATCAATCTATCTATCATCTATCTATCTATCATCTACTATCTTATCTTATCTATCTATCTATCTATCTATCTATCTATCTCTACTATCTATCTATAATCATTCATCTATCTTCTATCCATCTACCAATCATCTATCCATCATCCATCTATCTACCATATCTATCATCTATCTTATCTATCTATCTATCTATCTATCTATCTATCTATCTATCTATCTACCTATCTATCTATCATCTATCTACCAATCATCTATCCATCATCTACCTATCAATCATCTATCTATCCATCATCTATCTATCCATCCATCCATCCATCCATCCATCCATCCATCCATCCATCCACCAGGTAGGCATGGTGCTGGAGTAGTAGCTGAGAGCTTACATCCTTACCAGCAAGTAGGAGGCAGAGAGAGCCAACTGGGAATGGTGTGAGCCTTTTGAAACTCAAAGCCCACCCTCAGTGATATACTTTAACCGTACCATGTGGAGCCTAGAGCAGGGAACCCAGCTACACTTTTTCTGGACTTCAGAACTGTAGAAACTATGAGATAACAAAGGATGTTGTTTCAAGGCTCTACATATGTAGCAAATTGTAAGGAAGGAATAAGAACCACAATATCCCACAGCAATCCATGTATCTACTAACTCAACGTCTAATTCTCTATCAAGGGTAATGTGCATCTCAGCAAAGTCAAACATATTAATCAATCAACTCAAGTTTTATTTCATTGTCTTTTACATTTACTCATTTTGAGGAAGGATTCCTTTTGAGTAGCTTTGAACTCTAGGAAGAGCGCAGGCTCTCAGGACAGACAATTATCCGTGGAAGTGAGACTATGTATGACTTGTTTCATTTAGTGGACACATCCAGTTCCATCTATTTTTGTTGTAAATTGGAGCCTTTTATTCTTTTTATGGCAGAAGGGTGTTCCACTGCACATATGTGCCACATTAAAAACATTCATTTATCAGTTAATCCAACATCTCTTTATGATAAAAGTCCTGGAGAATCTAGAGATGCAGGGGACATATCTCTGTAGTAAGTGGAGCGGGCAGCGTCCCGCTGCCCAGCTAGCTTAACCCCCGAAATAACCACACAGAAATTGTATTAATTAAAACACTGCCTGGCTTATTAGCTCTAGCCTCTTATTGGCTAACGCTCACATCTTGATCTAACCCATTTTTAATAATCTGTGTAGCACCATGAGGTCATGGCTTACCGGGAGAGATTCTAATCTATGCCCATCTCAGACTGGAGATTCATGGCATCTGCCACACTTCCCTTCTTCCCAGCATTCTGTTCTGTCTACTCCGCCCACTTAAGGGCTGCCCTATCAAAAGGCCAAGGCAGTCTCTTTATTCAACCAATGAAAGCGACACACAATCAGAAGAACCTCCTACATCATATCTCAACATAATAAAATCAGTGTACAGCCAGTCCACAGCCAGCATTATGCTAAACAGGAAAGCTCAAACATTTTCACTAAAATCAGGATCAAGATCAGGATGTCCACTGTCTACATTCCTGGTCAATAAGGTCTTGAAGTCTGAGCTAAAGCAATTAGTCAAATAAAGAAGACAAAGATAAATAGGAAAGGATGAAGTCAAAGTATACTTATTTGACTGGGTGGTGGTGGCACACGCCTTTAATCCCAGCACTCAGGAGGCAGAGGCAGGTGGTAGAGGCCAGCCTGGTCTACAGAGCTAGTTCCAGGACAGTTAGGGCTGTCACACAGACAAACCCTGTCTCAAAAAAACCACAAAAAGGATACTTATTTGCAGATTATATGATTTTATATTAAAATACCATAGAGAGTCCATCAGAGGGCTGGAGAAATGACTCAGTAGTTAAGAGCACTGGTTGCTCTTCTGGAGGTCATGAGTTCAATTCCCAACAACCACATGGTGGCTCAGAACCATCTATAATGGGATCTGATACCCTCTTCTGTCCTGCAGACATATCAGAAGACAGAACAATCACATACATAATAAATAAATCTCTAAAAAATTAAAAAAGAGTCCACAAGAAAACTATGGCTGATAAACACAGTGCAGCAAGGTAGGATAGAATAGAAACACTGATTTTTTTTCAACCTGAATTTGGCTCTGCTTAAATCCCCATCTCCCTCTGCATCCCTGTCTCGGGAAATGGACTAACTATTCATGCTAGACTCTTGGTTTCCTCACTTCCACACCCTTCTCTTCACCAATGTGTTCTGCTACCCTGCTCTCTGGTAGGCTCCTGCCTGGTCCAAGTCATGGCTGCCATGTTAGGGTTCCTTTTCTGGAGATTCTTCTCCCAACTTTCCCCGTGTCCCTTTCAGTCACTGTTGAGAAGCCTTTCTCCAGCACACCATCAAATCAGGGTGCCCCACCATGCCTTGCACAGTTCTCTCCACCACGTCACCATTTTCCACAATCTTCATATTCTTACCATGCTTGGTCATCACACTACTTCCCATTGCTTCTTTCTTTCAGATTGGTAGTTCTGCGAAAGTGTTGCTCCTCCATCACTCCTGTGTGGCACTTAGCTGGCACCTAGTTCGTGTTTGGCATCCTCCACATTTGGTCTTCTTCCCTAAACTTTCCACTTTCATTTTCCGTTGCTCTGACATTCTTCTTTTATAGCAACAAAAAACCTGCACCCAGGCTCTACAGGGGATTGGGGTATTTCGGCTGCCTTGGGTTGTTCCCTGCATGGCTTCCAGCTTCCCACTACTAGCACTGTGTTGTATCTTTGGTGAAAGGAAATGTTTCTTCTAACTGCATCCTCTCAGGAAATAGGGGGATTCACCTTGGGAGGATAGCATGGCCATGGCTGTCCAAAAAGGAACCTTTTTTTTTTTGAAACAAGGGTTAGCATCAGTCTGCCTAATGATGTAAAAAGTTGATTCTCACTCATGAGGGGCAGACTTTTTCTTAGAATAATTTGGTGCAAACCACTTTCCCCCTCCCTTCCACTAGGACTGGAGATAAGAGAAATTAGCATTCTGGATTCAGGCATTACTGTGAGCCGGATCAGCCAGGAGGCAGATGTCCAGAGGAGCCCCCTAGCAGAAAGAGGCCCTCAGTCCTTTTCTTTCCTCCTGACTTCAGTTTCTTGAGCATGGCACACAGAGAAGCTTGTATCTTGGCACAGAGCCCTTGACCTTCAGCATAGACCACTCTTCCCTGCATCTGTCCAGGTTGCTAGAGCAGGGCTGAGGGAGTTGAGCGGATGACTCCATCAGGACAGTTCACCCAGGCACCTCCTCTTCTATAGGTGCCACATGCCACAATTTATACACAGACATGATTTGCCTGATTGTTGCAGTCTGGGCCTGGAATAATTTTAATTAACGGGAAAATGGTCCTCAATACACCGATTAGACCTCTTCAGGTACAACAAGATAAAAGCCGGATAATTTGGATGGAGTACTCTTCTTAAACGTCTACTGTAGGCACGGCAGCCAATGGGAAAGCCTGGCTGGCTCCCACCTGACCCAGTGAGTAATTAGGAGAGGGCCTTTTCTTTTCCACCTCTCCCCCCTCCACCCTGTTCCCCAACTGAAGCTTAACAGGTTGGCGGTATAATTGGGAGACTTTCAGGGGTCTCATATTAGAAGCTTAAGCAAGAGCCAAGGCATCTTCTACTCCCAGACACTGAGCAGCTGGGGTCGAAGAGCCAGCAAGTGAGGGGAGGAAGGAGCTGAAAGCAAAGAGCAAAGAACGGCTCTCAGCAAAGTTTGCGAGGTCCTATAGCCATGAGTGAACTGGGCACGCAGAAGGCTGGTGAAGGCACGGTGTCTCGCCTGCTCAATGTGGTGGAAAGTGAGCTTCAGGCGGGGAGGGAGAAGGGAGATCCTACGGAGAAGCAACTTCAGATCATCCTGGAGGATGCCCCACTCTGGCAGAGGTTCAAGGAAGTCACCAATGAAATGATCGTGACCAAGAATGGCAGGTGAGTTTGTCTGCATCCTGCTTGTGCTGGCCTTGGGTGGGCGAGGAAGGCGAGACACCCTTAGTGCTGATGAGGCTGCCACCCTTCCTTCAGAGGCTCCAGGCTCTCACGGAACACCTTACAGAAAGACGGTCTCAGCTGGCTGTCACTCAGCCAACTTAATTCATTTCTCTGAGATCATCAGAGCAGTGGAAGATGTAGCCACCGGTCTCACACACACATTAAATGGAGGATTATTATGCAGGAGGGCATGCCCCGTGCACCGGGGAAGTGGGCTCAACTGTCAGAAACTCGTATTAATTTTTGACTGACTACGTACCCCGGAGCAGACGTGGGCACAGCCCTGTTCAGAGAAATGTAAAAGTTGATTTTATTTGGAGACTAGACAGTCTCCTCTTAAACACAGCAAACTTGTCAGACAATTTTGATTAGTTGAAGCCTGGGATCGAAAGGGCAGATTTAACCACCTCGCATATCCCTCCACCTGCTTCCTCGAGGGCGAGTGCTCCATTAGGATTGTGTGTTCATGGCTGTGAGAGCTGGCATGGTAACAGCGAACGAAGCCGCAGTACCCTGTCTCAGGGACGGGAAGTTTTCTTTTTCTATCCTCCCCTGAAAAGAGTGGGGATTATAAGTACGGCTCTCTGTTGGTCTGGCTCAGGTGCTGTGAAGTTGCGCCTGTTAAGGGGCTTCTGAGGCAATATTAAAAGCTTGCACTTAGCAGAGGAGATGCGTATGTTTTGAAAGAGACTCACTGCTCAGGCGCACTCTCTCCCGATATGGTGCTCACGTACCTTTTGGTACCCACGGGCACAAAAATATGAAACACCGAAGGACGTCTGCAGGAGTGCCGGCTGAGCCAGGACTCTTATTCTGACACCTGGAGGGAAGTTTTTGCTTTTGGAGAAAAGTTGAAGCCAGTGGAACTTCAGGCTGGCTTTTGACCTTGAGTAAAATGCTTCACTTCTCGGTGTCTTAGCGTTCTAATTTTGAATAAGACACGGCATGGAAAATGAGCTATCCCTTGCGCAGCTGAGAGAATCATGAACCTGAGAGCCTTTGGGTGACAGTAAACTGCTTTGTGAATCAAAGTTAGACTGTAAGTAAGTGCGCTTTCTAAACTGCGATTCCAGCAGTAAGGAAACGATCAGCCTGGCGTGATAACGACATTTTCCTTTCTGAACAGACCCCCATATGTGTAGTTTACATTTTATTACTCTAAATACTTGAAAATTTCATTTCACTCCTTTCTTTTCTTGATGGAAAATACTTTTAACTTCAAAGAATTGCCCCCAAACTCTTAAGTGGATTTGGTCTCTTTCAAAGATGAGTGATGTTGTGATTGTAAAAACTTAGTCAGGTCTGGTTGTGGGCGGAGCACTCAGCTTGTGCTTTATTATTGTGTAATCTCACAGGTGCTTAGATCCCATATTTGTCCACCAAAGTGACCCTCTATTACAATATAAATAAGTCCAACCAATAGATTAAAGTATGGTTCAAGTGTTTTAGGAAAGGCAGTAAAATTTTTGAGACATTATTAAATTCAACTTGATAGTAAATTATAGCAGAATGTACCTTTGCCATTTGAAAAGAGTGCTGCTTATCTTTTTTAAAACCTCCATAAAATTTCAGTATTTAAAGTTTAAAATTACTTAAATAATTTTAGACTTTGAACCTCCTTCATGGAAAAGCTGCTTTACTGCCTGGTCCTGTGAGCCGCTGACTGGCTGAGTTTTCCAGAAGCTTTGGTTAGATCAGTGAGCTAAGCCTTGGGCACGTGTGCTCCACGGTTCCCTTTTCTCCCCATTACAAATTTAAGCAACAGCAACAAATACTTTAGTCATTTGTGTTTGGTAAGCTTTCAAACACAGTGGTAACTACAACACTCCCCGTCTGTACTTACCTTCCCCTCCACCATTTAAGCTAGGAATTTATGTGTTAGGTTGCAGGAAAAAATTCAGTTCCGACTATACAGGCAACTAAATTAAATATCTTCCCTCCTCCCTCCTTTCCCCATCCTCCTTTTCCTTCTGTTCTTTTTATTCTTTCTTTTCTTTCTTCTTTCTTCCTTTCTTATCTTTCCACTCCCTCCCTCCCTCCCTCCCTCCCTCCCTCTCTCCCTCCCTCCCTCCCTTCCTCCCTCCCTCCCTCCCTCCCTGCTTTCCTCCCTCCTTTCCTTCCTCCCTCCCTGTGCCTTTCCAGTACTGGAGACTGCCTACATACCAGGCAACTGATGAACTATTGAGCTGTATTCCCAGCCCTCTTTTGAAGGGTCTCACTAAGTTGCCCAGGCTGGCCCTGAATTTACTTTGAATTCCAGGTTTGCCTTGAGCTTTTCTCTCTCATGCCTTAGCCTCCCGCGTAGCTGAGACAGGTAGCCTGTGAGCTCAGACCCAATGTACTTGTTTTCTTTACCTATAAACATCTTCATCTGGGAGACAAGGAAGTGCTGTATTTCACGTATAGTTTATGCAGTTTAATAATTTTGAGTTAGTTAAATTCACCTAGTACAGATTTTTAAGAGGTTGGAAGCATTTTCTGACCTATCTGGTGCTACTGGACTATCATAAATAGGAGCTGGGGAGGCAGGGTTGACAAGTGGGGGTGCTAGTGATGTGCTCCTGCTAGTGATGTGCTCCTGCTAGTGATGTGCTCCTGCTAGTGATGTGCTCCTGCTAGTGATGTGCTCCTGCTAGTGATGTGTTCCTGCTAGCAGTTTCCAGGGAGGGCAGCACAAAAGAAAAAACCGAGGGCTACACCTCAGGCATGTTCGTCTCCATGCCTGGGTAGCCCAAGAGTCGTTTTCTCTACACTTTACAATCATAAGTTACAAAGATTATAGGCACCTACGTTATCTGCTCCTCCCCCGATGCTACTGCTCTTTCCCCTCTGACTGGTACATGATTGACAACGGCGGCTGAGCTTATGCCTGCTTACTTTCATGTACTAACATTCATGTGTTTCATAATTATACAACATAGATGCACATGAACACACGTGCGCGCGCGCACACACACACACACACACACTCAACCCTGACAGCTTTCGTGAGCCTCTGGTGACTGTTATTGTTTGGTGAGGAGAGTGAAGGCTGTTTTTGAGCAAACCTCCTGAGTGTTGCCTTGGACGGCCTCTGTTTTTCCCCTCCTTGCAAAGTCGGTCTCATTGCTTCCACTTTTCTTCTGTAGCCCCAACCCCTGCTAACCTCTGCCAGCAGGGCTCTTTCCCAAGATTCCTGTTGGTGAAATAAAAACTGCTAGCTTCACAGCAAAACCAAAGCCAAGTTTGTGGGTAAAACTCAATACCCATGACCCATCAAGCATGGTGTTTGGGGACGAGTTGTTCATGTTTTCTCATTTTCTCTGCTTTCCCTCTCCATCACCCCCTCTTCCTCTTTGAGGAGATTTATTTTCAAGGGTGAATTAAGTACTGGTAATCTGTGAGTTAGAGGCTGATTTCCATGTCTCCAAACTCTTCAGAGACTCAACCCTCTCTGTGCTTAGTCATGCTTTGAGGGAAAATGGAAAAAAAATCACTTTGAATAGAAGTGGATTTGATAGCAAAACCTTGCCATGAGTCATGATTACAGGTCATAGGTGATGTTTCAAGATCACTGTGGGTCAAGACAAAGAAGGGGCAGGGGAAGATGAGGTGGAAGGAGATTAACTTGGCTAAGAGAGAGGTCTAGTCTGATTCCAAGACCTTTGACAAGGTCTTAGACTTGTTCATTCCCCATTGTGATAACAGAAATTAAAATCACACGTCATTGTTTAGTACATCCATGTGGTGATCTCAAAATCAAGGATAATTATAAAGTTCTTGACAAACGGATCATTAAAGGGTATGAAACAGTCGATCATTCTATTATTTTTCATATAAGACCTCTGTCCAAGCATCTTTATTTAATTGACAGAATTACTATGGGATGTTATTCATATAACATATCACTCATACACTTAAGGCACAGGCCAATGGGTTTGACATATTTCCAGAACTGTTTATCCTTCTCCACGACTGATGTAGACCATTTCATTGTGTTTTCCCTACCGAAGAATCCTATATCCCTTAGCCATCAGTGACCCACTAGTTTGCCTTTTGCCTCTCTAGATTTACTTATTCTGGATGCAATATGTGTTTCTTTGTGAAAATTTTTCTCTTAACCTAGTGTTTTCAAGGTTCGTGTGTGTTATAGCATGCATCAGTACTGCGGACCTTTTGTGACCAAATACTACTCCATCATATAGATATAACATATTTTGCACCTATTCATCATTCAATGGATCTGTCCGTTTTTGTAATACTGCTGCTGTGACATATGTGTAATCATGCGTTTTTATCCTGCCTGTACACATCTCTAGGAGCGGACTTGCAGGATTAAATAGTAATACCGACAGAGTGACTGTACCATTTCACGTCCTGCACAGCACTGTGGGAGGGGCTCCAGTCTCTCCATGCTCAGCAACACTCTCTGTTGTCTTGCTTTTCTACTGTAGCTGCCCGTGAAGGTGTGGAGTGACATCTTTCTTGTATGCTTTAAGGACGGATAGTGATGCTGAAACGCTCCTTGTGCAGTCCTGATTTCCTTACAATATCAAGTCTATCTGAATTTAGAAAGAAGGAAGAAATGCCATTAGGGGTTCCTTCTTTGTGACTGAGACCTCACACAACAGAGTTGAGAAATGAAGAAAAGATACCCAAGCCTATTGGAACATCCTACAGGGGGGCTTCCTTCTCATTGCCCCAGCAGATACAGCTTTCTCTTTTAGTCTCTTGCTTAATAGGCTTATTGGAAACTTGGGGCCCCTGTACTAAAACACCTCTTTGTAATAAAGGAAGGCTTAAGTAAGGTATAACATATACTAACCCCTGGGTGCATATGGTAACTATTATCATTGGAAAAGGACCTTGCGCTAAATCATCTTGCTAGTGGTAAATGAGAACTAGGCCCTCCCAGTGTTTGATGTCACACCTTCATCTTGAGCAATTGCATCATTCTGTGCTCAGTGTGACGGAACAGACATGCTTTGCAGATTTTGCTCTTATTTAAAATAACCTGCGACAGATGCATCCTAGCCTCACAGTGCTTTTAAACTTTAGTTCACAAAACAACAATTTATTTGCCATGCTTGTGCTTTTTCTTTTTTTCTTTTTATAAGACAGGGTCTTACGATGTTATCTGGGCTGACCTGGAACTCACTATGTAGACCAGGCTGGTTTTGAAAGTGCCACTCTTTCCTTCACTTGGCCTCTGCCACTATTCACGAGTGACCACACGCCACCCTTGTAAGGTTTTTTTTTAAAATAATGTAAAAGACGAAGAAGAAAATAAAAAAAATCCAAAATGTATTGTTTTGGGGAAAGCTTGGGACCAGAAGACAGAGACCACCTGCAACCATACCTCCTGTGAACAAGCTATTTTCCCAGCTGTTAAAACGACTTTATGGATCTCTCTGATGTCTGCGTTCATGTTTCTTTGCAAATGACATGTGTGTGTTCAGTAACCTCTCTTGTCTACACCGGGCCAATACTATTAAACTAATTGAAAATGTTAAATACACAGAGAAAAGGAATAGTTCAGTCTGATGTCAAGAGAGAGTAATGGCGAAAAACCGCTTCTATTGCGTCTAAGAAAAAAAGCAGAAGAAAGTGGAGCAGGGAAGATGCCGGCCGCATCACTAGCCTTCCTGGTGACCTGAAAGAGAAATCATCTCGAGGAGGACAGTGATATGGGACATGTGATTCTCAGCCAAAAATATGGGCTGGGAACACATTATATCTGACACATTTTCTCCCGTAGACACTTTATTTCTGATGCACGTACTTAGGCTCATTTATTGAAACTAGTGTCACAGCAAGGAGGCTTTATCAAGCTGCAGGAAATCAGTCAGCTGATTCTCGTCAACTATTTATTCCAATACCTGGTAAATGTGCCAAGTATTGGCACTCTGCCCTTAGCCTCATGACCTCCAGCTGGCCAGTCCTGTTGCTGTTCTAGAATTTTACCTTGGGTCACGTTGGACATTGGGAGCACATGCAGTTAGTTATCTACTCTGTCCCTGGTTGGCAGAAACCACTTCCCTTGTCTTTTCCTTTTGAAAACAGGAAGTCTAGAAAGAACTGGGGGAACTTAGAGATGGTGGCTATGTGGTTTCTCTTTGTGTGTAATAAGTAAGCTATAGCATTAGAAGTGAGATATTTAGGTAGATGTTCTAGAGGGTTGAAGAAAGACCAGTGAACTCATATTTACATCTCAAGACGGATTTGCCTTAAACAGAGATCCGTACAAAATGGTCAAAGACAGGCGAGGTTTAGGGTGCACACAGTCTCACACTCCTTCCTGTGTCCACAGTGAGCTTGGGTATGGTAAGTCTCTGAGAAGTCCTGTAGGAAAAGAACTCTAGCTGGTCCCTCAAAATCCCGCTTCCTGCTTGCTTTCCCACGCAGCCGTCTACATGCTGCGTCCTTTATTCCCAATCAGGGTTCCTTGCAAGTCTGGGGCGGGTGGGTCTCTAGAGACAGAGCTGCGTGAGGATGCAGCATCTGAGGACACACGTGTCTGTATGTCCTTCTGTAGGAAATGACTAGACCGGTGGTCCGCAGATTCTAACACACAGAACAGTGTTTTATAGTCAACCTCAATGTCGAATGCATTAATAGAAAGAGGCTCTGGTGGTACTGGGGCTTTGGTCTTAGCTGCTGTCTGTGTGGCCTCCCTTCTAGATCATTCCGTGGAAAGTCTCAGAGGCAGAAAAGCCCCTGGGGCAAGGAGGAGAAGGGATCCTCTAACGTCCCCTTTGGGGGCTGTTTCTGGTTTCTTTCAGACGGATGTTCCCTGTGCTGAAGATTAGCGTCACAGGGCTGGACCCCAATGCCATGTACTCCTTCCTGCTGGACTTTGTCCCGACAGACAGTCACCGCTGGAAGTACGTCAATGGGGAATGGGTTCCCGCAGGCAAGCCGGAGGTCTCCAGCCACAGCTGTGTCTACATTCACCCGGACTCGCCCAACTTCGGGGCTCATTGGATGAAAGCTCCTATCTCCTTCAGCAAAGTGAAGCTGACCAACAAGCTCACCGGAGGTGGGCAGGTACGCGCAGCCTCCCCACACACCAATCAAGAAATATCAAGGGTGCATTTAGGCAATTAGAGGGGTCCTCACCAGCCTCTTTGCCCACAGAAGCCGGTTATTTCCTGGAGTCCAAATGTAAACAGGAATAAACAGCTCTTAATTGGTGCTTCAGTTTTTAATGGACTTCCTGATGTTAAGAGAACGGGAGAGAGTGCGCTAGTTTACTTAATCACCAGGCTCTTTTCCGTTTTGTCTTGCCTGCGGTGCTTTTTACCCAGCCCAGGGAGGGAGATGTTTGTGGGTACCAGGTTTTGTTTTCCTCTCCCCCCTCCCCTTTTTTTGGTGTAAGTGGCATGTTGGCAATAGACAAATACCTTAATAAAAAGCTGCTCCTAAATGAAATAATTACTTCTTCTGCTTGGGCATTATGATAATTATCAATAGAATATTGAATCAGCTTTTTTTTTTCAGAAAAAAATCCAAACAAACCTTAAATAAGGAATGTTTTATTTAAAATCTCCAATTAGGGTAAACACGATGTGGAGCCTTTTTTCCTCCATTTCTGTGGCAGGTTGCAAATCCAGCTCCCTGGGTAAGGCTGTTAGTTGCTTTATAAAATGCAGACCATTTGCAGGCGTTGGAGATGGGACTTGGGGGACAAGGCCTGTTCCTCTCCCCGGCCTTCATGCTTTACTTTGTTTGTTCTGAGCCTGGGTCTTCTCCTTTCTCTCTGTGCTAAGTGGCAGGGAACACAGGAGTTCAGAGTTTAGGAGGTAGAAGTAACGCACTCCTAGGCTTTGTGTTAGCCAGAATATTCTTTATTAAAGTGCAAATTTGAAGGTTGTTTGTTCCTGCCTCACTATATCTCACAGCACAAGGCTTTAAATAGCCTTGCATTTAAATCATGAAGAATAAATTTTGTATAACCTTCTGATATTAGATTTCCTTACGCTGTAGGCACGGCTAACAGTTTTGCATTCCTGGAATTCTTCACATATAAACAAATATATATTTAAACAGATTGAAATGTATATTGTCATACTGAACACAAAGGCAGAAAGAAATTGGAAGCTGGGATCTGGGTAGAATAGAGAAAGCTTAACTTTGGCCGTTTGCCTCTGATCCTGATATGAGGGTCAGTGAGAGGCTTGCTGAGGTTCATTTTCACATAGAACTTCATGTGTCTGGGGTGGGTGCTGAACTTGTGAGGAACCCATGGTGCTGGCTGGCTGATCAACTATGATGTCCTAGGCTTAACTTTGCCTTCTAAGACCTTTTCTCCCCTTCAACAGATAATGCTGAACTCGCTACATAAATACGAACCTCAGGTTCACGTAGTACGTGTTGGAGGCGCCCATCGAATGGTCACGAACTGCTCCTTCCCTGAAACCCAGTTCATTGCTGTGACTGCCTATCAGAACGAGGAGGTAAGCAAGTGTGTGCCTGGGTACACATCTGTGTGGCCCTGTGTCTGTGTGTGTGTGTGTCTGTGTGTGTGTGTGCGTGTGTCAAAGTTACACGGAAGTGCATGGTAGAGTTGGTGGGGCGTCTTTTTTATTGCCACTGAGTAAGACTGAACAGAATTTAAGTTTTGAGGATTTGGACTTTCTCAACAGTGATAAAGCTAAATAGTGAAGTCAGTGTAGAGTTTCTCACGCCTACCTCCTAAATATTCCATCAGTTCCCAGGGACATATGGGTATTTGGGACACACTCAAGATCCATGTGACAGCAGTCCACCAAAGCAGCCTCTCCCAGTGTGGACCAGACACACTTGTATATCACTATAAAACTGCTGAGTCTATTGGAGATCTGAGTCATTGTTTTGGGTCCCTTAGTGTGCTTGGTCGGTAGAAACTGGTTCAGACCAGTTCAAACCGGTTCAGACCGGCTCAAACCAGATCAAACCAATTCAGACAGGCTCAAACCGGTTCAAACCGGATCAAAGCGGTTCAGACCGGTTCAAACGGGTTCAGGCCAGCTTAGACTGGATTAGACAGGCTCAAACCGGTTCAGACCAGTTTGCACCAGCTCAAACGGGTTCAGACTGGCTTACACCGGCTCAAACCAGTTCAGATGGGTTTAGACCGGCTCAGACTGGTTCAGAACAGATCAAACTGGTCTAGACTGGCTAAAACTGGATCAGACTGGTTCAAACCGGATCAGACCTGTTTAGACCAGTTCAAACTGGATCAGACCAGTTTAGACCGGTATAAACCAGATCAAACCTGATCAGACTGGTAAAACCAGATCAGACCGGCTCAAACCAGCTCAAACCGGTTCAAAACCGGATCAAACCGGTTCAGACCAGTTTAGACTGGGTCAAACCGGTCCAGACCGGTTCAGACCAGCTAGACCGGATCAAACCAGTTAAGACTGGTTCAGACTGATTCTGACCGGTTCAGACTGGATCAAACCGGTTTAGACTGGCTCAAACCGGATCAGACTGGTTCAAGCCGGTTCCTACCTGCCCATACCAGTTTAAACAGGTTCAAACCGGATCAGACCAGTTTAGACCGGTTCAAACCAGTTCAGACTGGTTCTGGCTCATCTTGTAAATATCAGCTCTATGTTTCTCTTTTTCCTCTCTTAAATAACTCGATAGGACATAGTGGGTCCCTTTCTATAAAGTTATATCCAGCCATATCTCTTTTTCCTATAACCACTCTGGTATTTGCTTATATAGGTGTATGACATTCATATGAGCAACCTCCTGCCTCTAGCAGAACTTAAGTTGTTTTGTTTTTAATTATGCTGCTGGGGAAATCAATCTATCATAGTTTGCTTAATAGTGATCACTTAGAGAAAGGATTGTTCTGCACAGGGAATATGTTGAGGATTTTGATAAATGTGCCAAGCTTTCACTCCACATAGAAGCAAACGCTTTCACCCCTCACAATCTTACCATTAAAAAACGGATAACTTCTGGCTGCTTAAACATGTGTTTCTTTATGTGGAGGCTTTAACAGAGCCAGGCAGCAGGACTAGCATCTCTGAGGAAGGATTTTAGAGTCTGCCATGTTTTGTCTCCTTCGAAGGGCCCTGTTGGTCATCAGGTTGGAGACTGGCATCTTGGTTTCCATATGTGAAATGACATTGCAGACCTAGCTTAGGGCAAGCGTGCAGAGAGAGAGAGAGTCATTGCAGTTCAATAAAGTAACCCAGGCTTTTGGCAGAAGCCCGGCAGTGGGCCAGCAGGACCAGAAACTGCCAGATCCTCCCCACTGGTGCTGTCTTTCAACACCCCCAGTCTCTCAGCTAGCCTTCTTCTTTCCACTTCTCTCTGGGAGGAGTCGGTGTTGAAGGGAGATGGCCCAGGCAGTGGTCCCTGCCCATCTCCGTGCTGCTTGCTCTCAGCCACTGGCCCTTGTCATTCAATTACTGAGCATCTGGGAGATGCTTAGAAACTTAACCTGGTCACAGGTGCCAGACAGTTCTCTCTGAACCACCTGCCTGGCGATGGCTATCCTTCTAGCAAATTCCCTAGCCTGGCTTAGCCATCCCTTGAGGTTGAATGCATCCCCTGGCGATCAAGCTGTGTAAAATCTAAGCATGGACCCTCCTACTGCTCACACGGTTTCCCTGAGAGTTGAATCAGTGTGGGGCTGGCTGAGAGAGTCAGAAATCTCCCTTGCATGCAGTGCCAGCTTCACTTCCCACCCAAACTTTCCAGGCTTAAGCCAAGAGAAATAACAGGGCATCTGCTCCTGCCCTATACCCCTTCCCCTTTTCTAGAAAGAGCTGTACTTTTACTTTTCTTCCTTCACACAGAGTCATAGGCTCTTGCAGACATCAATAGTTTGTTTGCTATTTGTTCTTTGTGATCCCGAACACTGTGCCCACTTGGCTCACTTTGCGCATCGTTTGCTGTGTTTGTACCACAGCGCAGCAGTCAGTACAGTAGTGAACCATGGGACATGGGAAGGGAAGAGAATAGGAAGAGGGAATTGTGACTTTACGGAAGTTCACGGGGAGACCAGGGCTGTGTCTGCAGTGCACTGTTTTGGTAACCCATCTTCTTGTCTTTGCAAGATAACAGCTCTCAAAATCAAGTACAACCCTTTCGCCAAGGCCTTCTTGGATGCCAAGGAAAGGTGAGTGGAAGGATTTCAGTAAGAACTTGTGAACCGAATTCTGCAAACACGGGGCTTCCTGAGCAGAACTTGAGCTTGGATTGCCTTTGCTAGAAATATGTCGCAATGGTCAGTTTAGTGCTGAACAAACTCAAAAACAAAATTCAGAGCAAATGACAGTAGTTTGTCCCTATAGCAGCTCCTGTAGGTCTAGGAGAGCCCGCAGCTGTCAGGGTTTTATCAGCCTTGTTTTACTGTGGAGTATTGAATGTAGCACAACCACCTAAAATGGAATTTAGGTTTTAAGTAATTTTCTCTGCGTTTTCCCAACTTTTGAAGAATACGTATGGTGTTTTATTTTAATTTTTAAGACACGATCTCAGGCAGAGCAGACTGACCTTGAACTCACTGTGTATCTGAGGATGATCTTGAATTTGTGATCTCTCTGCCTCCATTTCACAAGGGGTTACAAGCATGAACCACCATGCTTCACGTATGTGGTGCTGGGCAGTGAAGCTAGAACTTTGCGTGTGCTAGACAAGAATTCTACAAACTCAGCTATAGTCTCCAAACCATGAATATGGCTCTAATAATTACCCCCGTTTCTTCATGTAGGATCTCTGTCCTGGCATGAATGGTGATCTAGCAGTTTGCGTGAGTGTCTTGCCAACTCCCTGCCTTTTTTTCCATGGAGGCTAAAATGAAAGAGTAGTGTAAACCATTCTTGTCCCTGTTGACTCCTAAAGTACAGGGAGGGTCACCTTTGAAGTGTCCTGAATTTACTGACCACGCTTCAAAATTTTCACTGTTTTTTTTTTTTTTTTGTTTGTTTGGTTTCAAGACAGGGTTTCTCTATATAGCCTTGGCTGTTGTGTAACTAGCTCAGTAGAGCAGGCTGGCTGGCCTCAAACTCACAGAAATTGACCTGTCTCTGCCTTCACCATTCCCGGCTTTCACTGATTTTTTTAAAATAAAATGTCTAATATTTCCTTTTCCTTTTAAAGGTTATGGATTGATAGGCAGCCATTTTTAATGCTATGCCACAGGAATCTGTTCTGTTCAATGCCTGGGAACATTTTGATGCTGTAGAGGACAATGCTTAGATAAGCTTTTGAGATAACAGAGGTCCTAAAGAACAAGTTGATGTATATGAAGTGACAAAATCTACATCAAAATGATAGTAGCATGCCATGATAGAAAGAATTCAGAAATCCACTGGGCTGTGGTGCTCATGTCTTTAATCCCACTATTGGTGGATCAAATATATCACATACGGATTGTCCCAAAACCCTGTGCAGTTTATTTTTATTATTATTATTTTTTTCTTCAAGGCAGGGTTTCTTTGTTTAACAGTCTTAGCTGTCCTGGAACTCACTCTGTGACCAGGCTGGCCTTGAACTCAGGGATTGAAGGCATGCACCACCACTGCCTGGCCCCTGTGCAGATCTTAACTATTGTTATTACTGTCTCATCTTTTGAGGCATGTAAAAGAATCATAAAACCAATCAAATCAAAGTAAAAAGTGATGGCTGTAAGACTAATGGGGAAGGAAAAGTAAACTTGTTACCATGTAGACTCAGTGTCCCTGGGAAGGCAACCTGGGGAGGATAGCAGCTTTGATTGTTCTTATTCCAAGAAGTTTATCACCCTCTGCAGAGAGACTTATGTGCTTTATGCGGGAGTGTAACAGACTCTGTGATCTTCATTACTCTTCCAGAAACCACCTAAAGGACATCCCGGAGGCTGTCTCTGAGAGCCAGCATGTGACCTATTCTCACCGTGAGTGGCATGGTAGCATGTGGGAGGCATGTGGGGCCACACGGGAAGCCATCTCTGCTTTACTGTCATGATGGTGTCAGGCTTAGTCCAAACCGAGACCCCCATCGATCATTCCTCTAACCTGAGGCAAGTGTCTGCCTTTCCTAGAGCTCCTAGAGAGAAGCCAGGTTCCCAGGCTGAAGAAGCCCAAGCAAGCCTTAGGTAGGACCCTGGAATGGAAGTCATAAATGTTGCACGCTCTAGCTCTCCGATAAGATCTCCTAACAGGCATCCAGGCTTATTTTCTCCCTTCATGCTTTCCACTCTTGCTTCTTTGGTCTGAAGTTTTCATTTTCTTCGTTTTGGGGTCCTCATTGCAGTGCTTCAACAGGCTGTGGCCTCAGGTGTTAGAATGTAGTTGAGTTTTCTGGAGGGCATTCCTGGTGGAGCCTCTTTCTCCATGCCCCAGCACAGCAGAGGCCTCATGGTGGAGCCAGACTTGTGAAGTGGCAATGGTGACCCTAGAACAGTGACAAGGGAGTGAGGTTCACTTCTGACATACTCATTTTTCTTTTTAATTGAAAATAGATTCTTCTCTTAAACAATACATCTGACCCCATTTTCCCCTCCCTCCAGCTCCTTCCCCCTCTCCTCTCCCCCAGATTTGCTTCTCTTCCATTTCCTTTTCAGAAAGGAGTAGTCCTCTAAGAGACAACAACCAAACACAACTAAAGAAGATACAATAGGAGAAAAAGAGCCCAAGAGTAGGCAAAAGAGAGATTTACCCGCTTCCACTGTTAGGGGTCCCACAAAAACATCAAGCTGACAGCCATAACATATATGCAGAAGACTGAGTGCTGACCTGTGCAGGCCCTGTGCTTGCTGCTGCAATCTCTGTGAGCATGTCAGCCTTGCTTAGCTGATTCAGTCCTGGCTGACAACCCCTTTAGCTTGATGCTAGCGGAATGTCGAGAATGATTCTTGCTGCCCTGCGAGAGCTTTGGAATTCTTCACCCCCTCCTAGCCCCAAACTGCAGGTCATCTTCTCTGCAGATTTGTCAGCAGAGCCTTGCAGAGAAGCCATTAGGAAAGCCTTTTAAAGGGACGGTAGTCAATACTCTCTTGTTTAGGTTAGCACCAGGTTAGCACCCACCCCCGCTGTAATGCTTTCAGCAAATAGCCTGAGGTGTCCACAGCACCGGGCAGACTAACTGGTCTTGGGGTGGTGTGGGCTCTGCCTTGTTTTTGCCAAAAATTAATCCTGAGTTTTGGCTTTGCCTACTGAACATCTGACTCCTGAATCTAATAATCAATATAGAGAAGTTTTAAATTTTCTCTGAAGTGTCCATGATTTTAATCTAAGAAATAGACTGATTAATAAATAGAAGTATATAAATTATAAGCATGCAGGAATATGAGAGCCATACAGAAACACCAGAGACTCAAGGAAAGGGCTATGTGGTTAAAACTTAAATAGTTTGTTGGGTTACAGAAAGAGCCTCGAGGCGTCTGATGGTGGCGCTTGCTGTGGAAGGGTAAAGGGAGCAAGCAGTTCCATCCTGGAGGCCAGGTTGCCTCCCGATGAATCTGTGATGTCCTGTGAAAGTCTTCTGGGTAGGTCTGATAAGACCAGTAAGGAGGAGCCCCAGGGAAAGCTGCTGAATCACTTACACTTCTGGATCTCCCCACAAGAACAGCATTTTAGAGCTGTCTCCCAACACGCTGAGGGCCTACATTTGAGAGGTCCTGAGTTCAATTCCCACCAATCCCATGGTGGCTCCCAACCATCTGTAACAGGATCTGGTGCCCTCTGCTGGCCTGCAGGTGTACTGCAGAGCACTCGTATATGTAAAATATAAATAAAATGGGGTTTTAAAAAAATGGGCTTAGGGGGAGACTTAATTGGGGGAGGGGGAGGGAAATGGGAGGCGGTGGCGGGGAAGAGACAGAGATCTTTAATAAATGAATAAATTTAAAAAAAAAATAAAAAAGAAAAAAAAAAGAAAAAAACTTTTTGAAATACAGAATCAAATAAATTACTAAAAATTAAAAAAAAAAATGCAGCAGCATCCCCTTCCCATTGACTTCTTCATCAGCTCCACCTGGATCAAGATAAGCCACCCCAAATGTAGCCACCTCTGAAAGAGCAGTCTGTGCTCTTAACCACTGAGCCATCTCTCTAGCCCCAATTCCACTTTCACGTTGCTGTGATCTAGGTGATGATCCTCAGTCACTGTGCTTAAGGGGCGGCTGTGGCCCGGGCTAGCGTCCATTTGTTATTAAGCTGAGATGGCTTCTTGTTTCAGGGCTCACATTGCTAAGTCTTAGTTTTTCTCCAGAAACCCACTTAATGTAGGGCGTTCTGGTCAGGATCTTCACCAACCGTCTCTAGGACGTGTTTTGTGGGCTTTTGAAAGTTCAGTGAAAGGTTTGCGGTGCAGAGTTAGCTCCTCATTTTCCATGCTCTCAGAATCCTATTTGTAGGCCCTGCTGGAAGACATCACTTCCCACTGGGTAGAGAAGAGCGGGACCTTTCCTCTTCCTGTGTAACCGCATAAACAACCCGAGCATCTGCAGACAGGGAGTTATACACACATCTAATGTTTCCTAGACTAACGTTTACTTTAGTTAATCCAGAATGACTTTTGCTATCTGATTTTGGTGTGGAAGGTCCTGCATTTTCTTCTTGTCTATTCTAGTGGGAGGCTGGATCCTTTCCAATCCGGATGGCATGTGCACAGCGGGGAACACCAATTACCAGTATGCTACGCCTTTGCCGCTGCCTGCTCCCCACACCCACCACGGCTGTGAGCACTACCCTGGCCTCCGAGGACATCGGCAGGCTCCTTACCCATCTGCGTACATGCATAGAAACCATGCTCCCTCAGGTGTGTGGTTCAGCTGATTAAACCCTTGGGCATGTACCTCGGGGGTGCATGGCTGTTAAGAAGAAGTACCTTTTCATCTATAGTACACACACACATAATGCATGTATATGTATTATTTCATACACTAATATTTGATAGGAGAATTTAGTCTCCTCACCTTTCATGTGAGGAATTGATCCCAGGGCACATGCATAGTAGGCCAGGACTTTACCACTGGGCTATAGCCCCAGCCCCGTCCATGGTCTCTGATGGGTATGAAAGGCCTCAACTCAGGGTCCTGATGTAGTGATCATTTTAGGCTGATGTCTAACGCTAAGTCAAGTTGCGGGGTCTGAGACACTCATCTCATTGTCCTTGAGAGTTCCTCCTTATCACTGTGTCCTGGTTCAGGAGTCTGGGTCCAGTGCAGGAGAATCACAGTCCAGTTGTTCAAGTCTTTGAGCTGGCGACATGCAGACTCCACTCCTACAATTTTCCAGCCTTATTTTAAAATTGGTATTGTCATTTTTCCTTATCGGCTGTTGTCCGGTCAGTCTTGGCCTTCTGCATTCTTAGACCCTCTCTGCATATTAGACTTGTTAAAAAAAGAAGGAGGATGAAAGCAAAGATTAATTTTTAATTTTGATCATTCATGCACCACATAACTCCCGAGGATCAATTACATGCCGGGTTCTGCTTTAGGCACATGGACGAGATGTTCAGATAACTTACCCATGCGAAGGTCCCTGTCCTAAAATGAATGGCCAATCCCAAATACACAGATGAGTGCAGTTCATGCCGCGCCGCGGGAGATGGCGCTTTCCTCCCTTAGTGACACCCGAGCTCTGCATTTGCAGAAGGCTTCCTGGTCATGGGTGATCTCTCCCAGGAAGCCTTAGGACTGCTGCCAGTGTGGAGACAGCAGCTTAACGATCCCGCGAACTGGCAGGGCCTCGCTTTGCTTCCAGGTTCTTCCTTGCGCTCAGCACACGGATCTCCCTTCCGAGCCCTCCTTTAGGAAGGTGATTAAGACCCAGGCTTTCCCTCAGAGGAGCTACAGAAATACATCAAGAATCAATCATAATACAGGGGAATGAGTGGTCTAATGGGGGTCTCACAGCTGCAGCATCGCCTGGGAACTTGTTAGCTCTCTGGTGTCTCAGGCTCCTCTCTGGGGCCAGAGTGCGTGTTTTAACAAGATCCTCAGGTGCTGGTAGGCACATTAAAGTTTGGGAGACAATCTAAAACACACAGACCAAAGGACTGTGGGAAGGAAGAAACGGCGAGTCGGTTGGCCTGGTGGTGGGCAGAAAGTGATGTCCACAGGGAACGGAAGTGGGAGTCACAGGAATGAAAAGGAGGATGATAGGCATCGCTGGCAGAGATGCAGGGTGCTTCCGGGGAGGCAGTCCCTATGTGGAGGCAGAAAGGTGAAAGAGCCCTGGCTCCCTGGGGACAGATCTGGACAGAAGGTGGAGGAGGGGTACCGTTGGTAAGAGCTGAGACTAAAGAGGTTGCAAGTGTCAGCCGTGAAAAGCAGCAGCATGCCCCAGGCTTGATTTCGTTTTCTGCTGCAGGACATATTGTCTGAGGTAGGCTGATTTGTAAAGAAAAGGAATTTATTCCCTCACAAGGGAAGCCGGCTAGTCCAAGACCAAGGCACTGGCCTTTCTGGCTGTTGCACTATAGCGTGGAGGAGAGCGGGAAGGGGACTACATTCATTTTTTTTTTTTTAAAGATAAAGAATCACCTTTTACAGTAATGGTGTCACTCCTGTCATGAGAATTCCCACAGGCCCCACCTATCAACAGGGTTGCAGTGGAGATGAAGTTCCTAATGCATGAACGTTGGGAGACACATTTGCACCAGGGTCGTCAATAGGAATCTCCTCCTTCCTTTCCCCCCACGGCCCTCTATCATTCATTCTTCATATATTTTTCTTTTTTTTTATTTAAATATTTTTTTATTATGTATACAGTATTATGCCTGCATGTATGCTTACAATAACAGAAGAGGGCACCAGATCTCACTATAGGTGGTTGTGAGCCACCACGTGGTTGCTGGGAATTGAATTCGGGACCTTCTGAAGGACAGTGAGTGCTCTTAAGTTCCAAGTCATCCCTCCAGCCCCACATTTTCCTTTCATATACACTACTCGTTCGAATGAAGATTCAAAAAAGTACAAGGCAGTATTCTTTCTTTCCTTATAAAAATATTTAATGTATACAGTAATATATTGATGCTCACATACACACATTCACACACACACACACATACAGGGAAATTGTTACTATGTTCAGGGAAACCAACATTCATTCAAAATATGAAATAGGTTCTTCCCAGGCAGTGGTGGGGCATGCCTTTAATCCTAGCACTCAAGAGGCAGAGGCAGTCAGATCTCTGAGTTCAAAGCCAGCCTGTTCTACAGAGTGAGTTTCAGAACAGCCAGGACTACATAGAGAAACCTGTCTTTAAAAGAAGATTCTCTTAGTAAAATTTTAGGATATAATACATTATTATTATTATTTATTTTGAGACAGTGGTTCACTTAGCCTAGGATGGCCTTGAAGTATGTAGCTAATGCTTCTGGTCCTCCTGCCCCTACCATCAAGTGCTGGGGTTACAGGGGTGGACCTTCACGCCTGGTTTATGCAGTACTGGGGATCAAACCTTGGGCTTCATGCATACCAGGTAAGCACTCTGCTAGTCGAGCTACACCCCAGCCCGCCACACAGTATTAATTCTAGTTGGCATGCTGTGTGCTCTATCTCAGCGCTAACTTGTGCCTTCCCGCATCTCCCCATCCCGGGCACCCCCATCCCACCGTCTGTGACTACATACCCAGTGATTCTGTAGTCGACACCCAGGTGAAGCGGAACGCCGCTTTGTTCCTGGGACCTCAAAGGAGAATGAAGGCCAGGACCTCAGACATCTCCTCTGGGCTTTGGCATCCCTAGGATTTTGTTTAGGGATGCTGTTATGGTCCATTCTTGAAGGGCAACAGACGATGAAGGGAGTCAGGTGGATCTGCATCACACAGGGCACCTTGTCTATAAAGTGACGACGGCGAGGTGTTTGGGGAGGTTCTCAGCTGAGCAGCACCCGGTCTGTAGTTGACATTCAAAAACCACAAGCGTCTTCCTATTTTGCCGTGAGATGATGTCACTGGTCGCCATATTTGCATGTTCTGTCAAGTGAAATATTGTTATTTCCCCAAAGTGAATCTGATAGAAAGCTCAAGCAACAATCTGCAAGTTTTCTCGGGACCTGACAGCTGGACCTCCTTATCCTCCACACCTCATGCCAGCATCCTGTCTGTACCCCACACCAATGGATCAATCAATCCAGGGCCCAGGTAAGCAATGCCAGGAACCTGCTCTTAGTGGGACTTGGAGGCTTCCTGTGTCTCCCAGAACTCATGTGTGTCACTTCCTGAATGTATCGGTTTAAGCTATTGTTTTGACAGTAAGCCAGAAGGAAATGAAAGTGACAACTGGATGGCTCTTTTGCAGCTGGGGATAAACTCTGTTTTGTGGCTACGGTATTTTATGGGCTTTGTACCAGGGAGCAGAGTTGAGAGGTGAGGCCTGGGATGTGAGCGTGATAGAAAACACTTTGAGAATACTACATGCTTGACACCACATATTTGTTTTTTAATCTAACCTTTACAACAATTTCTGAGCTATGCAGAATGGTTTATTTTTGAGGATATAGAAAGTGGGATTCAGAGGCATGACGTTATTTGACCAAGGCCACAGAGCTGATCAGTGGTAGAGGAGCCACACCAAGGGCTTTGGAGGCAATGTCCTGCTGGTTTTATCTATCATATTGCCTGCCTTGGCCAGAGGGAGGTCATACCACTGCTTGTACAGAAGAAGAACCTTCCTTTGACTGCCTTAGCTATGTTAGACAGTTGCAAGGGGGTGTCAGACGATGAAACGCTGTTTGAGTCTGAGGAAGGTGTTACTAGCGGGGCCAGCACCAGAATCTAGCCCCCCCTTTTTTTTTTCTTATTTACCATATCTCACTGAGTCTCTTGGATTTTCTGCAGAAATAGAGACTAGAGACACAGTCCTTGTCAGAAGTCCCCTTCCCCATCACTGCCCATCTTTGCCCTTCTTCTCACTCTCAAGAGGTTCTGGGAATGTACATGGGCTTGTTGGTAGCATCTCTTTGCTGAAGTATCGTCACCAATTCCTGTCTCTCTGTCTCGGCAGTTCCTACCCATGCCTGTGGACCATCAGCAATGGAGGCGGGGGCCCTGTGGCATCGAGCCCAGAGGTGCATGCCAGCACCGCAGGAACCTTTCTCCTTGGGAACCCTGCAGTCACTTCAGCTTCCTCCGTGGTCCCCACCCAAGCAACCACTTCAGCCGGGGTGGAGGTCCTGGGTGAACCTTCACTGACCAGCATTGCTGTATCCACCTGGACAGCAGTGGCCTCACACCCCTTTCCAGGCTGGGGTGGCCCCGGGGGAGGAGGGCGTCATTCCCCGTCTTCGCTGGATAGTTAGGCAGGCTCCTAGGAGCCTACAACAGCAGAGAACTCTATGTGTAGGTTCATAGCAATCGCATCTGCTGATTCTGGTGAGTTGGGCTGCAGGAACTCTTCACCCAGAGGGCCGGAGGGCTGCATGATGACGCCAGAAGGCCTTCCAAAAAAAGTGGCTTATTTCGGGTGATTCGGATTTTACTCCTTGCATCTCCCATGGTTCCCCTGCTTTCTCTGCGCTCTCCCCTGCCACGCTTAGGTTGTGAAGTCGGCTTTGTCCTTGCGCTCTGTCCACTGCTTCCTTTTCTCTGGAGTTAGTGCAGGGTTAGTTGTGAGGAAAGCTCAACCTTCACCTAGTGAGGCTACTGCGTCTTAGCTCTGCACAGCCTTGGAAAGGATGTGCCGCCATTAGGTCTGAGCTGCCTTCTGCTCTGAGACCCTGAGATGTGAGCCCATAAAGTTAACAACAGGAAGCTGGTGTTAAAGTCAATCCCATGTTGTTCGTAGAAGCGTGTCTAGAATTGAGGAAATGAGGTCGACTCCCTCACTAGCTCATAATCAATGGCTCCCCATTTCCTACAGAATGAGACTTCTAAATGAGACTTTAGGTGATGCCATGTAGCCCAAGGACAGCCCCTCAACCTCCAGCTTCAACTCCTTCCATTAAGCTTTTAGCACCAGTCAAGCAGACGGCTTTCCTGCCTCTGAACACTGCTGCATTTGCCCTCCTCTGTGCCTGAAGTAGCTCTTGCTCCAGTCCCACCTGTGTGAATTGTACCTTCTTCCCCAGGACCTCCGGTGTCAGTCACCTGAGGTGATGTGTGTCCCCTGCTCTCCCATCTCTACCTCAGGCACAGAGCTCACCTCTTTCCGCCTTGTATTTCTGTGAGCGTGTCTGTCTCCCTCATCGACTGTAGCCTCCTGAGAGTGAGGCCCAGCCTTCCTGTCATTGTGCCCATAGCCCCTGGTATTGTGCCTTGACTACCCTCTGTGCCCAATAAACATTTGCTGAGTTGAACTGGTGTGAGATGTGTGTTTGCCAAAGGGACTGTGTGGAGTTGACGGGGAGGGGGAACGTTGTCGGTTAGTCAGTCTCCATCACCGCAGGCATGATCAATCATGTGATTGTAGTGACCCATTGGAATGAGAGAGCTTGTTGGGGACCCCTGGAGCCCTTACAGGAGTATAGATGCCTGGGATGCACCACCGCTGTGGGAATAGAATCCACGGGCTGGCTTCAGAATCTGCTCTTCAGAAATCCTGGGACGTGGTTGAAGAGGTAGGCAGGAAGCGACTTATTTCAAACAGAGAAAGAGAACGGGGATTACTCAGGTTCTCAGTTCATGAATTTCAACTTCTACCTCAACCAAGGTCAATGTTGTAGTCAGTGAGCAAAACCATGGCTTCCTTCATCTTTCCTCTTCTTACCCATTGATGGCTATGCTCATTGATGGCCTGAGTGCTGGGTTCTCTGCACACAGCCACCAGACTGCACTGATTGATGGGGCCCAAAGCTCTCCCACAGCGAGGCCCAGGTCCCACCACTACTCCATCCACTGAGTCCCTCACTCTGAGGCTGAGGGCACCAAGCATGACACTGCGAGGTCCTTGCCCTCTCTATAATGGAAAACCCCATACCATGTGGATAATTGAGGTTCCTTGGAAAAAAACAATACCTCAGATCTCTGGAAACAACAACACCTAAGCTACAGGGTGTCCTGGGAGTTCATTGTCCTCTGGTTGGGATTGCCTGGCTAGAGCTCTGGGCCACTAATTGATGTGAATGCCCAAGGCAAGCTATATTCATGTGGCTGTCCTTTGAAAGGGTGCTCCATCGTCCCGTTCCCATGGCAGTGTTGTAGCTCAGGTCTCCAGTGTCTCTGTGACACCATTAGACATCATTAAAGTCCTGAAACATTAGCATCTCTGCCAGGTGGTATTTTGGTAAGTTTTAAAAAGTGGCCATAAACCTGGGAGGTGGTGGTACACACCTTTAATCTCAGCTCTTGGGAGGCAGAGACAGGCAAATCTTGGTGAGTTCGAGGCCAGCCTGGTCTCCAGAGCTAGTTCCAGCAAGCCAAGGCTACATAGAGAAATCTGGGAAAAAAAACCAAAAATGTGGCCATAGCTCATTCTGTCAGAGCTTTGAGTGACAGCCGCTTCCAATCCCTGGTGCCAGCAGATGGATGTGTTCATGTCTGTATATGCCTATTTTATTAAATATACAGGGATGTATTATTAAAATATGAGAGCCCGTCTTCAGCTTCACCTTTCCCATACCTCCCAGCCTAAAGCAAACAAAGCATATAGTCCAGAGGATCCAAACAACAGGAAGCCAAGCATTCTTTTCCATTCACCTTGCTCTAGTGGTTCCAAGCCTCTGCAGAGCAATACCGTGTGCAGCAGAGCTGGAGGTGATAAAGTCTCATCAGTATTGTGGGATGCTCAGCTTTGGGTCTGAGCTGGTTTATATAGGTATACAAGTGATAATTGCATCTGCATTTAGGACCTTCTTGCAGCTAGTTATCCAGCCAGAGCCATAGACCTTCTGGTCTTTACTCCAAATAGTCAAGGGCTAATTTGCATTTGAGAAGAGCAATAGTTTGCATTTATTGAAATGATATCTGGTATGTTAGATGAACTGTTGAGGCTGTATGCTGTTTTCTCACTCCCGTACTTTTATCCGGATGATTATAAAACACAGCTGGCACTGTATCAGGTCTTCGGGTCTGTCATGCGAAATTTATGAGATGACTAGAATCCCACGTGAATAGAAAATATTTTGTAATCCTTCCAGCTAAGTAGTAGATTCTTCTCCTCCTATTCTATTTTGCTGTATTCCATTCTGTTTTCTATTCTGTTCTAAAGCCCTGCTGCTCCTCCTCCGGCTTTTATTTGGACTTGTGAGACTTCACCAACTTTTTCACCCCTGAGTGAGGCAGCTTGTCACCGACCTCTGCACCCTGCGTTGGAGCCAGCTGCTCTAAGGGACTGTTGTCTCCCTTCTTGTCACTCAGTGGGCATCCCTTGAACTTGGAGGAAGTTGTGGAGAGGCAGAAGGTGCGAGGGTATTGTTTCCATCACCTGAGCCATGGACAGGGTGTCTCAGTGAAGGCTGTCGTCATTCCGTCCTAAGACTGGAGGAAAGTTGGTTGAATAGCAGCAGGGTAATGGGCCACATAAAATTACCCTTGCACAGTTGGTACACCACATCCTTTTCCCAGGGCACAAGTCTCTGCTGAGGGTTACCACACTACCACTCAGCTCCACCCCTCCAAGCAGAGATGGTTGGATTGGGATTTCTTGTTTATACCACAGTCCTATCTGTTACAGACTGTGTGGGGCTCCTCAGACCACAGAGGGCTAACTAAGTATCTCAAAGGAAAAAAAGAAATGGGGCCTCAATCTGAAATGTATTGTAAACAACATAAAATTAAAAATATATATGAAGGGGCTGGAGAGGTGGCTCAGAGGTTAAGAGCACTTACTGACTGCTCTTCCAGAGGTCCTGAGCTCAATTCCCAGCAACCACATGGCGGCTCACAACCATCTATGATGACATATAGTCCCTTCTTCTGGCATGCAGGTGTATACGCAGGCAGATACTGTATACATAATAAATAAATAAATAAATCATATATATATATGAAGACCGGCAAAATTTCAGTGTTGGTGCCTAGGTTGACTGGACTTCACTGCCAGCCTGGTCACTGTGGCTGTTCTGGGGACCCAAGGTGAAGTAATGACTGTCCTTCATCTTGATAAGTTTTTGGGGTCCCAAGAAGCGATGCCCTTCCTTGCACACAGTACCCAGGGCTCCTCTTGTACTTCTTGAACTGGTGACACTGTGGGACCATGTTTCCTGCTCCTTGGCACTACCCACATCCAGTGTGAGTGTCTCTTGCGGCTGTGCCATATGCCAGTCATCTGGAAATCCTTACCAACACATCCAGAAGTGTGCTTTGCCAAACACCCAGGTGTCACCAGAGCCAATCAAGGTAGACAAGAAGATGAACCGTCTCACTACCTAAACAGTCAGACTTAGTCTTCACTGCCTTTGCTAGAGAAGCTATGGGCCCATTTCCGGGGTTTGACTTCTGTATGCAAATAAAGCCTAGTAAATATGGCTGCCCTTACTGGAGGAAACTGCATCGTGTTCCTCTGAGTGTTGGTGTGGGAACTGTCAGGAGGACGCATTGTCCGTCCCACAAACCCCATCCTCTTTCACTGTCCTCAGAGATAAGAGAAACCAAGAGCAGTTGTGGGGACCCAGAAGGTGGAGGCCAGATGGCAGAGGACACAAACTTTGACATCAGGAAGCTCCTCCATGCTATACCAGCAAAATCATGCTATGTTGGCTTGTTTTGTCGACTTAACACAAACTAGAGTCACCTCAGGAGAGGGAGCCTCTTTTGAAGAATTGTCACTATCAGAGTGGCCAGTGGGCAATGCTGTGGGTCATCTTCTTGGTGTCGATGATTGATGTGGGAGGGCCTGGCCCACTCAGCGAGGGGCCACCCTGGGCAGGTGGGCCTGGATTGCATAAGGAAGCAGGCTGAGCAAGTGATGGACTATTATCTGGATGTTATAAGATGAAATAAATCCTTTCCTCCCCCAAGTTGCTTTGGGTCACAATGTTTAGCACAGCAACAGGTGAACTAGATCACATCATTTCTCTCATTTAAACTGTGACTGCTGGGACTGTCAGCGTCTACCTGTTAGGGCCATAGAAAACTGGAGTACCCCTCTACCCCCTGTCAAGTTACTGCTATGACCCTGAACACGCTCTCCAGGAAGTCACAGGGAGCAACTTTTAGCCCATGCCTGAAGGGGCAAAGCTGTGTTTAGTACTTTGCATGTGTTATCTAACTAGATACATTTGGAAGCCTACAAGGTACCTATCATTTTAAAATGGTTTTTATACATTTCTAATTTACAAACCGGAGACTTTGTTTAAAGTGTTTAAATTTGTTTAAATTGATGTTTAATTTCTGAGTTACATTTATGTATGTATGCGCGTGCTATGGCTCTGAGTGGAGGTCAGGGGACAACTTTCAGAAGTCGATAGTTCTCTTCTTCTACCACGTGGGTCCTGGGGCTTGGACTCCGGCTGTCAGGCCTGGCAGCAAGTGCCTTTGCTCACTGGACCGTCTTGCTGGGCTCAATTGATTGGTTTTAGAAGTCTATTTACAGAGTTGCACAAGCACCCTCATCAGCCAAGACTATAGAGACCTTCCCACTCTGGAAACTCCATGTCCATGACCCCTGTGACTTTGGTCTTTTATGGATGGCTTCCTTGACTCAGTCTATGATTTTAAAGATTCATTGATGTAGCATACATCGGCACCTGTTCCTTTCTGTGCAAATGATATTCTGTTATATAAATGCCGGTTGCCTTTACTCATTCACCAGTCAATGGGCATTTGATTTGATGCTATTCTTTGAATATTTGTGTATATGCTTCTATGTGGGCTAGAGGTTGTCTTGCCCATTCTCTATTGCCCAGATGAGGAGGGATGCTCAGAGAGCGGAGATGGGCCTCCCAACGTCATACAGCTACTAGGAAGCTGACCACAGGCCTCTCTGATGGTAGAGTTACATCCTCACCCATAACTCAGTGTCGTCGCTCTGCCGGGAGGGGACCCAAGCAGGAGCAATTACAACTGTGGAGGTACCTCCCTTAGATCTTGTCATATCAACTTGGGTTTCAAGGATGTTGTAAATAAAGCAAAGGGCCTGCTCCTTGGGAAGAAATTTGTCAGAGGCAGCAAGGAAGTGGGAGGCAGAGAGGTGGTCATATGAGCAAGGCCTCATGGGTTACATATTTCAGGGGCCTGCTGGCAGATGGCTGGTTCCAGGAAGGACTAGAGGGCAGGAAAACATCTCTGGGTGTTTTCCACGAACCCTTTGGGGGCAGATTCTGGTAAAAACTGAATTTCCTGGAGCAGCAGAATACAGAGCTTGAGTTCATTATCATTTGGATTATTAATGAAAATGTGAAAGCCTGCTTAATGAAGCTTGCAGATATTAATTATAATTAGAAAAAGAGGTAATCTGGGGTAGATTGTAGAAAGTGTACTTGTCATTTCCCAAAAACTGTGCTGCAAACTGAACATTCAGATTGCTTTAAGAATTCACTTTATATTTAAACAGTCTCAGAAGGGTTGAAGTGGAGAAAAACTTTGCATATGTAAGGACTTTGAATTGGGAGGCCATTCGTATGTTAGGTCACTGTTTGGTGAGTCTGCTTCTGCGATGGTCACTGAGCAAAACGATACCACTGAGTCTTTCTCTGCAGAGGCTGAGGTTCAGGGCCCCTGATGGGGGCTTTTCAGTCTAAACCCAGGACTGGCTTGGGTTTGCCCAGGCCAGGCAGTCACATTATTATATTAGGGCATATCCTCGAGGAGTGATTGGGAATTGACGATCCCATTGCTTTTGTCACATGGGTGACAGGTATTTTAAGAAAAGAAGTCGCGGGGGAGGAGATACCGCAGGAAAGCTAACAGATGGCCTGAGTTCTCACTGCTGCAGTTCTCTCAGCCTTCTGTAGGTGGCGCAATTGTTCAACGTTAAGTCCTTCTACAGAAGAAACAGCTGTATAGAAGCATCTAGAAGACCCAGACAATGCAGTTGCTTTTTCAGTGTAGTCAGCTCCGTATGTTTATCTCAGTTTTAGCTAAATCACCCCCCAAACTTGCTTACCTTGGGTCCTAGAAACACTTGCTTGTGTCCTTAAGAATTTCTTTTTCCAAACATCCTGTGAGATGTCGCATAGCAGATCAAAATTTAGATCTGCTGAGTCATGCAGGGTCACAGCACGCTGGAAGCCAGGATTTACTCACCAGTTCTGACCCAGCATTCTAAAAAAGGCCCAGGGCTTTGTGCTGAGACAGTGACTCATGTCAGTTGCTATGCTGTTGTTTTAGGGATGGGAGCCCCATTAACACATGGAGGGGATAGGAAATATGAAAAGTTTTTGCACCTGATTAACCTTTCCACTGACGCAATAATTCAAATCAGACCAAATCAAACCAAATTAGAAAAAACCCAAGTTTAATAAATGCTAACACTCCCTGGTGCCCCCACCCCAGCCATGGAGACAGGGAAGGAAGACCAGAAAACCATGGAGAGGGGAAAGAAGATAGGAAAGCCACGTTGTTCTCTGGGAGCAGTTTAAATATCCTGTGGGAATGGTCTTGAGCCTCTCTGGGAAGGGGACACCATTTGGTGTGCTTTTTTGGAGGTGGGGTCTGGACTGAGGCAACTCCCAGGGAGGGGGCTTGGAATGGAACTTTCCACCTAAACATTCCAGATTTTTTGGCTATATGGATGCCCGGGCCTGGAGTGAAGCCTTAACCCAAACAAAACTGAGAACAATGTGTTGCCTTCCCAGTGTTCTGATTGCCTATGGCCGGCTAGTGCCTGAGCATCAGGTTCAAATCACTCGCAAATTACTTTCTCTGTTTCTGTTTTCTCGTTCTTTTGTCAAAACCAAACCAAATCAAACAAAATCAAAACAACGAAACAAGCTCCTCCCTCCCCAAAGACAGCAACAAAAACCCAGAAAGAAACCAGAGACGTGGGAGAGGCCGTGCACGCTAATGTTTCCCTATGTGGCTCTCCTTGAGACAGCCAGGGCAGAGACTTCCATATTTCTCTATATTTTGTGAGCAGAGATGGACAGGCTGGTTGTGTGTGTCAACTTGACACAAGCGAGGGTCATCAGAGAGGAAGAAACCTTTGTTGAGGAAATGTCTCCATGAGACCCAGCTGTAAGGCATTTTCTCAATTAGTGATCAATGGGGGAGGGCCCAGCTCATGGTGGGTGGTGCCATCTCTGGGCTGCTGGTCCTGGGTTCTAGAAGAAAGCAGGTTGAGCAAGTCAGGGGAAGCAAGCCAGTAAACAGCTCCCCTCCAAGGTTTCTGCATCGGCTCCTGCCTCCAGGATCCTGCCTGCTTGAGCTCCTGTTCTGACTCCCTTCAGTGACGAACAGTTACATGGAAATGTAAGCCAAATAAATCCTTTCCTCCCCACCTTGCTTTTTGCGGCAATGGAAACCCTGACTAAGACAAGAGACGGTGGTAATTTCTGTTCTGGGTTGTCATTTCCAGGACTTTGGAAGCGCAGAGACTGTCTCTTTCTGAGTAGAGTTCGAGTTTGCTGTCCTCCTGTTGTGGGATATTTGCACACTGTGTGAAGATGTATTTGCTGTGATTGGTGTAATAAAAAGCTGAATGGCCAATAACAAGGCAGGGGGTATAGGTGGAATTTCTGGGGAGAGGAAGGAAATGGAGGAGAATCTAGGTATGCAGGAGATGTTGGGAGACAGGAGAGGAAATAGAAGGTGCAAGATGAAAGAAAGGTAAAAATGTAGATTTTTACATGTAGATTAACATAAATGGTTAATGCAAGTTATAGAAGTTAATGCGGCAAGCCTAAGCTAAAGCCTAGCTTTCATAATTAATAATAAGTCTCTGTGTCATTATTTGGGAGCTGGCTGATGGGATGGACAGAGAAATGACTCCGTACACCTTCCTCCAGGCAAGGGACAAATTTTCTGAGAAAGCCCATTACAAAAATGTAGGGTGAGGGCTGGGGAGGGAGCACAGCTGCCGAAGTGCTTGCCTAGCAATCTTGAGGACCTGTGTTTGATCCCCAGCACCCACTTTAAAAAGCGAGTCATGGTGAGTGTCACTTGCTTGTGATCTCAGCACTGGCGAGGCAGAGGTTGGTGGACGGCTCCCTGAGCTTGCTGGCCACTCAGTCTAGTCTATGTGGTGAGCTTCGGGCTATTGAGAACCCCTGTTTCCTAAAAACAAGGCGGGCAGCTCCTGAGGAGCAGCACCCAGGTTGTCCTTTGACCTCCTTACACATGCACCTATACCTGCAAACACACTTGCATATGCGCATGCATGAATGAACACACATATGCAAACACAGGCATGCACACACACGCATGCGTGCATGATGAAGAGGTCCCTCGGCTATGATACAGATCTATTGTTGATATTGCATTCATCTGAACCACTGTGCAACACCTTATGGGGTTTGGAAGGAGAGGGAACTGATGTGAATAGGAAATATTCTAAATGATGAATGAAGTCTTTTGCTTCTGGCCCAGAAGGCGTGTGTGTGTGTGTGTGTGTGTGTGTGTGTGTGTGTGTCCCTAGCGTCCGTGAAGCTATGAAGGAACTCATCATCTTGAAAGAATGACCATATTCTTAGGTCCTTCCTAGTTCTCTTCCTCCTCCTCTTTAAGCTTTTTGAATTTAACTTAATGGTGTGACTATGTGAGGCTGTCTCTGTGTGGGTGTGCACACGTGGGCAGGTGCCTGTGCATACCAGGACAGGGCATCATAGTCCCTGGAGCTGGAGTGACAGGTGGCTCTGAGACACTGCGTATGGATACTGGCAACCAAACTCTGGTCCTCAGTGGGAAGCAAGTACTCTTAACAGCTGAGCCATCTCTCCAGCTTTCCTCAACAGAGAGTTTAAAATGACATGCATGTTTCTAAACCTCAATATAGTTAGTTATTTTGTAAAAAATAAGATCATGGGAGTCCATTTTCCTTAATGCCTTAAGTCAGCTCAGGTCCAAATATATGCAACCGAACAGAAAACATCAGGCCCCTGCTAAGGACCGCTAGGCTAGCTACCCTCATCCAAGAAGCTAAAAATTTAACAACAATAAAAAAGTTATTAGCTGTCCAGCTTGTCTCTTCAGCCGCAGATGTGACAAGTATATGTTCTTGAAAAGCTTCAAATTAAACAGAATGTAGAGTCAAGATAAACCCACACATGGTCTTGGTGGAGGAGACCAATGTTAAGCAGCAGATAATGTAAAAGGTCGTAAACCCCGCCCCCCCCAAAGGTCGGACACCCCCCACCGCCCACTCCCCTTCCCCCCTCCACACGAAAGGTCGGACCCCCCCTGCCCTACTCATACCCCCCCAGGAAAGGTTGGACCCCCCCCCGCCCTACTCCTCCCCCCCTACTCCCCCCCCAGGAAAGGTCGGACCCTCCCCCCTCCCCACACGAAAGGTTGGACTGTCCTCACGCTCACTTCATTTCTATGGCTGCTGGCTCGCTTGTAGGTGGCACCCGGCCTTCCAAGGTGGTAAACTGCCTTACTTTCGCTACCCGAGTCTCTGGTGCTAATCATTAGGAGTTGGGGGAGCGCCTTTGTTCCTCACCATTCTAATTATTCTAGAATCTTTCAGTAGGTAGTTTTCCATTTTGTGAATGAACCTCAGCGTATTCGTCATTCCCTTACCGGAAGAGTGGATCTCCAGTTTCCGTGGAAACCGCGGCTGTGGGCATCCTTGTCCCGTTTGTGGTGAACACCCATGAGTGTCCACAGGCCAGAGACTTCAGAGTAGAAGCCAATCTTTAGATATATGTCGCTTAATCTCTTTGCCTTTTTTTTAACAGTGTTCTCTAAATCGATTGTACAAAGCCACAATTCTAGCAGTTACATGCTTCCATAGTTCTTAATCTTTTCCAATTAGAGTTGTATTAACTTTTTTTTGTTTTTCAAGTCAGGGTTTCTCTGTGTAGTCCTGGCTGTCCTGAAACTCACTTTGTAGACCAGGCTGGCCTCGAACTCAGAGATCTGCCTGCCTCGGCTTCCCGAGTGCTGGGATTAAAGGTGTGTGCTGTCATTGCCTGGCTAGAATTGTATAATGTTATATTTGGTTGTTTTAATTTTCATATTAGGCGAGAGTGAATATCTTTCCATAGTTTTTTGGCACTTTCTCTTTTCTGAAGATGTTTTCATTTTTTTTAGGCCTGCAAATTTTTCTTTATAAGTTCTGGATGATATTCTTTTATTGGCTTCAGGACTTCTCGCTTAGAGGGAGCTTTCCCAACATCCTGAAGGGATGGCAGCCATATGATTGCACTCTGTATTCATTAGCTTTTCATGCTGTGGCTGAACACCCAACAGGAAAGAGAAAAGATTAGTTTGGCTCACGGTTTTAGAGGGTTCAGTCCATGGTCATTTGGTCCCATGTACTTGGGCAGAACACTGTGGCTGTGGGAGCCCCATCTCTCATAAAATGACTTTCCTAAACCTGCCCCAAGGCATGGACAGGGCCTAAAAAAATGAGCCCCTCCAGAGAAACAGAAAAGAGTCCCTCTTGCCTCTTATCCCCAGGCTTGGTAGTCACACAGAATCCCCCCACAGTGACTGTAGCTTGCCCAGATCCAGAATAACCCCCACAGTGACTGTAACTCACCTGACCCAAGGGGGAAAGAAGAAAAGCAGAGTCAGCTGTTGGATAGTAGATAGCGTATGTTGAAGTCATGGTTGATACATAAAGTACATAAAAGAAACCTTGTGGTCATTTTGTTATCAACTATTAGCAGCAGCAGCAGCAGCAGCAGCAGCAGCAGCAGCAGCAGCAGCAGCAGCAGCAGCAGCAGCAGCAGCAGCAACCTACCTAGTCTTTTCCTGCCAGTCCAGACTTAATTTTACTGCTAATGTCTCATCTTCCGTTTTCTTGTTCCTTGCTTTTGAACCAGCTTTTCCCAAGATCTCAGGCTTGCAGACTACTCGAAGTAGCCCCAGGTTTTAAACAATCAAGGGAGAATTCAGCCAAGGTTGGAAAACCTTCCACACATGTCCTGCTGTATCAGTTGACACTTGCTCTTCCTCAAGTCCATGTTTTTAATTGATGATAGAGTATTCTGAGGTCCTGACTGGTTTTACAATTGTCTCAGTTTTACTCTTTAAAACACCTCTCTCCTTCGACGTGTGAAGCTCTACCACAGGGGAGTGCCTCCTTCATCTTTCTATTTCCAGCAGCTAACCTGTATCTCCACCATATGGCATATTCTCACTCAGGATTCCTGTACTGAACTGTCTTCCAGAGTGATGGCATGCTTCTGTTCTTTAATGAGAATCCATTCTGCTGACTTCAGCACAATATGCTGATATTACTTTAAAAGTCATTTGTTGTTTGAAGACTCCTTGTGATTCTTGGCGATAGGGGACTGCAAGCATCTGATAAATTAATAATGTTATGAGTTTAGCATATATATGATTCCTTGTGTTTGCAAAGCAGGAAACATAAATATTTTAGCATAATGGACTTTGAAGGTACCAGACTGGAAAATTATCTCCCCAGTTCTGTGTCCCCATGATGATGCTTCTGCTTTTGTTTCCATCCAAATGCAAATGAAGTTCTCACAGCCTCCCCAGGCTTTATCCTCTGGAGATACTAGAAGTCTTGTAAAGAGGCCTAGGACTCCAATAATTTTAAATGTGTGCCGGGCTTATGGGCTTGGAGCCACTCCCCTCAATCCTGACTGAGCCCGGTCTTCTAATTTTAACAAAATATGAAGCTATGTGTCTATTGTGGTGTGACATGTGTATTTAAAAAGTGAAGAGTGGACACTAAATAATCAACATGCAAAAACGCATTTCGGACGGAAATTTAATGATCACTAAACAGATACTCACCATTACTTATGGAAGAGACTCCGTCTCAAGTGTCCCCAGCTCTGTATCTCTTCAGCCTCAGCAAATCTCTCCCGTTCGTTCTGATGTGTTTGACTCTGAAACGCTGGTGCTAATGAGAGGAGTGAGGGAAAAGATTAGACCTGACGACCACAAAAACCCCCCAGACCTCGCCGAAGTCACCGATCTCTTACCTGCCACCTCTGACTTGGTTTGCTGTTCTGGCTTGGCTCACTAGGCAATGAACATTGGTCTACTGGAATTCTATCTTCTTCTTTTGTATTGGAAGATGTTAATAGCAGTGTAACGCAACGCCTGTTCTACATGTACTATGGTACTATGCCTGTAGCATATCGCCTGTACTATGGGACAGTTTGTGAGCCAGTCAAGGGCTGGAGATTGAAATACACACACACACACACACACACACACACACACACACACACACACACAGAGAGAGAGAGAGAGAGAGAGAGAGAGAGAGAGAGAGAGCGCCATCTTTATTGGCAGCTTATATAGGCTCTCCTTGACCAATGGTCATGCCCCAACTCTCAGCTGCAAGCCCACCAGAAACCACTCCCCTGTCTCGTGCTTAGAGCAGCTGCAAACACAGGAAAACAAGCTGATTTTCTTAGAGCAGTTGCAAGCATAACAAGTTGTTTACTCTGGCAGGCAAGGTGGTCACAGGAAATTCAGGGTCTGGGGGCCCACAGTCCCCAACATAGCAGCAAAAATATCATCTGATTTTTATATGTGAGTGGCTGTCTATGCACACTGACGTGAATGCCCATCTGTGCACACACATGTGAATGACCATCTATGCACACACATGTGAATGACCATCTATGCACACACATGTGAATGACCATCTATGCACACACATGTGAATGACCATCTATGCACACACATGTGAATGACCATCTATGCACACACATGTGAATGACCATCTATGCACACTGACATGAATGACCATCTATGCACATTGACATGAATGACCATCTATGCACACACATGTGAATGACCATCTATGCACACACATGTGAATGACCATCTATGCACACTGACATTAATGACCATCTATGCACACACATGTGAATGACCATCTATGCACACACATGTGAATGACCATCTATGCACACACATGTGAATGACCATCTATGCACACTGACATGAATGGCCGTCTATGCACACTGACGTGAACGGCCGTCTATGCACACTGACGTGAACGGCTGTCTATGCACGCTGATGTGAACGGCCGTCTGTGCACGCTGACGTGAATGGCCGTCTATGCACGTTGACGTGAATGGCCGTCTATGCACGCTGACGTGAACATCCGTCTGTGCACGCTGACGTGAACGGCCATCTATGTACACTGGAGGACTGTCTCACAACACTAGTCTTGTTCGGATACTCAGTACCACGTCCACGGACTAAAGCTATGCTTTCTCATTTGTCTTTAGGCCGTGTTATTGCTAGCAGCTGACACCACCTCTACCACCCATCTCCATAGCTATTTTACCATTTTATCTTCTGTTCAGATTTATTTGTTTTTATTTTATGTTTGTGGGTGTTTACCTGTGTATCATGTGCATGCAGTGCCCATCAAGACCAGAAAAGGGTGTCAGATCCCCTGTAACTGGATAGGTGTGAACCACCATGTGGGTGCTGGTGATCTAACCCAGGTCCTCTGAAAGAGCAGTCAGTGCTCCTAACCACAGAGTCATCTCGCCAACCTGAATTCCTTATTATTTTGTAAAACTCATTAAACAATACCTTCACCCCTTCTCTGTGAACCCCTGGACATCACCATTCTACTTTCTGTGCCCATGATTTTGACGACTCAGATGCCTCATATAAGTGAACCCATATGGTTTTTGTCTTTTTGTGACCGGAGTGTTTCACTTAGTTTACAGCCCTCAAATGTTTTGGTCATATGTGCCCGAACTTCCTTCTGTTACAGAGCCGAATGCCATTCCCCTGTGTGTGTATGTCACACACTGCTTATACATTCCCTGTGTACAGGCACGGAGGTTGCCTCCACCCCTCATCTCGTATAACAAAGCTATGGTGAACATGAGCATTCACGTATGTCTTGGAGACTTGCCTTTTCTGGGTGTCTCTACTCAGCAGTGGAATTGCTGGATCATGTAACAGTTTTAGTCTTATTTGCTCGTGGGCTGACACACTTTTTTTTTTGCAGTAGTTGTGCCATTTTGTACCCACAGAGCAGTGCACAGGGCTCTCTTGTTTCCAGTCCTTGTCAACACTCTTTTTCATATTTTATGAATAGTATTGTGATGTGGGAGTGTCATATATCAATCTGTTGATTTCATGGGTTAAGCAATAAAGAAACTGCTTGGCCCTGATAGGTTAAAACATAGGTGGGAGGAGTAAACAGAACAGAATGCTGGGAGGAAGAGGAAGTGAGCTCAGAGACGCCATGCTCCCCTCTCCCAGACAGAGGTGATAGCTCTGCTCTCTGAAGCAGACTCATGAAGCTCAGACCCAGGATGGACGTAGGCTAGAATCTTTCCCTGTAAGACTGATGCTACACAGATTATTAGAGATGGGTTGATCGGGATATGAGAATTAGCCTGTAAGGACTAGAGTTAATGGGCCAGCAGTGTTTAAAAGAATACAGTTTGTGTGTTGTTATTTCGGGGCATAAGCTAGCCAGGTGGCCGGGGTGCCGGGGACGCAGCCCTGCCACTCTTATTACATCAGTATTGGGCATGAACTGACTACTTCATTGTAGCATTCGCTTGCACTTCCTCTAAGGTGATGCTGGGCATTGTGCATCTTCTTTGGAGAGGTGTCTACTCATAATCCCCACTTACTTTTGAATGGTATTGTTTTGTTACTGAGTTGTTACGTGATCAGTTTTGCCTTCACCCTAGCAGGGCGTGTAGGATGTACAGAAGCACATCATGGACATTGGTAGAACATTGGGCTGCTTGGCACCTCACACCCGAGGCATCCTGTCTGCCTCCATCTATAATATTTTTTCTGGCCCCAGGAAGGTCTGGGCTCTAGCTAGTTGCATGATAACTAATCTCTGAAGCTTGGTCTCACAGAGAATGGCTAAACTAATGGAAGGATCATAATTTCACTTAGAATACAAAGTCCTGTAGATGAAGGCAGCGAGGTTAAACTGGGATCTCAGAGACTCGGGGGCTTGAGATGCCTTCACTCGCAGAGGCCCTCGGCCTTGTGGCAGATGGATGTATTTTCTTGAGCAGGTACTCCAGAGCCATCTCATCTCAAGGTATCTTGGAATCAAATAGAGGACTCTCCTAGAGACATCTGCCCCTTTCCCTTGTGGCGGGGAGTTCTCTTGAAAAACAGAACACAGCTGCTGTTCTACCTCAGAGTTGCCACAAAGCCTGAGCTGTGTGACTGAGGAAAATATCATTCATTAGTAATATCTCCTTGCCCACTGGCCCTTCCAATCTCCAGCACTGATACAGCCCTCACACAAGATGGAGGCGCATCCCTCCTTAAGCAAGAAAACTTAGGGCTAGAACTGGAGCCATATTCAGTTCAAGGAAAGAGAGTACACATACCACTAACCCCACAGACCCCCACAGTGGCCTGTTGATAAAGGAAAGCCGAGCTCATCACATGGCAGGTGGAGGGTTGCACCATCTTCATGTCTCAGTAGTATCTCAGAAGGGAAGGTCCGTGTAGGTTAGTCATGGTTTGAGGATGTGGCTGAAGGTTCCAGTCATGACTGACTGACCGGAGCTGGGAGAAGTCCCTGGTATTCCAGGTTAGGGGAGGACAGGCTCAGTGATGGGGTTTGACATAGGCTTATGTTTTTCTAGTGTTCCAGAGCCCAGCTCATGTGAGGCAGCTTGTCTGCCATCAACTCATGCCTTGAAGAAAGTTTTGATGAACGAACAGCATCGCCAGCCAGGGGTTTGCCTTGTGAAGAAGACTGAACGATCTATTATTCAGCTGCATGGGGTTTCAGGAAATTCTTTAAGGAAAGAGTTAAAGAATTGGCAGTTTTATCTTCCTGGAAAAGCATATTTTGGAAGCCGGGTGATGGAGGCTCATGCCTTTAATCCCATCACTCGGGAGGCAGAGACAGGCAGATCTCTAAATTTGAGGCCAACCTGGTTTACAGAGCAAGTTCCGGGACAGGCTCCAAAGCAACACAGAGAAACCCTGTCTTGAAAAACAAAAAGAAAAAAAAAAGAGAGAGAATTTTGGAGCAGTAGTATTTTAAAATTTATTTTAAAAATGTAATATTAATTCTTTGAGAATTTCTTACCATGTACTTGGATACAGTAAAACAATGTAAATGTGGTCTTAGTTCATATATATGTATTTATTTTATTTTTATGCTTTTATTTTTTTGAGGAAGGGTCTCTTTATGTAGTTCCGGCTATCTTGGAACTTGCCCTGTAGACCAGGCTGACCTCACACCCACCTGTCTCTGCCTTCCTGAGTGACAGACACCCACCTGTCTCTGACATCCTGAGTGCTGCCCACCACTCCCTGCTTGGAAGTCTTAGTTCTTGATCCTATCAGCCTGTGCAGCTGCAGGCCCGTTATTCTCTAGCACGTTACATACGCAGGGGCTGGAGCGACCCTCAGTGAGCAGAGCCCCGCCATCGCCAAGAACCACGTGGACTCCTCATGGAGGGAATTAAACTTTACTGGAGTTGGAGAAGTGAAAGAGCTGTGATTTGGGCCAAAACTCTTGTTGATCAATTAGCACTGTGAGACGGTTTGACGTGAGATGCCTTTAATGAGCGCGGCCCATTTCCTCTGATATTCGATATTCGGTAGCCTGTTGTGTCCCAGAGGGCCTCTCGGCATGCTGTCTACACAGAGAGTTGCGATACCTGGGGGTCTATGGATCCAGCTGTGAAAGCATTTTCCAGAACAAGAACACTCTGCCAGAAAACCAGGCTCTCTCCTCGGGGTTATTGTCTGCTAATGAGCTTCCAGGTGTCAGGCAATTGTTTCCGTCTCGGTGCAGTGGGGATCTGGGATTGTCCCAGATTTTCTCAGCAGCTGAAGAGAACTGTCAAATACTGGACATTGGCCTTAGGAGTCAGCTGTTTAATTTGATGTGGCTTTTCTGTGGACAGGATGCCTGTTAGCATGGGGGGGGGGAGTGGTCAGTTTAATATGGAACACTCTGGAGTCTCAGGAGAAATTACCCCTCAGGTTCTCCGCTCCTGGACTGGAACTATAGAGGCCAAACGAGGACCCGAGCCAAGGGAAGGATCTGTAATTGGGCCCAGAGGTATCATGGGGAGAGTCTGTGGGGCTGATTTCTGAGCTGGCAGCTGGATAATGAGAAAAAAGATAGATGGGAGGCTAGGGTGATTGGTAATTTGAAGATAATCTTGGACATTTCATACCTTTAATTCCCATGTCTGTGAGAAGGGCAGGCTTGAGTTCCCTTTAACGTAACCTTTATGGTCAGTGGTATCATACCTGCTGTCCCCGTTGGGAATGCTACAGGTTGACTGTTGTAATAAATACACGTGCAAAAGTAAAAACCGGAAGTCACTAGGCTGGCTAACTCCAGGGTTCTAAATCCCTACAGAAGCAAACTGAAGCCACCATCAACAGTAAAACGACGGAGACATTTTCAGTCAGAAGTTAGCCACGAATGGTGAGATGGCTCAGTGGGTAAAGGTGCCCACCATGTGTGGCAGTTTGAACCTAATTGTTCCCTTCCCCGTAAGCTCATAGGGAGCAGCACTATTAGGAGGTGTGGCTTTGTTGGAGTAGGTATGGCCTTGTTGGAAGAAGTGTGTCACTGTGGAGGTGGGCTTTGAGGTCTCATATATACTTAAGCCACGCCCAATGTCTCAAACCACTTCATTCCTTGTGGGATCAAGATGTAGCTCCTTCTCCAGCACCATTTCTGCCTGCATATGGCTATGTCCTGTTGTTATGATCACGGACTAAACCTCTGAAGCTATATAAGCCACACCATTAAGTGTTTTCCTAAACGTCGTGGTCATGATGTCTCTTCATAGCAATAGAACTAAGACACCATGCAGGTCTCACGACCTGAGTTCAATTCCCGGAACCCAGCTAAAAGTGGAAGGGGAGAATTGACTTCTTCTTCCACTCACTGTGGTACATGAACATGCACAAGGACACACACCAATAAATAAAAGGAAAATGCTAAAATAAAAAAGAAATTCCCAACCAACTTCTAGGTAGAATCTTCTCACTCTAAACAATCAAATGTGTTTCCTTTGTCTTCCGTCTGGGTCCTGCCTGCTGAAGCTGGCCGCCAAGACGGCGGCAGCGGAATGCGATGGATTTCTGATTGCCCGTACTGCTCCTCTCAAGAAGTCTTCCTTGTTCGAAGAAAATTTGGTAAATTTTTCTTTATCTAAGTTTTTCTTTTCATAGTTTCAGAGCTATTCCTCTGCAGGACAGCTCAGTTGGCAGGGTGCTTGCCTGCCTTGCACTGGTTTTCATCTCCAGCATCATAGACAGGCTTGAGTAGGTGTGTGTATTTGTGGAGGCAGGAGAGTCAGAAATTCAAGGTTATCCTTGGCTACCTTCTGAGTTCAAGAATAGTCTGGGTTACATAGTAAGAGTCAATGTCAAGCCAAAACGAAAACAGTTATTCCACGATAATTTGTTGAACACAGCTCCTCAGTTTCCCAATGGGCCCCCATTCTCCTTTACTTGGTGTCCTGGTTAGCTTTGTCATCTCGACATAACCCACATCAACTGGGAAGAAAGCATCAGTGAGAGGTTGTATCACTGGCCTGGCCAGTGGCGTATCTGTGAAGGACCGTCTTATGTAAATCAACTGATGTGGGACACTGAGCTCACCGTGGGCAGCACCATTTCTTAGGTGGGCTTCTAAACTGTTTGAGAATAGAGAAACCGGTGCTGAGAAGATGGCTCAGTGCTTAAGAACAGGCACTATTCTTGCAGAGGACCAGATTGTAGAGCCCAGCGCCCATGCCAGCTGGCTCACAACTGCCTCTAACTCCAGCTACAGGGGAATGCAATGGCCTCTGCGGGCATTTGCCTCATGTGTGCATGCTCCGCTACCAAATACACATAATTAAAAAAAACCTTAACCAATGAGTATATAAATCAAGCTGAGCTCGGGCGAGCAATCGCGTCTACATTCAGTTTTCTCAGCTGTTGATTGTGGATGTGTTGACTTGCCATTGGACGTTCCTGCCTTGATGCCCTGGAATTATAAGATGAAAGGAACCTTTTTCTCCAGAGCTGCTTTCTGCCGGTGTTTTTGTCACTGCAACAGAAACGAAACCAGGACATTTAGCGTCCTCCTATTCTCTCCTGTGACATGATATCCAGAATTAGTGCGGTTTCTCCCCATTTCTCTGTGCTGGCCCAGGCGGGCGGAGTGCTGTAATGTGTTTCTTCTGTCCTCAGATTCAGCAGAACCATCTACTGCCTGTCCTCCTCCATACACCAAGCTTGGGCATTTTTGGCTGCCATGCAGGATGATTAAAATGCAGGGTTCTCCCAATCAGCTACCATTAAGTTGACACCCCACATCCCCTGTCTGTGGGGTGTCATCCCCAAACAAATCTCTTCCCAGGACTTGAGTCTTATCTCCTGGGGTAAATCTGTGGAATTGTTTTTGAATGAAATTCTGCCACACAGAACTTTAGCAAACTGTAATAGCACACACCCACAAAATTTGATAAGCCGGACCCGGTGTCTTCCTACTCATTAACAGAAGCAGCCGTAGGCCGCAAATAAGGTCCAGTGCAGTAGGTGCCAGGAGCTGCTTTCTGGAAAGGGAATCAGTTTATTTATTAACTCCTAGTTAGTGGAAAATTAAATTGATCCAGCCTCCTGATCCCTGCCCTGCAGGAATGAAAGTTCATGGCATTGTTATTAAAGATCTGGGGAGGTCTTGGGTGAATGCCCCAAGTTGGGCCTGTGTGTCATCCTCAGAGAATTTTCAGCAAAATCGGCGTCAGCTGTTTCTTGCTAGCGTTAGCTGCCAGGTGGTTTCCCTGGACGTGGAAAGTCAGGTTCAAAGGCTTCACGGTTTGGTTTTCTGGGAGATTTCAGGGCTTGAATGGAGGCCTTTTTCTCTCCATCCACAGCTTAGGTTTTGGCACTCATTGTTTTCCGCGGGAGACTGTGGAGCCAGGGAAAATCACACTACTTGTTCCCCCGTCTCTTCCTCTTCTGTGTAGTCCTGGGGAGAGTGCCCAGTGAGGAAGCGGGGCGTGGGTCTAGGTGGGAGGAAAACTCAGCACGCCTTTAAAAAGATCTGCAGCTTTGGAGAGTGCTGGTCCCACCTTGCATGCCCTGATGATGTACGATAGCTGGCAAGGCGTTTGTCTGTAGATGTGATGTCCACACCTTTTAATCAGAGCCAACCGTGTTCCAAAGAACTCTGCACAAAGTTTGCTAGCTGCACTGTGGGTTAGACTCCAGCCCTCCTCCAGGACTATGAGGTGCCAACCTCTAAACCGCCACTCCTCAGTCTACCACTAGATGGCAGCAAAGGCCGGCCTCGCCAACCTCCCGCATTGCGTAAAGGTCTCCTGCAGCATAACTTAAAAAAAAAAAAAAGGAAAGAAAGAAAAGAAAAAGAAAAAACAAAAAGTGATGCAGCACAAATTTCTCTTTAGAGAAATCGCCACCCAAGAATCGCAGCTTTAAGTCTGTGGCGTTAATTGGTAGAGTCTGAAGGTCTGAAGGAGAGCTGCGTTCTGGTTAGGTTGGGTGAAAAACCCGAACCAATCAACAAACCCCAAACACAGCAGACCACCGCTTCTGAAGCATCTTTGGGGGAGACTGTAATGCAGTTATGGCCCAGGTGCTTCGCTGCGGACAATTCATTTTAGGAAGGGCATGCCGGGAGACCAAGCTGTGGCTTTCAGAGCCCCCTTCTGCCTCCTTGGCAGGGAAAAATGAAAAGAATAGGTGAGGGGTTGGCTCTGAACGGATGATGATTCAGGAGTTCTTGTGGGGGGAAGACTAAGTGAACTCCAGGCAGGTGTCAAAATGAGGGGGCGGAGCAGCATTCTAATCCGGGATGGGGGCGCCATCTGCTCCTGGTGGAGGTGACTGGATTGAACTGCACATCTCACTCCGCCCTATTGCATCGCTGCATCCCAGAGGGAGGAGAAAGAGGAATGGGAGACAGGAAGTGCGTGCCTATTAAGGCTCTGGAAATCTGCGTTCTGTCTCCAGAGATAAAGACCACCCGGTCCTTAGCAGTTGGGATCCTCACCCTATTCATTTTACTTGCGCACCCTGTCATCCTTACTCCTCCCCCCTCGTTCCTGTTTCCTTCCCATATAAACGGCGACTTCAGCACGATTTTTAAAACCTCGTGTCCAAGTCTTTTAAGAAGTGAGCCCTTGCCAGTTGAAGCCGTCACCTCACACACGTGTTCTCTGATGGCTGGTTCAGTAATGAGGTTCAGAGACGCCAAGGGTCACAAGGCCTGGGACTGGAAGCAGGCTGGCCACTGGCAGGTGCTTTCTCTTTCTCTATCTTCTAAGGCAGGAGAATGCTGCAAGCTCATGGTGCTAGAAGCCGGATTTTTCCCTCTGTGTGGCTGTGTTGATGTCCTCACCTCTCAAGGTGCCCCTGGGAAACAAGGAACACGGTATCCGAGTTTCGTGTCCTCTCATCTCCCTTCCCTTCCCTCAGTGTCCAGGATGTTGGGATGAGAGAATTCAGCTTCTGGTTCCAGGCCAGCACACCACTCAACTCATACAAATCCATCTTTGATTCATTTTTCTGGTATCGATACGGCAGGAAGCCCCTGCTTCTCCAGGAACCCTTCTCTGACTGAAGCATGGGACTTGGTTGGTAGCCAGTTCCTCACATTTATGCATCATTACATGTATGATTTCTTTGCTAACTCTGTAAACTGTCCAAGCCAACTTGTATGTAGGCTAGGTTGCGCATAGCCCGCGTGTTCTCTGTGCTTCCAGATTTCCTGTGCCGAGCCCCAGATCCGGTTTATCAGAGGATGTGCAAATGAGGAGGCTTATTGAAGAGTAGTGGGTAGAGTCAGAATACCCCAAACACAGGCTTGGTGTTTGGTTGCCTGCATGGTGGTGGGCTCAGAGTTCTGAAGGGGAGGGGGAGAGACGCCAGGAGCTCAGGAGGGGCACACTCAGGGCGCTCAGCTGGGAGCTGCAGGAAGGTGGTCTGCTAGGAAGGCTGAGGGTTTCTTGGATAGCTTACACTGCCGCAATTTAATACAAGTGGGTGGTTGGGATAATTTAAGATAAGAAAAGCTGGCAAGAAACAATCCATGCTAAGGCCGGACATTCATAAGTAATAATAAGCCTCCGTGTGATTTGTTTGGGAGTTGGGTGGTGGGCCCCTCAAAAAGCAAAAGAGTAAAATATCCCACAACAAACACCATTAAAGTGGTCAAAGAGCAGCTGTGAGGACCAGCCAAATGCAGCGGGTTTTAGCCACGCGCCTGAGGCAGCCAGCTCCCAACGCTAGCACCAAGCCCTTCCTCCACATCAGGTCTTCCCCCTGCTTGAGCTCATGGCAATAGGGCAGGGGAGGAAAGTCACCACCATCTTGGGAGGTAGGCAGACCTGATTTGAAGCTGGCTCTGCATTGCGGAGTGAGCAAGCTGGTACAGTTTTGAAGGTCGGCTGGGCTTCAACCTTCTTAATCTGCTAAATAAGATTGATAATCGACTTACATTTCAGGGTTGGCTCGAGATGAGGGGACGAATGTGACACCTGTCTACCGTCTGAGGCTTTGTGGGTAGCATCTCACCTGTCTTCTATGAGAACAGCTGTGAGGTTGGCCAGAGACCCCTTAGGGAAGTCATTGCTCTTGCCAGAGTGAGCCAGGATGGGTCGGAAGAGGACTGTGACCTCTGCCACCCAGTGATGAGGCACAGTGGTGTGTCCCTGTAACTCCAGTCCTCAGGAGACAGGGGCAGGAGGATCATTGTAGATTGCCTTTGGGTGGGCTACTCAGTCTAGGGGTTGTAACCCACCTGGCAGTCAGTTATTCCAGGGTCCCGGAGAGGCACTCCCTGTAAGATATGGGCTAGGAAAGAGGAAGGAGGCTAAGCGGGGTTTCTTGTCAAAGCCTCCGTTTATTAGAGATGGGGTACAGCTTATATATGGTAAAGAGTTGGGGGATGGGCACAGGGGCCTGGGCTCTTGCCGCGTGGTTCACGTTGGTCACATGGTCCTCGTTGGTCATGTAGGCAGGAAGTTACCCTCGGTCAGGTCACTGTAGGCCAAGAAGTCACAACTAGGAGATGACACACCTAGTTCTCTAGATAGTTTGGAATGTGGGGTGGGTTCCGCTAACAGATAGCTCTCATTAACAGCCAATTTGGGTGTGGGGTAGGCTCTGTCAATAGAACGATTCCTAACACAATTAGGGGTGTGGGGTTCTCTGCAGACTCCCCAGGGTGATGGTTCCTGCAATGATTTTAGGAGGAAATTGGCTCCTGACAGATCATCATGAGCTTGAAGCCCTTTTCATATGCACAAGAAGCTCCAGGCCAACCAGGGATACCCAGTAGGACTGTGTATCTACAAAGAAACACCCATGTAAACAAACAAACAAATCTTATTCCAAGGAACTTTACTATTTCATTTTCACAAATAGCATTGTGAAATTTTTCTTTCTGTATAAACATTTCTTTTGAGGGGGCTGGAGAGATGGCTCGGAGGTTAAGAGCATTGCCTGCTCTTCCAAAGGTCCTGAGTTCAATTCCTGGCAACCACTGGTGGCTCACAACCATCTGTGAGGTCTGGTGCCCTCTTCTGGCCAGCAGGCATACACACAGACAGAATATTGTATACATAATAAACAAATATTTAAAAAAGAGAAAAAAAAACATTCCTTTTGAAGTGGAAAAAATACCAAGGAATTTAAGAGAATTTAATACATTTTTTTCTCTCAGGACAGGGTTCCTCTTTGTAACAGCCCTAACTGTCCTGGAACAAGCTCTTGTAGAACAGGCTGGCCTTGAACTCACGAAGATCTGCCTGCCTCTGCCTCCTGAGTGCCACCACTGCCCCGAGAAAGAGAATTTAATACATTTAAAATTTGTTTTCAGTTCTCTTACTTTTAGAATGACTTTTGTCTTCTGTTGTCTTTCTCACACTTATAGATGTTTAATTGTACCCAACTTGTATGGTGTATTAAGATACAACTCTTTGATCTTAAACTTTACAATAGACCCTATGTTTCAGACTGGTTCAAACCAGTTTTGACGGGTTCAGACTGGTCTCGACCGGTTTCCACCCACTCAAACCAGTTCCAACTGGCTCAAACTTGCTCCAACCAGCTCCAACTGGTCCAGACAGGCTCAGACTGGTCCCGACCGGTTCAGACCAGTCCCTACCAGATTAAACCGATTCGGACCAGTTCAAACTGGATCAAACAGGTTCATCCAGATTCAGACCGGTTCCAACTGGCTCAAACCATTTCAGGATGGTCCAAACCAGTTAAAACCGGATCAGACCAGATCAAACCAGTTAGGACTGGACCAAACCGGATTAGGCTGGTTCAAACTGGTTCAAGCCGGTTCAAGCTGGATCAACAGGTTCAGACCAGATCAAACCGGATCTGCATGCTGCTTGCTCTCAGCCACTGGCCCTTGTCATTCAGTTACTGAGCATCTGGGAGATGCTTAGAAACTTTACCTGGTCACAGGTGCCAGACAGTTCTCTCTGAACCACCTGGCTGGCGATAGCTATCCTTCTAGCAAATTCCCTAGCCTGGCTTAGCCATCCCTTGAGTTTGAATGCATCCCCTGGCGATCAAGCTGTGTAAAATCTAAGCATGGACCCTCCTACTGCTCACACGGTTTCCCTGAGAGTTGAATCAGTGTGGGGCTGGCTGAGAGAGTCAGAAATCTCCCTTGCATGCAGTGCCAGCTTCACTTCCCACCCAAACTTTCCAGGCTTAAGCCAAGAAAAATAACAGGGCATCTGCTCCTGCCCTATACCCCTTCCCCTTTTCTAGAAAGAGCTGTACTTTTACTTTTCTTCCTTCACACAGAGTCATAGGCTCTTGCAGACATCAATAGTTTGTTTGCTATTTCTTCTTTGTGATCCCGAACGCTGTGCCCACTTGGCTCACTTTGCGCATCGTTTGCTGTGTTTGTCCCACAGCGCAGTGGTCAGTGCAGTAGTGAACCATGGGACATGGGAAGGGAAGAGAATAGGAAGAGGGAATTGTGACTTTACGGAAGTTCACGGGGAGACCAGGGCTGTGTCTGCAGTGCACTGTTTTGGTAACCCATCTTCTTGTCTTTGCAAGATAACAGCTCTCAAAATCAAGTACAACCCTTTCGCCAAGGCCTTCTTGGATGCCAAGGAAAGGTGAGTGGAAGGATTTCAGTAAGAACTTGTGAACCGAATTCTGCAAACACGGGGCTTCCTGAGCAGAACTTGAGCTTGGATTGCCTTTGCTAGAAATATGTTGCAATGGTCAGTTTAGTGCTGAATAAACTCAAAAACAAAATTCAGAGCAAATGACAGTAGTTTGTCCCTATAGCAGCTCCTGTAGGTCTAGGAGAGCCCGCAGCTGTCAGGGTTTTATCAGCCTTGTTTTACTGTGGAGTATTGAATGTAGCACAACCACCTAAAATGGGATTTAAGTTTTAAATAATTTTCTCTGTGCTTTCCCAACTTTTGAAGAATATGTATGGTGTTTTATTTTAATTTTTGAGACATGATCTCAGGCAGAGCAGACTGACCTTGAACTCACAAAGAATAAATAAAATATTATTTAAAATATCAAAACAACAACAAAAGAACTGTAATTGTGTTATTGGCTGTTGCTTGCAGTAACATTCCAGAATAGGTCTCCCGATTTAACGTTTGACAGGTGCTAAATGAATGCTCCCTTTTCCCCAGGAATGTCCATTTCTTATCACTATGTCAAAGGCACATTCCACTCTTTGAGGATCTTGGGAATGGCGGCGAGAACAAAGCCTGTCCTCTCCCTGTGCAGCCTGCCACCAGGCCAGCCATGTTTAGTGGCTGTGGAATCTCAGATGCGAATCCACAGTGACTTTGCTCTCCCTAGCTGTAGTGTGCATCACAGGGAACGTTGTATTTATAGCCGAAGACAAGGAAGGAAAAGACAGATGATCCAGCTGGTTGTAGCTTCTACTTGAGGGCAGCTGTTCAGTTGTTGGCTGAGTTACCAGCCTCCACCGAGTTTCTTGAAGGCAGATCAGGGGAAGGGGCTGGTGAGCTGGTAGCAGCTGTGGGGACTCAAACAGCTCCTATAACAAGTCAGGCCTGGCACGTGGAGTGTGCATTTCTTCCCTAGTTTCTGTGGTGCTGCCTGCAGAAAGGGATTTGAAAGGCAAGGAAAAGATACTAGACTCTAGACCTAGGGAAAAGCACCCGGGGACAGGCACCAGGGAAGATAGACTTCTGCAATCGCTGATGTCATGGAGAAGGCTTTAGGAATCTTGTTTGGATTCAGATATTCACCCTGCATGGAGAAGTTGTCTCAAGATTAAGGAACTAACTTCTCCCTCCCCCTCGACTCTCTTCTGACTTCATCATAGTTATTTATTCTCCAGTCAACCAGAAAAAGATCCCACGAACGTTCCCTTTGCTCCCGAAGGGTGAGAGGAGCTTGAAGCGTCTGCATTCTCTCAATCCTGGTGAGGGGATGTGGTGTGCTCTGCTGTGGACATGTGTAGACATACCTTCAGAGTTTAGCTGGAGGATGGCGGCACCCCAAAGAACTCAGGAGATAAGTGAGCTATTGGCAAAGATAAGGCTCAAGTACCCTCTTCTGGGAGAGAGTATATATATTTTTTAAATAGAATGAGCACTGCCCACAGGAATATAAGAAATCATCACCATTTTCCTACCCTTTAAAACAGGGTAATTAATTTGCAAGCTCAATAAAAGTCATGGCTAGAGTATATTTGAACCATTTCTGCTTGGGGTTTGGGAATGTGTGTCCCTGCTGTGTCCTTGGAAAAGAACGAGGAGCATGTGGTTGGACGCTACTGTGGTTAGATGTCGCCAGTTTTTTTTCAGTTTGAGGAATTGTCTAGTTGAGGCAGAGTGTTCCATCCTTAAGGTTGACTTTGCCACGCTCAGTTTCTTATTTATGACATGACTAAAGTTGGGGGGGGGTCAGGGGGCGGAGACAGGACTGCTTCTTATAATAAAGCAGTACAGAGAAAGCTCAGAGGCGATCCAGTCACTGATGGCTGGGTGGAGATTTGAAAATCACCCAGAAGTCGGGAATAAGAGGCTTGAAACAAATAAAGCTAAAATGTCATGGTTCTGGAAAAAAAAAGCAACTGTCTAAATATAGATTGGAGCTGTTCATGGGAAAAGCTGTGGGATAATGAGATACAGGACAGAGTGAGGACTCAGAGATTCAGCAGCCAGATTCAGTGCAGAGACACTTGCCTGTGAGGGTCTGGCTGATCTCAGTGGGGGGTGTGCTCAGAGTAGGCCTCCAGGATGTGAAACAGACTGGAAAGCAGTCTGTGCTGGTACGTGTGGCTTGCCTCAAAGAGAAGAGAGTAAGCAGATGTGAGAGAACATGCAAATCTTTGCAGAGACTTTAGGCAATAGTGGGACTGAGCCCTAAGTGACATCTTGGGCTGGAATTTGTTCTCTGAACTCATTCTGTTCCAGCCTTCCCTGCCAGTGCAGAGGAGCTGCATTCTAACAGGCTTCTGTATCCTGCAGAAAGGACCAGCTTACCACTCTCTCTGCGGCATTTCTTCAAAGGTCTAGTTATCCAGCCAATCGTACTCCTTGTTTCCAGGCAGTTTCGGAGACAGGGTGATGTGGTGTGCAGTGCTGGACTGCAGAGTCTAACTGCCTGGTCCAAATCCTGGTTCTCTTTCCTTCTAGCCTTCAGGCTTTAAGCCACTTTCCTTTTCCTTTTCTTCCCTTTCCTTCCTTCCTCTTTCTTTCTTTCTTTCTTTCTTTCTTTCTTTCTTTCTTTCTTTCTTTCTTTCTTTCTTTCTTTCTTTCTTCCTTCCTTCCTTCCTTCCTTCCTTCCTTCCTTTCTTTCTTTCTTTCTTTCTTTCTTTCTTCTTTTTTGAGACAGGGTCTCACTTTGTAGCTGTGGCTGGCCTGGAACTCATTATATAATTTTATTATTATTAAAGCATGATGCACGTATGAACGCATATATGTGTGCCTATGCCTATGTGTGTATTTATTGCACATCACGCATACATGCGCATGTATGCTACATATGTGTGTACATATATGTATATGAACATATATGAACGCACATATGCACGTACATATTTACAAATGTCCACGTTTGTGTGTATGTTTGTATAGTGCTTGCACAGGCATGTGGACGTGCAGAATTTGACCTCAAGTCTCTTCTGTTGTTCTCCATCTTAGTATTGGGGACAGAGTCTTCCATGGAACCTGGTGCTCACTGTTTTGTCTAGAGTGACTGGATGGTGAGCTCCAGATTAACCTGTCTCCCCTCTCCCCATCCTCAAGGTTTAAGTGTGTCACCACACCCAGTTGAGGGATCTGAACTTGTCCCTGTCGTCTCCTCAGCCTTCAAATGTTATAGTATTGATTCATAGCATCGGACTCACTTTTCCCTTCCTAGTAAGAAATTTTGAGCTTTGAAAAATAAATGTGTAGCCTTGCAGTTACTACATATTATTTCAGAATTGGGTGGAATCCATTTTTGGAGGTTCTTTGGACATGACCACATTTTACCAAATACCTCCAAAGGGAAAATACAATTTAGGTCCCTGGGAGGGACAGTGACATGAACGGAACACAGCCCCCCTTCAACATGAGGCTGGACAGCCCTATGTGAGTCACAGGCTGACTGAGCCTGAGGGAAGTCAGGGTCTGGGGGAGAGCAGCGCTTGACCCACCCCCTACATCGGGAGAACTTCAGGCTGGGAATGACCCCTGCAGAAGTGGAGGTCTTTAAATGGACCGCTTATCTCATTCTTTCTCTCTGGTCTTTGCGAGCGCTCTGCCTGTCTGTCACAGTGCTCCACCGCCACCTCTCCAGGCTCCCGTCTCTCTCTTCACCACATCAAGGAACCACTTGATGCCCTAGAGTCATGTGGTAGTCTGGGAATAGATGTAACTTTGAAGGGGTTGGCGACAGGGCCCCTGAGGATCTAGGCTCCTCCTTGACAGCAGCTGGTGCAGGAGAAATGAGACGGTGCCCATGGAAGTTCTTTGTTAGCTCTGGTCGGAGTTATGACAATTATTATTATTATATATGACGGAAAGCTTGGGTAGGGAATGAGCAAGGGAGTGTTCAATTATTCCTAATTGAGCTTTGACATGGTTTGTTCCATAGAAGGCACCTGGTGGGAGTGAAAGGGACTTTTAGTGTCCCAGCCTGGAGAATTGGTCACAAAATCTCTTCTGTCTTCTAAAAACAAACTTGTGTGTTCTTCTCACTCAGGGTTTGGGTAAAGAGCACGTAAGTGCTCTGGAAGGTGGGGCCACAGACAGATGGTGGGTCCACGTGATGGGGTTGGAGCAGGGGTGTGAGAGAGGTGGTGCTAACCCGCCGAGGCTGTGGAGCCTCCTTAGGTAGCCAGGCACCAAATCTGAGCCTGTGGAGGTGTGGCTCTTCTCGGCAGTGCTGGGCATACTCGTGCCTTTTGCTGGTAGCTTTTTCTGCAGAACAGCAGAGGCCTGTGTTTTCATGTACCTCTGTATCTCAGCATGTACAGGGCATGGCTGGGGGACATGTCTGCCTCTGCATGTCTGCATCCACAGGGCATGGCTGGGGCATGTGTCCACTTCTGTATCTCAGTGTCCAGCACAGGGCATAGCTGGGCATGTGTCCACCTCTGCATCTCAGTGTCCAGCACAGGGCATGGCTGGGGATGTGTCCACCTCTGCATCTCAGTGTCCAGCACAGGGCATGGCTGGGGATGTGTCCACCTCTGCATCTCAGTGTCCACAGGGCATGGCTGGGGATGTGTCCACCTCTGTATCTCAGTGTCCACAGGGCATGGCTGGGGATGTGTCCACCTCTGTATCTCAGTGTCCACAGGGCATGGCTGGGGATGTGTCCACCTCTGTATCTCAGTGTCCACAGGGCATGGCTGGGGGATGTGTCCACTTCTGTATCTCAGTGTCCAGCACAAGGCATGGCTGGGGATGTGTCCACCTCTGCATCTCAGTGTCCAGCACAGGGCATGGCTGGGGGATGTGTCCACCTCTGTATCTCAGTGTCCACAGGGCATGGCTGGGGATGTGTCCACCTCTGTATCTCAGTGTCCACAGGGCATGGCTGGGGATGTGTCCACCTCTGTATCTCAGTGTCCACAGGGCATGGCTGGGGATGTGTCCACCTCTGCATCTCAGTGTCCACAGGGCATGGCTGGGGATGTGTCCACCTCTGCATCTCAGTGTCCAGCACAGGGCATGGCTGGGGATGTGTCCACCTCTGCATCTCAGTGTCCACAGGGCATGGCTGGGGTTGTGTCCACTTCTGTATCTCAGTGTCCAGCACAGGGCATGGCTGGGGATGTGTCCACCTCTGCATCTCAGTGTCCACAGGGCATGGCTGGGGATGTGTCCACCTCTGTATCTCAGTGTCCAGCACAGGGCATGGCTGGGGATGTGTCCACCTCTGCATCTCAGTGTCCACAGGGCATGGCTGGGGATGTGTCCACCTCTGCATCTCAGTGTCCACAGGGCATGGCTGGGGGACATGCCCAGAAGAAGGAGGCATGGCTAACCCTGAGTCCTTCAGGTTCTTCTCAAGTCTTCTTTCGATGAAGACTTCTTTGGCTGCCTCCTTGCTCCTGACCCCACTATCATAGCCTCAGTGTGCTCTGATTGTGGAAACCGGGAGCCGACTCTCCAGAGCCCTCCTAGGGTCCAGCATTCTCTGCTCAGGATACTGCTTCTTCATTCCGATGTCCAGCTAATCTCTGAGGGGCCACCAGGTGCTGTTTCCCCACTTCCTCTGGAAAGCCATCCTCTCTTTCTTAACCACTGCACTCAGGTGGTCCTCCCGGACTCTGGATGGAGTCACTTGAGCGCAGGGACCAGAGCTAAGTCACCTATCTGTGGCAGTCGGCTGGTTGTGGATATCTACGGCTTGGTTCAAGCAGTAGCTACAGAAAGCACTACTCCAGGGAAGAGAGTACACGGCCCTCGCTGGGAGCTGAGCTCTGCTGCTGCGTAGATTGGCTGAGATTCCTATTATCAGCTTGCTGGTCAGTGAAATCGCCTGCTGAGACTCCAAACAATGTTCTAAGCTACAAGAGCTGTCAGCCTAGTCATTATCCCCTCAACTCCAGGGAGAGCAAGGTCGGGAAGGCCTCTTCATGCTTCTTACTTGGTAACCAGGTTATGCGGGCTGGATGGGGGGAGGAGACTTGGCAGTAGCCTGGGTCTGTTCTTCTCTGTCTGGGTCTACTATCTTCTTTCTCCTCCAAGTAACTGAGAAAAGAGCCTAAAACAGAGACTAATACTCACGTTTTAGTTGTGAGGAGCAAACCTCAGGTGTTGAGGATAAAATGGAAGAGAGTAAGGAGAAGAGGAGACAGCACAAGTGGGTGTGTTCTTGGTCTGCTTTGCGACAAGCTGGGGAGGCACGGTGGGCTTGCCTATCTCAGGCGATCTCCTCCTAGGTGGTGCTGTTTTGGAAAAATGGTGCCTTGCAGAAATTTACAGCCTGACAGAGAAAGGAGACTTTATCTGCTCAGATTCTTCTATATTCGGTTTGATGACTATGGTAGTTTGAATAAGAATGACCCCCATGGTCTCATGTATTTGAATGCTTAGTCACCGGGGAGTGGAACTCTTCCTAGGATTAGCAGGATTAGGAGGTGTGGCCTTGTTAGAGGAAGTGGATCACTGTGGGTTTTGAGATTTCAAGAATCCACGCCAGGCCCAGTCTCTCTCTTCCTCTCTGCCTGCAGATCAGGATGTAGCTCTCAGCTTCTCCTCCAGCATCGTGGCTGTCCTGCCTGCCACCGTGCTTCCCCGCTGTGATGTTAATAGACTAAACCTCACAAACTGTAAGCAAGGCCCAATGAAATGAGTTCAGTTCCCAACAAAGCACATGGTGGCTCACAGCCATCTGTAATGAGATCTGATGCTGTCTCTGGCGTGCAGGCCTACATATAGGTAGAGCGCTCATTAATAAATCTCAGAATGTTTTTCTTTGTAAGAGTTGTCGTGGTAGTGGTGTCTCTTCACAGCAACAGAACAGAGACCAAGACACTGACAGTCAAGTTTTATCCAGATTGACTCCCATATCTCTAGGTTAATAGAACCTGGGGTGTCCTAGCCTGTGTGTTGTAGTGGATGGGCCGTGGACTGGAGATGTTTCCTCAGGCCATGTGAGGGGTGAGAGACAGATTCCAGACTGCCTTGCTCTGAGAGCCCTGACAGAGCAAGAGGCAGAATCTGAATTTCATGTAACGGCAGAGGAGAGTCACTGGAGGGTTTAAAGTCGAGTCACACAAGACAAACTTGTGACCTTCATGTGAGGCTCACTTCAGCAGAAGCAGGCAGTGCCACGTGAAGGTATCTAACATAGTTCTTGAGGGCATCCTTGGCTGGATCTAGAGCAGTGGTTCTCATCTGTCGTGACCCCTTTTGGGTAGAACAGCCCTGTCATGGAGGTTACCTTGAAAGACCCGAATAAATTCAGACCCCTCTAGCAGAAAGAGTGGAGTCAAAAATCTAGCAGGGAGAGAAGAACCAAAAATCTAGGTTAGCCGGTTCAGTGACTCTGTTCCAGGAACTAGTTGACTATTAAGTTAGATTGTAATCTTGAGAATAATCTTGAGAAACGGGGAGTTACCTCCTTGTGATTGTCACTGGTATTTTCAGAATTTTCCAGTGACGCCCTCCCTACTCCCTTTGGGTTATTGGCTTATGGTTTCTTCCCTTAAATACCCCTTCTCCCAGCTACTCGGGGGTCGAACTCTACCCCTGTGTGGGAAATGAGTTTCGTCCCCAGTGCACTGGTTCCTGTCAACAAACCTCATGTGATTGCAGCAAGGACGGTCTCTCGTGAGTTCCTGGAGGGTCCTGTTATCCCGAGACTTGAGTGAGAGTCTCACCATTCGGGGGGGGGGGTATGTGTGTGTGTGTGTCTTTCAACCTAAGACCATTGGAAAACACAGATATTTACATTATGAAGCAAACAGTAGCGAAATTACAGTTATGAAGAGGCAATGAAAATAATTTTATGGTCGGGGGTCGCCACAACACGAAGAACTGATCTAAAAGGTTGCAGTGTCAGCAAAGCTGAGAACCACAGTTCTAGAGCTTCATTTGGACTTCCTTATTGTGACTTCCTTAGTTCATTTAAAGATGTTCAATTCTTTTTTAGATTTTATTTTTAAATTTTATGTGTGTGTGTGTGCCGTGAATGTGTGGGTGCTCCTGGAGGCTAGAGAACAGCATCAGATCCCCAGGAGCTAGAGTGACAGGCCATTGAGGACTGCCTGGTGTGGGTGCTGTTTCCTGGAAGCTCCACCCCAGTGGCTGGCATCCATAGACCCAAAGAGTCTGGAATGTTCTGGTAGGAGCTCCACCACAAGCCCTCCTCTCCCATCTCTCTCCAAACCCTGCCACATCTCAGAAAGTCCACCAAATGATAATCCCACCCCCAGAGATCAAGACCAATCCCACAGGGTATTTAAACTGCCCTCTCCCCACGCCCTGAAAACAGACACGTGGCTTTTTCAGTCTCTCTTCCCCATCTCCTCTCTAGGAGCCAGAAAATCATCCAGGGGCATTTTACCCATTCATTAAACCCGGGCCCTTTTTAATTCGGTTTGATTTGGTCTGATTTGGATTGCTACCTCAACAGAGGGGAGTATTGGGGTGCAGAAACTTTCCAGGAGCTAAGAACTAAACCCAGGTCTCCTAGAAGAGCAGCAAGCAATCTTGACTGCTGAGCCGCTATTTCTCTGGTTCCCAAGATGCTGGATTTAAACAGTGGACAGTGGAGCGTCACACATTTACAGAAAGCGTGTATGCATGCCAGCTATTATTCTAAGTCCACTGCCAATCCCATCCAGCTCCTCCTGCAACTCTAAGAGCAGGTACTATTATTGCCTTCCCTGGCCCAGGGCCACCTGCTATCGCTGGCAGTTAGTATTGAAACCAAACAGCCCGCCATCAATAGCGCTCTTAAACACAGATGTGGCCTCTCTGAGTGGGTTGAGGCAGAGAAATGATGTGGCTAGCGAGGTCTGCGGAGGAGCACTTTGGCTGTGGTGAGGGAAGATCCATACAGGAAGGAAAAGGGGCTGCCAGGAGCTATTTGAGACCATCAGGTTTGAAAATGGGATGACTTTAGCCAGGACTCTGGGGCCGGGGCTGTGAGAGGGGGCAGCTGCTTCCTATGCGGTGTGGACACCAGAGTCTTGTGATGGTCGTCCTGGGGCTTTTTCGTGGTGGGGATAGATGCACATTTGTGAGTGTATAGGGGAAGCAGAAGAAATGCCTGGGAATGAGGAGCAGATGAAGGCCAGACTTGCCTGGTTACTGGTGGAGTGCCCCATAGGTGGGTAGGAAGTAGGAAGAACCAAGGCAGAAGAAGAAAGGCCCAAAGCTTGGTAGGAAGAAGGGTCCCCCCTACTCCTTGGTGATCATCAAGGGGGAGAGGTTCATAGGCATTGTGCTTAGTGCAGGAGGACCTGGGAAGACAGGTCAGCTAGACACAAACAAACCCAGCCGTGAGGGGAAGCGATGAGGCTGGCCTTGGGTTAAGGGCTCAGTCCTCTGTCAGTGTGAGTCCTGGTGACTGCTCCCTGGCTTCCTCAGTCTGACTTGCTGCTCACTTCCCCCGCAGAGTCCCTGGGAGAGTGACCGAGGAGGTGGGCCAGGAGCAGGCGGCAGGGGTGGGGGTGGGGTGGGGGTGGGTGGGTGATGAGTCAGTGCCTTTCATCGCAAGTCTTTGCTTGTGGTTAGGAGCAAACTGACCCCACTCACAGTTTAAATTCCTGAACCCTGGACCCAGGCCTCAGCAGGCAACTCTGTTAACGGTGGGATGGGGCGATTGCATGCCTGGGAAGGCACATTCCAGAAGTCAGGCTTACAGCTGAGATATTGACGGTACCAGGGACCAACCGCTTTGCAGAGCTAGAAGGTGAAAACAGTGTTTTGCCCTTGGAAAATCCAGACTTGGGAGGGGTTGTGAGTGTGCAGTCTGCCTTGCTCTTCAGGAGGCCGGCTGTTTCTGAGACCTCTGAAGTCCTCTTCTTTGTGAAGCAGAGAGAAGTGACCGGTCCTTAGCGTGAAAAGCTCAGCTTGCAGAAACAGTTGCTATCCTGCTGAGTTACAGTAGGGGGCGCAATGCCGCTGTCCTCGCTCCCTCTCTGCTGCAAGCTGACTCATTCCCTCTGCAACCGACAGATTGCAGATTGCGTCTTGCCTGGTAGTTGCTATGCAGAGCTAAAAGCTGTCGCCTGAGAGCTACAGAAATTACAACCTGTCAGAGAAAATATTGTTCTAAATATGCTCGTTTAATGAGACTTTATTTTTATTATTTTTTAAATGGGCCCCCAGTAGGTAACAGCAGGTATCACTGTTTTCAGAAAACCATTTTTCCCCCCTTTGGGGTGCTTAGTAATTGGCTTTGGGTTCTACACCCTGCAGTCACGTTAGACCTAACTTTGAGCTTCTCCATGTCTGTCTGGCATGCGTCCCAGGCTAATGTCCCTCTGTGGGGTGGCTGCCTAGGGATCAGAGGCTTAGGGGGGCATTCTACTAGCAGATGGCATCCCCCGGGGGGTAACTTAGTCTGATAACTGAGCAAGGCCCCAAAGAGACATTTCTTCTTTCACTGTGGTCAGGCTGTGTTAGAACAGAGTGGACAGCTGCCAAGGACTCCTGAGACAACATGCATCATTTTCCCAGATGCCTTCACTCACAGCTCACCTCTCCAGGAAGAGGTGGGGCTGCAGGGTCCTCATCGCTTCTGGGGGGGTACCCCTGAGTCCTGGATGACTGCTCTTGGTTCTGTTCTAGAAGGGGTACGTGTGGCAAGAGTGCCAGTTAGAGACACCTGCCGTTTACAAAGCTCTGGCAGGGTCTGGTGGCCGCTGATAAGGCAGGAGGCACGCAGGCCAACTTCTACTGTGCGGATGTGAATGAGAGGGGCCCTCAAAGCGGCAATGGTGCCATCGGACACTAACAGGCAGGCTGCGGAGAGTGTCTGGCTGGCATGGTATCCAGGGTTGTGTATCCACTGTTTGCTGAGTGCCAACTGGAAAATGAGGCAGAAGAGTCAGAGGTAGGCCCAGCTTCAAGGAGCGCCAGGCGTATAACCTTCAACTAGCTCTCTAAAAGTGGTTGGAAGTGCTCAGAGCTCAGCTGCCTTCAAATATGTCCAGCCTTGACATCGTGACATGATGTTGTCATCTAGAAAGTTCACTGTAGAGATCCATGCAATTGAGTTATAAAACCATTGCAAAAAAAATAATCTCATAATGGTTTAAGGAAGCTTGGGATTTTGTGTTGGGCCCCTCTCATAGCTGCATGTGGTAGTCAACCTGATGGTGTTCTTGTCAGCATTTAAAGGATTGTTGGATGTGAAGGAGTGTTCTGTACATTGCTGGGGGGAATGCATCTGCTCTTTGAAGGAATAAACAAAGAGATGAGTGTAAGCCAAGGGAGTACAGGCTAATAGGTACATGTGTGTGTGTGTGTATGTGTTTTCCCATTTATATGTATATGGTGTTCATCTGTATTTGTGCATGTTTGTATTGTAGGGACACACGAGTGTGTGTGTGTGTGTGTGTGTGTGTGTGTGTGTAAGTGGAGGTCTGAGGTTGATTTTGGATCATCCCTGATTTCTCTTCTTTAGGCAGGTTCCCTCAGCCAAACCCAGAATCTACCAATATGCCCATTTTGAGTAGCCAGCTCGCTCTGGAGACTTCCTGTCTCCAGCTTCCCAGGGTTGGAATTACAAGTGGGTTACCATGCTCTCCCTCCCACCAGCATTTACATGGGTCCTGGGGATCTGAACTCTGTGCCTCATGCTTTTGTGGCAAGCACTATAACTACCAAGCCATCTCCCAACCCCTTTGTTGCTGTTTGAATGGAAATGGTCCCCAGAGGTTCATAGATTGCATCAGTTGGTTGCCAGATGGAGGTGCTGTTCGGAGCCTTGTGAAACCATTAGGAGGCAGAGCCTTGTGAAACCATTAGGAGGTGGAGCCTTGCTGGAGGAAGCCGGCCACTGAGGTCGGGCCCTGAGGTGTTAAGCCTGGCTTTACTTCTCATCTGCTTTCTGACTACAGACTCAGTGCGACTTCCTTCCTCACAGTCCAGCCGCTGTGTTTTCCCATCCATAAAGGATTGTACCTCATGTTAAACTGCAAACCAAAACAAGCCCTCATTCCCTCAAGTCGCTTCTTGTCGGGTGTTCTGTCACAGAGAATAGTAACTAACACAGTACAACGCTGAAGCTGTTTGGAATCTCCAGCCTGGGGCTCCATTCCAGACCCCGCCATCAGCATGCCCTGTAGCATCTCCCCTGCAGCTGCCTCTCCAAACTCTGCCCCTGAGAAAGCCTGCCAAAAGTGAGCCCCTTCTTGGGACTGCTCAAGACCACGCCTACAGCCTATATAAGATCTGGTAGCCATATTTGTCACGTGATACCACTTTCGCCCTCCTGAGGGTCACCCAGGAGTGCTTTGCTCAGATTAAACCTGGCTTTATTAATTTGGTTTGATTGGCTTATTACATCCACGGCGGGCGGATTTCCAAACTTATTCAAAGAGGCTTTAAAACTTACCAGAAGCTAGTATCTTAAACCACGCCCAGGTGGTAGGAGGTGGAAGTTAGTTTGACTGACCTGTCACTCAAGTCCGGGAGTGTGAAAGACTTGTGGGGAACTGAGTCCTACAGGAAGATTTTAGAGTGTTACTGGACTGAACTGGAGACCAACTAAAAAAGCATAGGACAAGTATACCGTGACTGACTATTGGGATCAAGGACACAGCATGGATGAGTGTCAGAGAGGCAGAATGGGAGGAAGGACATGGTGACAGACAGACAGAATACATGAGTCTAGACTTTGTAGGTATAATACTAGTTTGTAATTATGATACTTTGTAGGTATGATACTTTCCTGTGGGTAGGATACTAGTTACAGGCATGTTTACAGGGACTATCCTTGTCTTTGAATGGAGGTGGAACATGGAAGCTCTTTGCTAGGGCATTGCATTGATTCCTATCTCATTACTCTGAATACCTAGTAAGCATTAAATTAATACATGTACAGTTAAGGTTGTTTCTCTCTTATCTGTTCCTACCAATTTTTGGTATAGCCTAGAAATAAGAGCATAGATGTCACCAGGGGCCTCTGTTTGACCTGCTTCAGCACTTATGGGATATGTAGCTTTCTTCGACATTCTCTCTGTCTTAGCACACTTACTTCGCCAATTGCCCTGGTTAGATGTTGTTTTGTTTTCTTCCTAACTTGATACACCTTGCAAGAAGGACCCTCCATTGAAGAGTTGCTTCAATCAGATCAGATTGGCTTGTGGGTATGTCTATGGGAGCATTTTCTTGATTATAATAGACACAGGAGGGCCAAGTCTACTTTGGCTGGTGCCATCCATAGAAAGATGGGCCTAGGCTCTCTGGGAAAGGTAGCTGCATGTGAGTCCAGAGGCAAACCAGCCAGCAGTGTTTCTCTGTGGTTCCTGCCTCTGCTCCTGCTTGAGTCCCTGCCGTGACTTCCCTCAATCATGGACTGCAATCCAGAAGTGTAAGCCAAATAAAGCCCCTCCTCTCCACGTTGCTTTTGCTTACAGTGTTTGTCCTCACAACAGAAAAGCTGACTTAGGACACCACTAAAATAAGAATCTGGATAAGTGAGGTCATTAACTGAGTGGGGGAGCCCTGGTTGGAGGAAGGCACATGGATGCTTCATGTTACTTATCTTGATTTTGAGACAAAAGACACTTAAGAAGGGGGATCTATTGGGGTTCATGCTTGAGGGTAGAGGCTATCATAACTGTGTCAGGATCTTGCAGCTGGTCACAATACACCTGCAGTCAAGAAGCAGAGAGAGAGAAGACGGCCACTGCCAGCTTCCCTTCTCCCTCCATGGAATGGTGAGGCCCATATTTAGGGTGGGCATCAGGAGACAGGTTAGCGTTTCTGGTTCTGCAGTATAGGCAGGATCCCACAAACCCCTCATAGGGTTCCTGAGCGTTAGACCTGAGAACCGATCAGGTGTGCAATGGGGAGGCCAAGGAGACTTTTCACTCTGCCCAGGCTCATTTCAAGGGGGACAAGAATCTGAGCTCGGGCCTGCATTCAGCTTTTTATTACTGCTGGATGGAAGCTCCGAGTCAGTACTGTTGATCATTGGAACCTTCTGGAAAGCACAAATGATAACGCCCAAAGAGTTCCCATTTCTCTACGTCATGTATCAGAGAGATGAGGCTGGATCTGTGAAGGTTTCTCTACGGCCACGAATTACCAAGCAATATGGTGACTGGTCAGGGTTCCTGTCTCATTGAAACTTTGATTTTCCAGCATGTCCCCACCTTTTCATCTCAGAAACTTTAGCATTTTAGATAGAAGGAAGAGCAAATAAAGCTCCGATGGAATGAAAGACGTGAGCAGAGAGTCCTGAGATTCTAGGAAGTCTCTCTGTCCAGGCTCACGGGGGACTGTGGATGCGAGGAGGGGAGAACAGATAGAGAGGCGGGTAAACAGAGTGGCAGCTGCCGGTTTTTACTGCTGCCGCCTCTCACGGTCCTGTCCCTTCCCGCTTCTTTCTTGTTTCAACTTTTTGAATTGTGACACGTCACACAGCATTCCTGGAATTCTTTTCCTCAGAAGCTAAGGTAAAAGGTGGACCAGGAGTTAGGCCCCAGGGCTACGAGGAGCAAAGTGGGCCAAGCTGAGCTAGCCATGGGGTCGGCCTAGGATGGAGGGTGATGGTCAGCCGAAGGATGTGTGGACTCTGTGGTGTCTTTGATTGTGTGTCTGTTCTCTCTTCTGTCAACTGAAAAGATGCCCAGGAAGGGAAAGATCCTTAAGCATGAACTTTTATGGCAACAATTAGTGTTTGGATCTACAGATCATAACTCTAAGTGACTTTGGGGAATGTGTAGTCTGAGACAGACCTTGGAAATGTCTTCATCCAAAAGGATAGTTTGGACCTTTGGGGAGGTCTGGTAGCTCACCTTCCCCCTCTTCCACCAGCAATGAAAGATGGATATAAAAAATTTCTCCTAAATATTAATCAGTCCTCCTGTGTTCAGAAAGATTCCTGTTGCTTTCATACAAATATCATAAATTAAAAACGCTATCATATGTAGATATTGAATTCATTTGTATTCATACAAAACCATCCACCAGGCCTTACCAGGGGTTGACTTCAGTTTGTTTTGTAGTACAAACCTACATTTCAGTACTGAGCAATCATCCTGCGCCAAACCCACATGTATAGGGAAGGGGCTCCATGTTCTTGAAAGAGGGGATGCCACCCCCTTTCAAGATGGTTGTGAGAGACAAGTTTTTTTTTTTAGTTGAGTCTTACTTTGTAGCTCTGACTGGCATGGAACTCACTATGTAGACCAGGCTGGACTTGAATCTCAGAGATCCTCCTACCTCGGCCTCTGCCTCTCTGCTGGCCTTAAAGGTGGCACCACCACACCCTGAAGGTATGATTCTTATTTTCCCTAATTAGGTGAGAAATGAGGGGAGCGAGCTAAGGCTGTAAGGAGCACTTAAGGCTGTGAGGAGCACTTACTCAGCCGCTGGATGGGCGAGACTAAAAAGCATGCGTACTCCACGTGCTTCAGAATAGGCAAGATACCCCCATTTACCTTCATATAGAAATATTTCCATTCTTCTGTTTGTCTCTTAACCAACCAACAGCCGTCTTCTACCGGAGGACTAGGACTGTCCCAGTCCCCCCGCCCCCAGTCTCCCCAAAGATGCCAGTCAATTTGTGTGTTCCCTTGCTTAGAAATATCAGTGGAGCAGCAGTTGGGTTTGCATCGTGACTTTTCATAGCAGCGAAGTGTGTGAGTTCTGTTAAACAGACAGAAGAAGCGACAGAAACAAAGCGCCAGGCTAAGGCTGGTTCCCTGCAATGCTGAGAAGACCACTGTCCTCAGAGCTAGTTTCTCAGGGTGGTGGTTGTTCTTGCTTATCATCTCGGCTACATATGGAGTTAACTAAATCCCAACGACTGGGCACACCTGTGAGGGATTTTTCTTTTGTAAATTGAATGATTTCTTTCTTTTTATTTTTTTGTGCATTGGTGTTTTACCTGAATGTATGTCTATATGAGATCCCCTGGAACTGGAGTTACAGATAATTGTGAGCTGCCATGGGGGTGTTGGGAATTGAACCCAGGTCCCCTGGAAGAGCCACCAGTGCTCTCAACCATCAAGCCATCTCTCAAGCCTGAGTGGCTTTCGTATTTAAATTATTTGATGTGGGAAGACCCAGTTCAAATCTGGATCGTTGAGGTGGGAAGATAAGCCTTTAATCTGCTGGCAGCTATACGAAGGACACGGGGGAAGGAAGCTTGCTCTCTTTGCCTGAGTGTTCTTGTTGTCAATCCATCCCTTCCCTGGCATCAGAGCATACTTCTTCAGGATTCTGGTGTGCACTGAAGACCAACTGAGACATCCAGCCGTGTGAACTGAACAATTCCCAGATTCTTGGACTCTCCGTTTGTAACTAGCCATTGTTGGATTAGCTGAACTATAGCCTACAAATCATTCTAAGAAATCCTCTCTATCTCTACCCTATATATCTATACTTATACCTATATCTATAAATAGATAGATTCATTCTATAAGTTCTATTCCTCTAGAGAACCTGAACTAATACAGCGAAGATTCTTTAAAATGAATAAGGAGCTGGCATGCAGTACAGTGGTGGAGTTCTGGCCTAGCATGAGGGCCTAGGTCTGGCCTGACATGCTGTGGAAAGGAAACGGATATGGAGGCCTAGGAGGGAGTGTAGGCATCTGTAATAATAAGGGCCGTGTCCAATACTGATTCATGTGCTGAGATCCCAGACCTGAGTGTATTGGCATTTGGTGCTAAAGCATAGAGTTGGACTGTATTTATTAGGGGTCTGATAAGAGAATTGGTGGCTGGAATCTCTCTCTCTCTCTCTCTCTCTCTCTCTCTCTCTCTCTCTCTCTCTCTCTCTCTCTCTCTCCCTTCCCCCCTCCACACAGACCCTGTGCAAAGGTCATGCAGGCACACAACAAGACAACAAGAAGTGGCTGAAGACAAGAGATGAGCAACGAGGATGAAGATGCTGGCACCTTTACCTGAGACATCTCTATTTTCAAAACAGTTAAATCATTCCCGCTTTTTAGCTATTCGTCGGTGGTATTTTGCCTATAACAGCTTTAACAGCCTGGTACAGTAGCTAAACCTTGACATGACTTCTCATTTTGATTGCCAGGAATTTCGAGAAAACGTACCCATCTTTGGAGCCCACCTTTCAGGAACAGGCATTCTTTAGAATACATTACTTCAGGTGGGCAGGAAGCTGGGGAAACCTTAACCAGCTTCTACACCAGGTTCTTTATAGACAATATCAATTGACTTTCAAAACAACTGGAAGAGTGACAAGTGTTATTGTTTTGTAGATGACAAAACAAGACTCTCAGAATCAGTTTTTACTAAGGGCTCGGATTTGGACTCCTGCCATTGGATTTACATACAGAGGGTGTCTCATTCTTTTGAGAAATGTTTAAACTAGGAACTGAAAGAGCTGGTCTAATACATAAAGTCTATATAAATTAAAATTCCCTTCTTTATACTCTATTCAAATTTTCTTTATGTCATAAAGACCGTTTTTCACCCATTTAAAATACTTAGTTCCGTTGTGAAGGATTATGTTTTACCCTTAAAAAGTATGTAGTTAGGTGTTATTGGAAAGTGTGAACTAAGTTTTCAATAGTTGAGACAAAATGAGGTCGTTGCTTCTTCAATGCAAATCAGGTTTGGTTCACAGGATTCTGGCATGGCGAGTGTGGCCTGACGGAGGGGATAAGGAGAATAAAGGTGTTAATGCTGTTTAGGAAGAATATTGGTCTTTATTCAGTAAGCTGGAAGACAGCACTGCTTAGAGGTGGGGGAGTGGTTGATTACAGGAATGTTTAAAATGACTGACCACCCCTAGAAAGCTTGTACTGAAGCATGCTACATAGGCACCCCTCAGTTTCTCACTGTCCAAGGTTCCTAAAGGATGAAAGATTGAAAAATGATTAGCAGAAGGACCGCCAGTTCCCTATCTTCAGTATGTCAGAGGAGACAGGAAACAGAAACTTGAGTGATCCAAAGTTCTAATCTTTTGACTCAGTCTAGTAGTCCAGTATTTGATCTAGTGCCTTTGACTTCACACACATACTCTCTCTCTCTCTCTCTCTCTCTCTCTCTCTCTCTCTCTCTCTCTCTCTCTCTCTCTCACACACACACACACACACACACAGTCATGTGCTCATGCACACATTTTGGTTGCATTGATTCTGAAGGTAGAACCCAGTGCTGACCCCTCCCATGCACCTTTCCTTTGAACAGGGTTTGACTCGATACCAGCCTTACTTTGTATTCATTATTATTCATTATGTAGTCCGTGCTAGCCTTTAAGGCCTGGTCCATTTGTCCAGCTTCCTAAGTTATGAGAAAGTGGGTGTGTACCACCAAGCCCAGCTTCCTGCATTTTAAAGGCCGATGCAATAATGCTTGATCTAAAAAAAAAAAGGAAGCTGGGTGGTGGTGGCGCATGCCTTTAATCCCAGTACTCAAGATGTAGAGACAGGTGAATCTCTGTGAGTTCAAGACCAGCCTGGTCTACAAGAGCTAGTTCCAGGACAAGCTCCAAAGCTACAGAGAAACCTTATCTCAGAAAAAAAAAAGGAAAAAAGTCCCCAGCTTTACCATATTATAAAGTAAAAAAATGTCATATTTGTATTGTATGTTGGCCAATTTTTGCCAGCTTAAAACCAAGTAGAGTCACCTGTGAAGAGGGAGGCTTACCTGAGAAATTGCCGTCTTCAGACCGGCCTGTGGGCGTGTGGGGGGCATTTTCTTGATTAATGGTGGATGTGAGAGGGCCCAGTCAACTGTGGGCAGAGCCATCCCTGGGCAGATGGCTGGGTTTCGGAAGAAAGCTAGCTGATCAGGTCATGGAGAAAAAGGCAGGAATTAGCTTTTCTATCTACATGTTTGCTCCTGCTTGAGTTCTCTCATGATCAACTGTGATTGGGAAGTGTAAGCCAAATAAACCTTTTCCTCCCTTAAGTTGCTTTCGTCGTGGTGTTACTACAGCAATAGGAAACAACCTAGGACAGTACGTTTGCTTGCTAACTCTGCTTGTGCATAACCAGCGTAAAATCAAATCGCATTTTCTCAACGAGGTTCACTGCCCTCTGAGCTCATTCGTTTTCTGCCACTCCACTTCGAGGTGTCTTTTATGCATAGAAGTAGTTTTTTTCTCCCTTCTTGATTGATAGGCATTGAGAAGGAAATTTAGTGCATCTGATTAATTGGCTTTTTATAGCACTTGGCATGATGAAGCAGGCAGATAAGTGCTAATAACGGCTGTTGGTGATCCCATCATCCCCCTGTGACTCAAAGACAGCTATTAATTACCTGGTCAATAGCAAGGGAGGGAGTCAGTAGATTGGTGGGAGGGTAGGAGGTGGAGGTATTAGAAATTTATATCTCTGGAAATGCTTTATCATAATCTCCTTTATAGTAGAAAATGGCGGGGAACACAGCAACAGCTAATGTAATACCAATAGATACACATATATAGTGGAATATATGTAATTTATAATGAAAGATATAGAAATTTGTGTCCAATTTGACTTTTATTTGATATGATACAGCAGGAACACCAAAGACTCCTTAAAAGGCAACCAAATTGGCCAAGTAGCAAAGCTTTGCAAGAGCAAATAACTTGAGACTAGATTGGTTTGTTAGTTAAGATGACAGCGGTGGTACGGGCTTATGGAGCTGGGTGAGGAACCGGCAGCATTCGCCGTCACCTCCTAGGTTTATTGTAAAGCTGACACAGAAAGTGGCTGGCCAGACTGCCTCCCTGAAAGTGTTTGTTTAGCAATTTTACAGTCTAGGTGTGTGGTGTAATGAAATCGTTCATGTTTCATTTATTTTTATAGGTGAAAGTTCTAAACATCTGGCTCACCCATTTCTGAGATTTATTTCCCTCCTGCCTTTTATTTAAAACTGGAAAATGCCTTTTCATTTTTAATTGAAGGCTTACATCAATATAAGTTTATGATCTGGGTGGGTATCTTGCCATGAAGGTGCTTTTACATTGTAATGATTTGGACTCTATGAAGGGTTTGTAAGGGAAAATTGGAATATCAATGTGACAGCTGGAGCCTTTTCTAGTTCCGTTTGTGACACTGGACTTTTCCTAACAGTTTTAGAGTCGCCAGGAGTATTAATCCTTGGCAGAAGTTGTTTGAACACTGTCTTAGTTACTGTTCTGCTGCTGCGGTAGAACACCACGACCAAGGTAACTTAGAGAAGAAAGAGTGCATTTGGGTTTATGGTTGCAGAGGCATCAGCGCTGTTGTGGTAGGGAAACATGGCAGCCAGCAGCAGGCAGGGTGGCAGGAACAAGAAACTGAAGGGTCACAGCTTCAGATGCAAGCTTGAAGCAGAGAGAGAAAACTGGATAAGCCACTTCCTCTAGCAAGGCTGGATCTTCTAAACCTCTCCAAACAGCACCAACAACTGGAAGCCAAGTGTTCAAATATACTGAGCCTATGGGGAACATTCTTGTTCAAACCACCACAAATACTTTACAATCTTGGGTTAAGAATTCTTTGGGCCAGGTATGATATATCATCAGCCACAGCACAAAATAAAATAAACCCCCAAACCTTAGCCTAGTAGTTCTTAATCTTCTTTTGGGGGATGTATATGTCACACTTTTTGAGAAGTTCCTAAGACATACATATTTTGGTCAGAAAAGAGTATACATAATGTTAGGAGCTACAAAATCGTGGTGGTAAGCTAAAATATCCAACTTTAATTTAAATTACCAGATATTCTCTTATTTATCATCTTTTCCCAAGACTTCTTCATTTCATCTCCTAAATCAGATAGGGAGGACACAGCTGATAGCTGCAGATCACCTCAAGGTCAAACAAATCTTTACTGTCTCTCCTTCTAGAGCAATGGTTCTCAATCTGTGGGCCATGACCCCTTGAAGGGGTGTAGGAAGAGAAGGCCTACAAGACCAAGAGATAAGGCAACCTGGAGTCTGCCTGAAAGCCTAGTAACAGGCGCCGTCAGAGGTCCTGATAGTGCTTAACCCATGAGGGGCAATCACGCGATGTCAGTGGATTAGAACCCAGCCTGTGCTGGGAGGAGTGTATATATAAGGCATTAGGAAGGTTGAGAACACTGCCGTAGATGAAAGCAGGAGACTAAATCTGCCCCACACCCAGTTAAAGCATACAACTGTTCAGCAAACAGCATGCGGGACACTGTACATATTAGAGTTGTAACAGGTCTGAAAATCAACAATGATGGAATCATGGTTTCTGTCTCCAAGGGACCCCTGTTTGGTGGCATGGATCATTTAAGAAGCAAGATGTTTGCTCATGGTTCCTGTATAAAGTTAGATGGCATCTTGAATAGTAACAGGGTTAACCTTGCAGGTTGAACACATTTTTCTTTTTATGTATAGAAGAAGCGTTTAATTGGAGACTTGCTTACAGTTTCAGAGGGTTAGTCCATGACCATCATGGCAGGGAGCATGGTGGAGACAGGCAGCTGAAGGAATAGCTGAGAGCTTATATCCTGATCCATAGACTGGAGAGAGAGAGAGAGAGAGAGAGAGAGAGAGAGAGAGAGAGAGAGAGAGACCCTGCTATGGGCTTTTGAAACCTCAAAGCTCTCCCCCAGTGACACACCTCTTCCAACAATGCCACTCCTCCTAATCCTTCCTAAAAAGTTCCACGAGCAGCTAGGAACCAAACATTCCAAATATCTGAGCCTATGGAGGCCATTCTCATTCAAAATGCTATATCTTCCTACTTTCAAGGTTTTTAAAAAAAGTTAATCTGTTTTGTGTGTGACCTACTGAGCTTAATTTGGTTGATGGCATAATCAGTGGTGGTGACAGGGCTATTCACTGGAGCATCAACAACTTATTAGTGGCTACTCACCGCAGAAAAGTAGGTCCCATTCTTTAGCAATCATTAACTGCCAATAGTTTCTCAGAGAGAGAAAAAAGGGGCTTCATAAGCACCTCCCCTATCTATGATAAATTGGTGACAGGCCTAATCTTGTACAGATCTTGTACAAGTAATTATAGCTGTAGTGAGTTCACTTTACAATGGTCATGTCATATCAGGAAGACATATTTTTGAAACATACCTCCCGTATTCTGGCTCTTACATTCTTTTTGGATAACAATGTTCCCCGAGTCATGTAGGAAAAGACACAGACATTCCCTTTAAACCTGAGCATGCAATGGTCATTTATTTTCAGCCACTGACCAGGTATGAGTCTCCACTAACCACTGACCACTGCAACAAGAAGCTTCTCTAATGAAGGCTGAGAGCAGCACTATTCGGTGTACAAACACATAAGTATTTAGCAGGCAGTTTGGTGATATTTGCTTGTAGCAAAATAACCAATATATTCATGTAGGTTCTCTTCTAGAGCCTAAGACTTCCCCAGCCACAGACTCTTGACTAGGTTTAAAGTACCAAGCATGATTTCTTCTTGTGGAACATGACTCAAATATAATCAGAAGGTGGTTGGAAACCCCATAACATTCATGACACAATTTTGCCAGTGGACACATTTTACCTTGAAGGTTGATATTGTAGCTTCCAGGGTTTACAGATCTGTAAGACTGTTGATGACTTTTCTAGCCTAACAGCCTTCAACCTACCTTCCAATACTAATTATTTGATAGCTGGTATGAAGGAAGCTTCAAGCTTGGTTACAACTTAATTTCTCTATGTCCTGCACTCAAATTCCATGGTACCTTCAGCAACTGAAATTTACCGGTGACTTCTAGTTGGCAACCAAGAATAATGATGATAGTCTACATTGTTTGGGGAGATTTCTCAAGAATGACATTGTTGGTATTCGGTGGTCTCATGAGCATTGCAGGGTGTTTGGAGGCATCCCTGGCTTCTACCCAAGATTGAACATTTTTTCCTAAAGAGAATGGCTGAAAATTTTCCTCAGGCAAAATGCTGCAAAACTTATGTCTTACCAACAATGAATATCTTTGTACAGAATTTTTTCCTGCAAATTTTCAAGAGTAGGAATATTTTCATTAAGTTCCTAGAAGAAGGAGTTGTTAGATCCAAGGGGTTGAAGATCTAAATTGAGACAGACTCAGGTTCTCTTCCAAAAAAGGGCTGCTCTGGTTTCTAGGTCAGGAAATTTCCTGACATTTGAATGGTGATACTTGCTCAGTGATTAGTTTTTTCAAGAAACACTGATAATTTCCTTATATGAGCCTCTGTGTAAGTTCTTGTTTGGGTCCCTCAGAACCTCGCTTGTCTTCTCTGTGAGAATCCTGTGACAAGGATGGTGTCATTCTCTGTTACGTCTCCAAAGCACTTTTTAGAGAATCTCACTTATTTTAACCTTCCCCCAAAGAAACCTTCAGTTTCTTCCTCATTGGCTGCTGGCTCTGGGCCTGAGTCCCCTGTCTTCCTGGCTTTCTTTGTCCCCATTCTACATTCAGCTCTGCACCAGGACCTCTCTGGATGATATATAATATATCTTGTGTTGGCTCTTTGTGACAGAAATCGTTTCTGGACATGGTATGGAACTGCCTTCTAAATATTTTTCTTTGTATGCATGGATTAGTGTTCTTTCAGCCTTGGCCAAAGGAACTTCTCTTTGCAATGGGTAGCAGTTAACGCAGAGACTCATAGCTGGTCAAAGAGTTGAGATGAAGCAGACTGTTAAACAGAATGTATAAGTACCCCCTCCAAGGCTCAGGGGCATCGTAGAAGAAAGGGTAGCCAGAATGTAAGAACTCGAGGATGGAGAGAAACACTATGAAATGACTCTTCTTAGACCTGACACTGTAGCTATTGTACTCAGAAGTAGCTGCTGTTACTGTTGAGAGGGGAGGAAGTCTCACGTGAGTGAAAACTCTGAATGACCGCATTGCTGAGTGACCGGCTACACTGAGAACCCCACTTCCTCTTCCCTATAGGGGTGGCAAAGCCATACTCGGGTGAAGCTCACAGAGATGGTAGAGTTTGCTTCAAGGTCTTATGGAAGAGTAGTGACCAGTGTGTGCAAAACTAGCAACTTCAGCTTCTGCCTCCCAGATGTCTATGGACTGAGCCTGCTCATCTACAGAGACCTCCTACCAAGACTGGCTAGCCCCTCCCCCTGTTCCTCTCCCAATAGCTGAGGTCCCAGGTTTCTGGGGGTAGTAGGTGCCCTCCGTGGGAGGTAGCAGCTCCACCTAATCTCGGTTGTCCTTTAAATGTGTCTTGTCCTTTTTTCATTCACTCGCCACTCCTTCTCAGGGTCTGGGAGTGAAGTCCCGTAGTTGCAGCATGTTACCTACACAAAACCTGTACAAGTCTAGGCTGGTCAGCACTCCATCATGTTTGGGGGGGCGTGCTCATGAGGCCTCACCCCTTCCCGAGAAGCTGCTGACGGTTAATCGTTGCTAGAAGAAAGGGAGTCATTTTCTTCAGTGCCATAGCCACTCTGAAATTGCCCATGCTTCGGTAGAGAACACCCCACCCCGTCCCATCCAGGCTCATGCAGGCTGCTCTAATGAAACCCAGTGGATCTCAACAAACCAAAACACACACGTTAAAAAGGGCTGGAGAACTGGAGAGGAACTCTTTCGGAAGAAGGACTTTGGCAGGGGTGGGAGAGGGTTAAAGAGGGGAACAGGTGGGTAATGGAGATTACCAAGATACATTATATATGCGTGAAGCTGTCTTTGTGATATTCCTTGACTCCTGACCATCAGGGTACCTTTCCTCTCAGAGCTGTAACACAGTTACCCTTTTGTTCTCTATGAATTAATCCTCCAACAGTCCTGTGCCTCCGAACAATGGGGAGGGGTTTCTTGTGAGAATCACGTTCGGAGATTGTTTTGTAGTTGTGTGCAGTGCACGTATGCACTGTCATTAGCGTGACTGCAAAGTCACTAGGAGTTACAGTCTCATGGGACTGTCACTGTTGTGGATGGAGTTCATTGGTGACAGAGGTGTCCACTTTGTGGCACGTGACTATGTTACTGAGCAAGACTGTGCTTAGAGATGATGCTAATTGAAGCTCCAGGTGGGAATGGGTGAGGAGAAAAGCAGGCTTTCTGTTATCTCTGGTTAGATTTGCCTGTTTGTGCTCTTGGCGTGACCACAGACCCTCCCCTCGTTTCTCTTCATTTTTAATTTCCTGGCCTCCCAAAGCAAAGTCACAGATAAATGAGCGTGGAGACTCTTCAGGATCCCTTTCCAATGAAGGGGGGTGGCTTTTTGGTGATGTTGGTCAGAGGGTGGCCAGGACAGGCAGGTACTTCTAATAAAGACTGCTTCCTCCCTTCTCGCCTCCAGTGAGGAGGGCGGCGGCGGCGCGAGAGCAGCTCCCAGGGAGCCCAGCAACTCAGGGGATCAATAAATTTGAAAGCCAGAGGAGTTGTGTGGGGGTGGGGTGGGGTGGGTGGGTGCGGGGTGTGGGTGGGGATTGTGGTGGTGAGGGCAGCAGCTTCCTTGCGGAGGTGTCCTCCCTCGGTGACGTCAGAGGCGGCTGCCGTTGCCCTGGTAACTTCACCTGATCCAGGGACGTGGGTGGATGTGCTGATTTCAAGGCTCTCTCCTTTAATGAGGAAGAGCTAAAAATGAATCTTACTGTCCCATAAAAAGCTCGCTAATCACAAGGCGTTACTACCGGGCACTCGGCGTCTGTGGGAGTAGATGATGCTGGAATGACCTGAAGGACATAGAGGGGACAAGATTTCTTTCACAGAAATCCTTAATATTCTAGAGAAAGGAAAGCTTGTGTTCTCCTTCTAACAAAGGGCTTCATTTTCTACCGTTTCTCAGGAAATTTCCTATTGAATTATGTGGCGTATTACCTCGGAGTCCCGCTCTAGGAGCGATGGTTCCTGAAATATCACAAAGCTGGGAACCATGAGAGGCCAGTGTGGTCCGGACCCCCAGAAAGTTACCCTTACAGCATAAGATTTCCCTTCTAGTCACCTTAAATGTGCAGCCCCTAGTCTCTTTCTGAGATGCAGAAAAGGTTATGTTTGCAATTTGGGTCACGTGTGAGAAGCAGACACTGGTACCCACAGGTCGTCCCCACCACACTGATCTGGAAGCACAGCTGCTTCCTGCTTGTATGATCTTGACCCAGTTAACTGCCGTGACTGAACTTGAGAAGCTTTGAGAAATCCCAAGTCCAGCTCCACAGAGCTTTAAGGAAGCAATGACATAATGCATGTAGTGTACTTGTCGCTCAATGGGCACTCAAAATCATAAAGGCCAATTTTCCCATTTGGAGCTATTCTCAAAACGTTTCTGGTCCAGGGTTGGTATGATCATACACTCAGGCACTAAGGCTTTGAACAAATTAGAAAAAAAAAGTGCCTCTATTGGCAGAGAAGATGACAGAAGTTTTTTTTTTCTTTTTATCCTAATGTGACCCTGTGCAGGCTCTCAGGAATGGACGCCTTCTCATGGGCACACAGAGGGACTGGCTCTAACCTCTTTAGAGGGTCACAATACCCCAGAATATAGTGCTTGGCAATGCTCAGTACCTTGAACTAAAACAGAGCTAGTCTCCATGACCCCATGCTCCAGGAGAGGTGAAGGGCTTGCATTTCTCTCATCTGTTTTCTTTTCATCAATACAGTGATTTGAGCACCGCCCTCTCTGTGCCCCCAGCCTCACCAAAGAGGAAGATCAGTTTGCAAAGGAAACAGGAAGAGACCATACCCAAAGCCCAAAGAAACTGTCCCAGGGCACTGCCTCTCCTTTTGGTCCACTCGTGGCCTTTGAAACTCATTTAGTAGTGGCTGAGGAGGTGACTGAGCTGGCAAAGCACTTGCTATGCAGGGATGAGGGGCCAAGTTCAGATGTCAGCATCTCTGTAAAAGCTGGACCTGACAGGGTGCCTGTAAGCCCAGTGCCAGGGAGGGAGGCAGAGGCAGGAGACTTCCTGACTAGCCAGCCTAGTTAAACCACAAGTTTCGGGTTCAGTGAGAGACTGTCTCAAAACACCAAGTGGAGGGGGATTGAGAAAGAGCCCTATGCCCATCTCTGGCCTCCATATGCATATCCACAGATGGGCACACGCCCCCACACCCATGAACTCATGCACTGATACACACAGACTCACAAAAGAAATAGAAGTCAACAAACCAAGAAACGCTGGGAAGGAAGAAACAATAGAAACATGTTTAAGGCCAAACAAACATCATTCGTTGAACTTGCCCCCACTCTGCCCTCCCCTGCAAAGAGGGGGTAGTGTTTAAATCTCCCTGGGTTATGGGGAGCTCACTATGTTGACATCTTGATTTGTAATAAACATGAATGTCATTTCTTCTGTTAATATTGCTGTCAGTTTGTCTCAGTGAGCAATGACGAGCAGGTCAGAAGGCAGTGAAGTTCCCTTGGTCCCCATGCAACCCACTTCTCTTGTCTCAGAGAGCAGTGATGTGCAGGTCAGAAGGCAGTGACATTCCCTTGGTTCCCACGCACCCCACTTCTCTTGTCTCAGTGAGCAATGACGAGCAGGTCAGAAGGCAGTGACGTTCCCTTGGTCCCCATGCACCCCACTTTTCTAGCTCCCCAGCAGTTCTACTGGAAAGGAAAAGGCAAGTCTAAGAGAACCATTTTTAAAATCCACAATGTATAAGAGGTAGAAGGTTGAGATTCCAGTAGCTGTGACCATTGGGAGCCAAGTAACAGTTCAGTATAATGGCTCCCTTTGTGTCACCAAGCCTGCCATCTTCCAGCAACTGTCTGTTGCAAGCTGTGGGTGGCAATTCTAGCCTGCTTTGCTTTCTTGTCCGCCTGTTGTTATTAATGTTATTACATTAGACTGGTTTATTGTGATGAGGTTGTGGCCTTATTGCAGGTGAGGTTGAGCTTGGAAGCCTTCGCTGTTTGCTCTGAGGCCCCTGCTTGGGGTTGGCTCATGTGGCTGTCTTCTGTAGTGGGGGGCAGTCAAGAAGAGCACTAGAGTCATTCGCTCAATCTTAATTTGCAGAACACTATCACAAACTACAGTAAGATGACTCTGGGGCATGGAGCCTGCAGGGTGTGTTTCATCTTCTTCTCAGGGGGCTTAGGTTCTAGTGGCGGAAGGTGTCACCTGCTCTTGTATGTGCCTAGTCATCTTTGAAGGCTGGGCATTTCATGCACAAACTCTAGAGGAGATGGACGTTGTCTGTGGGGAGTTTGTGTTTGTCTTTGGCAGGCCTTAACTGGTGACATATCACCCCACTCTCGTTTGAGAGTGAGATGATTCAGAGCTATTTTTAAGTGTTGTGGGAAGCTGTGTAGTTCTTACTCATTTTTACTTCCTGGAGACAGCCCTTCATGGCTTTTTCTTTCCCACCCCCCCTAAACTATGACTGTCCAAAGATGTCCACCATGTTTTAGTGTCCTGAATGTGAATACGTTAGGTTCCATGGCAACGGGGAGCTGGAGTTACAAATGACATTAAAGTCACAAATCAGCTGATCCTAAAATGGGAGAACTGTGCTGGGTTTTCTGGGTTGTTCCAGTCCAATCACAGGGCCCTTTCAAGTGGCAGAAGGAGGCAGCAGAGGAGGGCAGGGTGATGAACTGTCAGAGGACTTCAACCTGCTACTGCTGGCTTTGAAGACCAAAGAAGTGTACCACAGGCAGGGAAGGCCCCTTCTTCTCTATCCTGGAAAAGGCCCATGGACACTTGTTCCCAAGGAGCCCCCAGAAGACATGAAGCCCTGTAATCATGTTGGTTTGAGTTCAACGGGACTCTTGGCAGATGTCTAACCCACTGGACAGTGTGATACTAAATGTGTGGTTTTAGCCATTAAATTAGTGCTAACTTGTTGCAATAAGGAACTAATGGAAGAGATTCTGGGTGAGAATCTTTTTTTTTAAACTGAAAGTAGATTTTTTTAAAAAAATATACAGTATATTCTAATTATGGTTTCCCCTCTTCTTCCTCCTCCTAGTTCCTCCCTTTATCACCTTTCGTCTGAATCCACACCCTTTCTGTCTCTCCTTAGGAAAAATACCGGGCATCTAAGGAATAATAATAAAAAAACATAAAACACAACAAGATAAATAAAAACAAACAAACAAATTGGAATATGACAAAACCACCTATCAAGAAAATGAGCCAAAGCAAAAGACAAGAAACACATGTAGGGGCAGAGACACGTAGGCTTGTACACACAACGATCCCATAAACACCCCAATCAGGAAGCCATAATATACACAAAGGATCTGTAAAGTGAAAAATAATTCCCTGGCTTATTATGACACAAAGAACCTCCAAAGATGACGTTGAATTTGCTTTGTGTTGGCCATCTACTGCGGACATGGCGCCTACCCTTAAGAGTGGCTTGTTTCCCCAGGGAGACTCTCTTGGAGAAAACTAAATTTTCAGTAGCAAGTGGTTTTCAACTGGAGATAGCTTCTGGGTTAGGGATAAGGGCATGCATCCACTTCTGCTTTTAGCTCTACGACCCCGTCTGGTGCTGACCTGTATAGGTCCTGTGCATGCTGCCTTAGTCTCTGTGAATTCGTATGAGCATCAGCCCTGGTGTGTCTAGAAGGCCTGGACTCCTTGATGTCATCCATCCTTTCTTGCTCTTACACTCATTCTGCCTCCTCTTCTGCAGTTTGCTGAGCCCTGAAGGGAGGGATTTGACAGAGGCATTCCCTTTTAGGGCTGGGTGTTTCAAGATCTCTCTCTCTCTACATAATGTCTAGCTGTTTGGGTCTCTGTATTTATTCCCATCTGCTGCAGGAAGAAGCTTCTCTGATGATGGCTGAGCAAGGCACTGATGTATGCGTGTAGCAGAATGTTGTTAGGGGTCACTATATTGCTACATTTCTTTAGCAGAACAGGAGTATTTGGTTTTCTCCTAGGTCCCTGGCCTATCTACTCTCAGGTTCTTGGTCACCCAAGCAGCATTGGGTATGGTTCTATTTTGTGGAGTAGGCCTTAAATCAAATTAGGTATTGGTTAGTTACTCCCACAAGCTTTGTGTCACTACTGTGCCAACATATCTTGCAAACAGGTCATTCTTTTAGATCTGCGGGTTTGTAGCAAGGTTGGTGTTTACCATTTTCCTTTGGTAGTCTGCAGAGTACCTTCCTGTGCTGTAAACACTGGTGTGAAGGCTCTAGGTAGGCACCAGCTCAACTTCTCCATGTGCAATGAGTTGTGTAGGTGTTGACTTCAGAAATAGGGCCCCACTGTCAGTTTGTGGAGAGCTACCAATAGCTTTGGCAATAGTCCGGGTTGTTTGGGGGTTCCCATGGGACCTCTCTGGCTAAGTACTTGATTAGATGAAACCCATTTCTTATACTGGAAGCTTCATTTCATGATGAGAGATGTCCAGTTGGGGGCTTTGAAGTCACCCAATAGTTGGTGATTTCACTTAAGTCCTGGCTGAAAGTCTTGAGTGTTTCCTAGAGCATCTTCCTAGTGATCCTGAATACCACTCTGCCTCTATGGCACCATGAGGCTCTGGAATCCTTGCCTTGGATCCATTGTCTTGACGTTGGGCTTCTGATGGCTCCTAAGAAACCAACAACTTCCCAGGGAACAAGTATTTAGCATTCTCTCACTTCTTTTCTCTTGGGCATCTTTTCCTTTCTTCTTGGGCTGCTTTTTAGTCATGAGTTCTAACATATGGCTCTCTAGTGTCAACATTATCAGTATATCAGCCTCTGACCTCAGCCTGCTTACAAATCAGCAGATACATATGTCATAACTAAAGGAATAAGCAAAGGGTAGCCAGGGCGTTGCTGTTGTCATTAGCAGAGTTCATTAGGCTGCCATAATAGTAGAGTGTGGTTGCCCCTCCCTGACCTCTCTTCCTTCTCTGTATAACGAGGGTCAGACATCTAGGCTTTCCAGTTCTTTCCATCTCTGGTTCTGATGCTGCCTCTGTGTTCAGGAGAACACTATGCTGGTTGGTTTGGTAGAGGTCTGAGCATCCTTGACTACAAGGCTTGAAAGAAAACCCATTAGTCTAGAGACCAAGGAGCGTATTATAAAATGATGAGACATTTTAGAGCAGGCAGAAAACAAAGATGTCAACAGGGATTTAAGGCAATGACACAGCTGAATATTACATATTCTTGTCTTCCAGAAAAATAACGACTTTTGGCCTCAGTGCTTTCTTTTTTTAGACTAGTTTGGTTAATTAATCTGTGATTAATCAGGAATGTTGATTCAACTCACAGAACTTAACAAACTAGCATCACAATGACTTTAAGATCCCCAAGGAGCTGCAGGCTATCTAGCTCTGGATGTTTGCACAAGCTGTGATTTTTGTCCTGACAATTGAGCTGATTTTTTTTTTCTTTTGTAAACACTGTGGCAGTTAAATGGATGGCACCTGCATCTAGGTTAAACAGGATGAAATTAGGTGGTATTTTGCAGGCTCTGCAGTTCGGTTTGTTTCCTGGGAAGGAAGTCAAGAAAGAAGCAACAAAAGCCCTTGATTATATAAGCATCAGGCCAAGGCGAGGACTGCACTGAGAAGAATCACTCTTACTCACCTTGGCCTTCCTGGTGCCCTAGCACAGGGCTAGGCACACAGGAGATGCTTAACCAGTTCTGCGGATCAGCAAGTGAATGCTTCCTCCACCTGTGTGTGAGAGCATTTCCAACAAGCTCTCCTAGTCCAGACCAGATGGTAGCTACTGGAACCAAAAGATGCCGTGAAGGCTACAGCCGTTCTCTGAGAGTGCATCCCGCCTAAGAGAGTGGCTGCTCCCTAGCAAATAACTGCACAGTTTTCTATAGCAAGGCAGTGACAATAACGGGAGGGTTGCTGGACCCAGCAGGAATATGGATACCTGATCCAAACAACTAAAGGAGGGGTGGTTTATTCTGGTTTCACAGTTTTAGAGGCGTCACTGTTTTTGGGCTGTGGAGACACAGAACATCATGGAAGGGTGTGACATAGCAAAGGAGCTCAATTCACAGAGGCACGAGACAGCATGTCCCTATTTTCAGGATCTCTTCTTCTTCTATCTTATTCCATTTGGCCTCTAGTTGACTGGTTAGCGGTTCCTGCAAAACCCCTCCCTAGCATCCCTAGAGGCATGATTCGGTAACCTCCAAGGTGCTTTTCAACCTCAGAGAAATTGACATTTGAGTTGGATCTTCAACAGGCTTTTGTTAGGAAACCAACTGGAGAAACCACATTCCCCAGAGAGGGCTGGTGACTGTGAAGATGGAGGTACCGGATCAGGGAACCTTGGATGGATGTTGAACAGCTTCCTGTCACAGAACGTGTTGGGGGATGCAGCGGATGGCACTGGAAGGGTGGGGAGCAAAGTTGGGAAGTTGGGTACCAGGTTAGGCAGCCTTGACCTCGTTTGGACCTAATGGGGGCAGGGGTCTTTGAAGGGTTTCTAGGATTCATGCTACAGGAAGGAATTCTTTCTGGTGGTTCCTGGGTGGCTTAGTGGAGACAAAGCAGAGACTGACTAGTAATCCATGGTGCCAGACACAGTGGAGGGCAGCAGGTGAAGGAGGCTTCAGAAAGACAGGAGGACAAAGATCCAGGTCCACGCTCATTTCTTTGAGCATCCTTTAATCTGCGCGATGGGGAAACTTTCTCTTCCATGAGGCTTTAAGGAAGGATCTCAGGAAAAAAATCTAAGCGTGTACTGTATGGCACATGATAAGCGCTTAGTAAATATTAATAGTTCATTATTCATTCAGGGGAGCGATTTTGCAAACTCTGGCGAGGAGCAGCTGTGGGGCTGGAGAGGAGGGGACAGAAAAGACAGCGTTGGCACACACAGATGCTAAGTCATGGTGCTTCCCTGGAGCTGGAAGCAGTTTTGTGCTGACATTAGCTGGGCAGAGCCCGCTCTGTTGGTTTCCTTATGAATTTCAGATGAGGCCCTGGGCTGTTTGACCTTAGGTCATCCTGGACCCTCAAGGAGAGGCAGGATAATTGGAATTAACTGTCAGCTGGGGAAGCCCAGTTCTGCGGGACAGAAGCTGCACCCAAGAGTCTGCCTCCCTGCTCCTTGGCCTCTGCGCTGAAGGGCCTGATGATTGCAGCAGAGGCAGCAGAGTCACGTGGGCCTCTGCTGCAGAGCTATGGAACGTGATCCACATTGGGAAGGAGATTCAGACATGGGGACCAGCTTCTGTAAACCCCGACTGGGTTTACACTTCACGGAGAAGGGCAGATTTGAGGAGATCATGAAAGACCCTTGCCTGACTATGTGTTCTTTTGGTCAGAAGGTCTGCCATTAGGAAGCTTCTCACTGCAATTTAGCAGTCTTTTGTCTACCATGGACTGCAAACACCTCAGGGAAAGAAAGTGTTATTAAAAAAATAAAGATAACAGTCATAGAAAGGATAATAATAATTGTTTAGTAACCATGAAGGGCTCTTTAATATTTGGGTACTTTTTACTCATCTTATTCAATTTTCCAACGGTTATACGAGGTTACTGTCATTACACATTGGATGTGAGAGCCCAGAGAAGTCCAGAAACCTGACTAAGCTCACAGCACACATCTTTGGGAGAACCAAAGTGGGAGGGCTTAGCTAGACAGGTGTGGATACTGGGTAAAGGATCTGGAGTGGATGCCTCTTGAGGGAGAAAAGAGGAAGAAAGATAGGCTAGAGTAACACTGAGCTCTGGCCAAGACTGGCCCTACAGTTTCATAGCCGTTGAATCCACATCCTTGTCACTGTCCTATCTTAACCCCCAGTCTCTGAGCTCTTCTTCTCTGTTTTGGGGGTGCTGAAATGATCAGAGTTAGGGTATCTAAATAAAACTACCCGAAAAATTTGATTGTATCCAAGTTTATTCAGATAAGGCCAGAGAGGACAAAACAGTACTTAGAAGACCACTATTGGTGACAGATAGCTTTTGCACTCTGTGCAAGATATAAGGCAGGGAACTCAGGAGGTGCTCGACAATGCTCTCAAAGGACCTATGGTTGAGGGGTCCCTGTGGAAAAGTGGGCTTGCTCACAACCACCCTGCTCTTCCTGTTCCCAGTGATGGGGTAGTTATAAGTACCTTGCGTTCAGGCGGGACCAGAAGAAAATTTTATGCAATTGAACTTCATTGTTTATTAATGAATGCTGACCCAGCTCTTTTGGGCTGCTTAAAATTTGAATCCTAAATTCTAAGCCTCCAGCGGGGAAGTAGGCAGAGATGCTACAGATGGAACAAAGCATCTTCTCTGTTCTCAGCATCATGGTGACACACGGCACCATGCAGACCCAGTGTCAGGAAGGACGGCTTTATGGTACCCAAGGGATATGCCTTCTAAAGCAGTCAGTGCGAACTGAGGAGGCAGCTGGGCAGCTCTGGCTCTGATGTAGCATCTGGGAAGGCACTGGAAGAGCAGACAGGTCTTGCTTTGTTTCTTCCTCTTTGGGCCTCAGTCTCCTCATCTGTAAGACTGGGAACTGGATCATCTTTTCACAACTATTGATGTGATCTGAAGAGTCAAACCTCTCTTTTTACCAGTATAGCATACAAATAATCCCTATTGGAGTGACTTGTCGATTGCCTTGGCGGGCTACTTAGTCTAGGGTTAGTAGCCCGCCTGGCAGTTCAGTTATTCCAGGGTCACGGAGAGGCACTACCTGGAAGATATGGGCTAGGAGACAGGAAGAAGGCCATGCAAAGTTTGTCAAAGCCTCCGTTTATTAGGGACGAGATACAACTTTTTATAGGGTAAGGAGTTGGGGGATGGGCACAGGGTTCTGGGCTCTTGCCGCGTGGTTCACGTTGGTCACGTGGTTCTCGTTGATCACGTAGCCAGGTTACCTTTGGTCAGGTCACTGTAGGCCAAGAAGTCGCAACTAGGAGATGACACACCTAGTTCTCGAGATAGTTTGGAATGCGGGGTGGGTTCCGCTAACAGATAGCTCTCATTAACAGCCAATTTGGGTGTGGGGTAGGCTTTGATTCCTAACACAATTATGGGTGTGGGGTTCTCTGCAGACTCCCCAGGGTGATGGTTCCTGTAATGATTTTAGGAGGAAATTGGCTCCTGACAGTGACTGGTTTTAGATCTACAGATAGGAAGGCTTTGGGAAGGCTACTACAGTTGAGGTGTCCCAGACTATACTTCCAAGGTATACACATACTATGTGCTACTCTTGGGTTAAGGCTTGTGGCTCTGAAGAGCTCCTGGCAAAATGTAAATATTTAGGCAGGCAGCTCTCCTTCCAGTGTTATTATCACCCTGCATACCTTTATGACTAGAATTATAGACATTTGAAAAATTTAAATCTTCATTCATCCTTGCCAACAATTTGCGTATTATTTTTCCCTGGTAAATTCTGTATGAAAGCTTGGAACTGAAAACACCCTTTCCATTTAACCCTCTTCTCATCAGTCCAGGGCAAAAGTGTTTGCTATCAGGAGTATCAGAAAAGCAGAGGGGTGGTCACCAGAGCAGCACGGCCTTTCCAGTGTTACTCAGGCTGTCCCGAGGGTGAGGTTCAGCAAGCTAGAACCTCTCTAATTCTCTCAGCAAGCTCAGGCAGCCAGCAGGCTGAAGAGCTGGAGGCTGTGGAAGCAGGAGGAAGCTGCTCCTAGCAGGTCAATTCCCAGCCTCAGTCTGTTTCCCCAATGCTGAATCCACTGGACTTGTCATGTTCTGGAGGAAAGCTAGAGTTGCTGCAAAGAGCTGGATGAATTTCCAATATCAACACCAGGTTGTAATGAAGCTTCTCAAGTGGATGGCAGGAGGATTATTTTGTCATTTACTCTCATATTGTTCTAGAACAATGCTTTGAATTAAGTCAAAAGTTTAGGGGCGACTGTAGATAAATTTTAATGAGTTCTGGGATGTTTTGAAGGCACTTAGGCACCTTAAGGCACTTTAAGGGCTAATGCTCTGAAAGGAAGCTTATATTCCCTGTTTAAGGCAAAGAAAAAAAGTCACAGCGGTAATGGCTTTTTTGTGATGCCTAAATTTCAGGTGACTTTTTTGTTTTCTGTATTTTCAAAACTTTTTATAATATGAATATATTGTTTGACAATTTCAAGGAAAGTGCTCAGAACTCATCTGCTGGGAAATAATGAGGCACAAAATAATAAGGTTTTTCCTTCAGTTTTTAACTTATATTTTGACTTTTATTCACTCTCTGAATCACTTGAAAACGGAGTTTCCAAAGCTCTGGCAATGATGTTTTTGATTCTGTTGAGCCTTGTTTGTAGGGAGCATTTCCTTCCTGAAATTCTCTTTGCATTAAAAAATATTTATGAAATAACATCCCACTGTTTCTCCCTGGGCAGTGCCCAATCACCACCCCTGGGTACGGGACCTGCAGGTGGACTCCCCATCCCTGGTCTTGCTTCCTTCTTACTTCTGAGGCATCTCTCTCTCCAGGATCCTTTTCAGCCTCATTTCCTTCATGAAAGCTGCTTCTTTGGCACACTTACAGGTCACTCTCTTTACTGAAACCTGATTGTTGACAGAGGTTTCTGTCCTGCCTGGGGCCTGCAGCTGTTCAGTCCCAAAGAAACACACAGAGGCCTACATTAATTATAAACTGGTTGGTCTTTTATTAACTAACTCTTACATCTTAAATTAACCCATAACTCTTGTCTATGTTAGCCTCATGGCCTGGTACCTTTTATGGGTGAGGCATTCTCACCTTGCTTCCTCTGTGTCGACTGCAGACTCAGCCTTTCCTCTTCCCAGCATTCTCCTGTTCTGGTCACCCTGCCTATACTTCCTGCCTGGATACTGGCCAATCAGCGTTTTATTAAACCAATACAAGTGACAAACCTTTACAAGGGTCCAAGACCATTGTCCCATAGTACCTGATGGTGATTGACTCATTTAAACCCACTTAGAATACCCACGGCATGGGCCAGTTATGTCTGTCTGCCTTCTGGTTGGCAGTTTCAGGGAGCTGTCTAGATAGGATACTCTTCCAGGACCGACACTGATGTTTGGATCATGTTTGCCAAGGCTGCTTCTCCTCTTAGGTCACAACCATAGGCCCCTCGGTTGTCCCCTTTCACAGTCCACTCTTTTTATCTCTCATGCTTCTTCTTTCTCGGTTCACACTCCCTTGGCACATGCGTCATCACCTCCATTTCCCACAGTCTGCTTCCTTTAGTCCTTCATTACTTTCCATGTGGGTTGCTGTGACCATTCTTCCTGTCCTCCAGTGTGTCTTTTGTATTGTTGACAGTCATCTTCCTCCAATTCAGAATTTGAGCTTATCCCGCCATCATCCTCCAATGGATTTTTCTGCACATGCTATTCTCCTTAGTGAAGCCATTCAAGATCCAGCTTCAGCTCACTTCTCCAGCCTTATCTCTTTGTCACGTAAAGCTTTGCACTGACAGTATTCCCCAGCCATGAGCCCACATTTAGTAATTATCTGTTTCTTTTCTTCCAACTTGATGTCCTGTCTTTGGGTTTTCCCAGAGTGGCTTGAGATTAATATTTAAAAACCTGACATTTTTATAACCAAAAGCTTAGGTTATTTATATTGGATAAAAGTTAAGAAAATACTCACATAAATCAATAGCATAAATAACTGGGAAATACATACACCAATAAATGGGAAATATAATTTATGTTTAAAAATGTGATTTGTATTCAACTTTTTGACTAAGGCAAAGTGTATATAGCTTTAAGGGAAATAAACAAGTTTACTAAAAATTTTAATATTAAAAATGATAATAATGAGAATATTGTCTCTAATAAGACTACTAGTAGCCAAGCTCCCACATTCCAGACTAAGCAATGACACATGTGCTGTGGAAGCTCTTTTTCTCCTTCAGCCAATAGCCTTTAAGATACCAGCCCACTTGGGCGTGGTCTCTTTTGCTTTAAAGAGCAGCAGTAGCCCTGCTTTCTCTCTCTCTCTCTCTCTCTCTCTCTCTCTCTCTCTCTCTCTCTCTCTCTCTTGCTTCCAGCTCTGCTTTCGGCTACTAGACTCTGTTCCTGGTTGTGTAGAGGGCTGTTGTTTAGGACAGTGATCTGTAAGTTTTCCCCTTAAATAAGTAACCCTTTTATTAATCATAATTCCAAACTGGTGTGGGATTGTTTTGTGACTTATGTCAGCACATATGGTTCATTTGCTCAAGGGTGCAATAGAGAGCACAATTCAAGCTGTGGGCCAGATATAAACAATTGAAGAGACAATCAGCAGGCCAATGCATTTGTCTTCTAGTGTAATTTTCTTCAGATACATGATCCCATGTGTAATGATTTAGTGGCAGAAGACGACCTTGGTGGGTTGGAGCCAAGGGGCACGGCAAAGTCACACCATGGAACGGAGCTCATGTGGGAGGCTTACTTCAGGGAGGTACAGAGGCGGCTTCTGAGTGAGACAGAAGGAAAGAGAGAAGGGCGAGATGGCCTTGCCTTTCATAAGGGGACATAGTGCTGGTCCATAGGGAAGAGTATTCTGCTTGGTGGCCCTGTTAGCTACAGTGTCACATATTGGCTGCTGCAAGGTCCCTGAGATCAGGCTGGTGTAAATGCCTGAATGCTAACACCATGCAAGGTTGGATTTGGATAGGACTTAATTTTGAATTAAAATAATTTATTTGATTAAGATCAGTTGAGTAATAGCACAATTATTAAAAGAATTGAGTTGTTTTTGTATCCCAACATTGCTTTATATGTTATCATTAGGATCAGTGCAGTGACTTATATCTTAAAGAGTAACGATCAAACATCATCTTGCTATCACAGTTGAGGAGCAAAGTGAGTTAGAAAACCACAAAAGATCACTGACTTTGTTTGTGAATAATTTTGATTTCTAACAGTGATTTTTGAGGGATTTAAACCATGTATAAATACAAGGAATGAATTGTAGCTAAAGTAAAATTTAGATGAACATTATTTATTACTAGTCTCTTAAGAAATAGATTATGGGCTGTAGAGAGGGCTCATCAGTTTAGAGCACTGGCTGCTTTTCCAGAGGACCTAGGTTCAATTTAGCTCACAAGTGTCTTTAATTCCAGTCCCACCGGATCTGGCATTTTCCCATATGCAGGCAAAACACCAAATGCACCTAAAAATAAATAAATCTTTTTTCTTTTTAAAATAGCATTATGGGTTCAACATGTTTCTCTCTCTATTTGCTCAGTTAAATGAGCATCCTATCACTGAAGAAGTAGTTCTATGTGGAAATGCTATTGAATTTGTAAATCTATGATTTTAATGCTGGCATCTAGTTACTGTCTCAGGTCTCTTTGTAGATTACAAATGGTAGACTAAGATCAGGTTTTGTTTTGAATATATATATATATATATATATATATATATATATATATATATATATAGTTCTTAAATAAGATGGTTCAAGACACCACCTAATAGTAAAATGGCAAAATTTGCCTTTTGAGTCATTGTTTAACAGGTTTACTTTTTATGCTTGAGTTTCTGAATAGCCATGTTTTATAAAAACTTACATTAGAATGTATAATTCTGTATTTTCTCATTACGCATTCCTATCTAGCCTGCAAGCCAATGCTTTGGGACCTCTTAAGATCTGCTTTCCCAGAATCATATTCCTAGTGGTATGATTTGAAGCCTTTTTTATTTTGTCAAGCATAATGCAATGTCATTTCTTTCTGGAAGAGAATGAGGCTGAGTGGGAGTGGACCAGGGCCCGGGGAACCAGGGCAACCGAGAGAATGCTAAAATTAGCTGCAATATCTGGTACCATTTTCTAAATTAGGCTAGGAGCTTTGGATTCTTCTTCAGATATTCAGATTTTCTCTCCAGTCTTAGGTTGCTTTACAGTTATTATGGCTTCCAGAAGAGGGAGTTTGCAGTTAGCTGACAAAATACTTCAGTGCTTTGCTATCCTGAGGCTTCCTAGGGACAGCGTAGAGCAGGAACCCACAGTCCAGGTGGGGTGTGGTTTAGGGGTTGAGGTTGTCACACTGTGAGCATCAAGGATTTGTTTATCCAGAGAGTACTTGGGCTAGTGTGTGAAGGCCTTTGAGGACCAAGCTCAGAGTCCCAGGTGCATTCAGTGCAATGATTTCAAACAAGTTATTTGCCTTCTTGTTCTGTTTTCTCTATCTAGAACAAGTGGCAGATTGTATCTGGCCAGTCATCAAACAGGACTGTATGGAGGCTCCCACGATTACATCAAAGCTTAGACTTTACGTGAAGGTGCTGGGAAAATGAGGAAACAGTGCACGTGAGACACTTCAGGCAGACATGGTGTCTGGGCTGTTTGAAGGAGGAATGATGTGCTATTGGAAATGTCACCAGCAGGGATACTGAGGCACACAGTATGCAAGCAGGAAGGGGATATCAGGGATTGAGGCTACCATTCATATGCTAGGTGATGTCCCTTAGTCTCTGTAAAATGGGAATCATAAGACCCCTGATGTGATGAGGACATGTATGGAGTGTGTTTGTCATATGGTAAGCCTTTTCTGAATGTTGGTAGCATATGAATGGCTTGGCACTTCTTTTATTTTTGTGCTATCAGGTGATCATATATTTATGAAATTCAGATCTATTTTTTGGGTATAAGACTGAATGGGAGAAAACACAAAATTATGACAATTTTTGAATTTGTCGTATTGTAACTACTGTTCTATCTGTAGTGCAGAAGTGGCCTTAGGGATTTTGCCCATCCAAAGGGAGGTCGTCTTTTGTTGTTGTTGTTGTTGTGTTTTGTTTTGTTGAGACAGGGTTTCTCTGTGTAACAGTCCTTGTTGTTCTAGTACTTGCTTTGTAGACCAGGCTGGACTCAAACCACAGAAATTTGCCTGCTTCTGCTTCCCCAGTGTTGGGATTGAAGGCATGGGCCACCACTGCCCAGATTGGAGGTGTTGTCGTTTTTGCTGACCTTCACTGTCACCTGAGTTCCCTGTCCCTTTAAGATACAAGCTCAGTCCCTCCCAGGCAAGCTGTTTCAAGCCTTCTCTCCTCTTCCTCCTCCTCCCTCCCCCTCTCTGTTTATCCCTCTTCCAAACAGGTAGCTGCTACCTCTCTCCTTTCTCCCTTCCCTATTTTTTTCTCTCTCCCCTCTCTCTTTCTTCTTTCTCTGTCCCCCTTCTTCCTTCCCCTCCCCTCCTCTCCGCTCCCCTTCCCTCTCCTCAATAATGCCATTTCCAATACCCACTAAATCAACTCTATATCCAAGATCTCTCTGCATGGCATATCTGTCTGTCTCCCACCGCCAGTGACCTGCCATGATTGTACCTCCCAAATATCTTTCAGGAGAGAGGGAGGTTTAATGACTGACTTAATTTCAGAGTGGTCTTACAGATGATAAAAAAAAACAAAAACAAAAAACAAACCAAAAACAAAAACAAAAAACCAACCCCAAAACCAAGAACCCAAAAACAAAACAAAAAAAAAAAAAAAAAAAAAAAACAAGGCCATCTGTTTGGTTGTTACTCAGCAAATTTTTCTGACTGTTTAATATGTGCAGGATGATGAGGTCGGCCAGAGGATAAGGATGTATGGTGAATAGGAAAAAATGACTGTCCTCATTTGTTTTAATGGGAAAAACACACACACACACACACACACCACACACACACACACACAAATATACATCCATATATTGAACGCAGTGACGAATGATAGGAGGGAAAATAAAGCAGGCAAAAATGAAGGGTTGAGTGCTGACCACCATCTTCTGCCTGAATCCAGGAGCACAGGCACAAGGGCACTGTACCGACCCCTGGGCTGCTTCACCTTCAGGCCTCCGTTTCTGTTCAGAGAAATGTAACAAGGATGGCCACATTGCCACTGTGTCAAGCTGGGGACGGTGAGGTCAGGTAGCTGCAGTCCCTGGGCTGTAACTGGGATAACAGAGGTGGCAGTCCCCTCCTGCCTATTCCTGCCACTCTCTGGCTGTCCCTCTATGGTTGTTAGCACAGAGACCCCAGGGAAGGAGCTAGCTAGATAAGCTTAAAGTCTGGCTCAGAACATTTAAAATGCAGGCCTCGCTTGGCAGGGATTTCAGTGACTCGGGTCTATTATCTTCACAGCTCACAGTTTCATGGGACATTTGTGCAGATGAAATTGATCAGCAGCAGACGGAAAATAGCTGTTGCCTAGGCAACCAGCTGATGACTCATCGGCTTTGAGGAGCTAAAGCCCTGAGACTGCAGTAATTTTCCAGATGCTTAATCTTCCCTCCGCGGTCCTGGGCTCTTTCTCCCCCCCCCCCCCCTTCCTCCGTACCTGCTCCCTACGGTTCTCCACACTGGAGGGTGCCCAGCAGGGTCCTGGGCCCTCGCAGGTACTTCATGTTCCATCTCACCGCCCTGTCTGTGGATTCATGCGGTGATTCTTGCTAATGACACCTTGCAGTGATCAGACTGTAAACAGTCTGGGGCCACAGAAACCCTAAGAAAACGCAGTTCTCAGTGTTGTTTGTGAGCCTTGTCTTTGTATGGCTGAGCCCAGCCACTGTTTGCTTATTCTTAGTAAACAACAACAACAATAACAACAACAAACCCTCCAGCCAGGCAGGCTGGTTTGCTTCCTGTCTATTCTGGTCTGAGCTCATTTCTTCGTTTCAGTGATCTGCAATGTGCCTCTTGAGAGGCAGTTGCCCCCTGGGACTTTACACATAAACAGTTTAGAACGACATTAGGGCCGAGCTCACCTTGGGCCCTCACTTCCTCCACTAGGTTCCTGCATCCTCTTGGCTCATCTTTCCCTCCCCCATAGCCTGATTTCCAGGCCCTTCTCAGTTATCTGTCTTAATCCTCTTTCAAATGCAACGACAGCAGCCTGAGTATTTCTCTTCCTAAGACATTTCAATTTTGCTAAAAGTTTTGCAGAGGCAAATTAAATACTCCAAGGAGAACTATTCTAATTAGCCCTTTGGCTACAGGCTTAGGGAGAGGGACTTGGGTAGCAGCCATGTTGAGAGAGGGTGCGTTCCTTTCAATTCTTCTCTAGTCTTATGTTGTTTCTGATGTTGATTTGGAAAATTCATGTTGGATATCAGTTGGTAACTCAGTTTTGTGTCCCACTTTGTACATGTGCACTTCATCCACACATGCACACAGAAACATATGCACACACATGCATGCATACACACAGACACAAACCCAAACCACACACACTACTAATAGTAAACGGAAAATCAATTAATCCTCGGTGACTGTAGTCTGAAAATGTGTTTATTGCTTGTTAGTTTACTGGCTTTTCCTTATTGCATAGGTGGCAAATGAAAAGCTTTTGCACCGGTGGGAATGGTCTTGAGCATCTCTGATCATTTGGTCATCTTTTGGTGGGCTTTCTAGGGGGTGGAGTCCAAAATGAGGCAATGCTCAGGGGAGGGGGCTTGGGTTGGGACTTCCACCCAAACATTCCAGACTCTTTGGATATATGGATGCCAGGGGCTAGGATGATGATTCCATACAAACAGCGAGCATCTCCCACATGCTGAACATAGTGAGAAAGAGATGTCCACACGTCTTCCTTCGGTGTAAAACCCTGGGCTACCCTGTGCCTTTTAACTGAACCTGATTGTATAACTGGAGTTTTCAGGGTAAAAGCCTGGATTCAGACAGACCCAACAAGCTAGGCTTGTCTACCCACACCAGTTAAAGAGACAAGTAGAGGTCAAAAGCCAAGAAAGGAGACAAGGCGTTCTGTCCACAGTGGGAATAACCGATACAGGGGGCCAGAGAGCTTAAGTCTATAGGATATTGCCAAGGGTACAGCTGTCTAATTAAGCAGTCCTGGTCCAGGTGTGGCCTTGATCTGTGTCTCAGCCTTGGCCAGCAAGGTGGGCTGAAAGAAGTCCTTATTGCTTGAGGGGACAAAGTAACTTTAGCAGGCGATTACTTTTGTTTCAAGGTACAACCTCCTCCTTTTGGAAATGGCCTCATCTTGGAGAGGATGGTAGGCAGGCAGCATCCTGCAATAGGGTGGGAGCTAAGAAGGAAATCATAAACGGATGAAAGGAATGGCCACTGGAGTGTGCAAACTCTGTTCTTCATAGGTGAGTGTGTCTGCTGCTTCCCCCATCAATCATAGTACGAGGCTCCCTGCTTCTTCAGTCTTTCAGTGTGGACTCACACCAATGGCTCCAGGAGAGTTTTTGGGCTCTGTTCTGAGGCTTCTAGTTTCATAGGCTGAGCAGCTATTGGGTTCTCTGACTTTCCAGCAATCAGATAGCCATTGTTGGACTATCCAGACTCCAATCTCCAATAGAGTAAACTAATCCAATAAATTCCCTTTTATAATTAGAATTACATATACACACATATATACATGCAAATATATATATATATATATACACACACACACACACACACATATCATACATCACAGGCTTTTCTTTGTTCTGAAAAGAGATATTGAGCAAACATTTTGGTCTTTTTAAAAGCTGAGAGTGAAATCAAAGTCCAAGCAGTGTCTTCTGAGTGAACATGTGTAGGTGGAAGTTTCTGTCTCTCCAGCAGTTCCCAAATAAACACCCTGAGGCTTATATTAACTACAAATGTTCGGCTGATAGCTCAGGCCTGTTATTAGCTAACTCTTACATTTAAACTAACCCATGTTTCTTATCTATACTCTGCCACGTCGCTTGATACCTTTTCTCAATACAGCATGCTCATCTTGTTTCTCCCTGCGTCTCTGGCGACTCCTCTGACTCTGCCCTTCTTTAGCCCAGCATCTTTAGTTTGATTGTCCTGCCTATACTTCCTGTCCAGCTACTAGCCAATCAGCTTTTTATAAACAATGAAAGCAACACATTTTCACAGTGTACAGGATTATTTCACAGCAAACATGCTCAGCGTTAAGTTCTCCTTACTAGAACCTTACCAGATGGTGTCTGAGAGAATCACCAGGGGTTTTGCTGTATTGGCCATTTGTAACAACAGAGACAAAACAAAACCCTGGAGTCATGCAGTGACCTGGAATGTCCTTGGCCTCCTTTGATTTCTGTACTACTGTCCCTGTCTTCCTGACCACGGACATTCCAACACCAATGCTGTGCTGGAGGCCATCTTCCAAGGCTTGGTACCAACGCTGTGCTGGAGGCTGTCACCAATGTTTGTTCACCGTTTGGATGGTTCCCTTTACCTCTTCATCGTTTGGTCAGAGCCTAGCAACTGCCTCAAGGATGTCCATCTCTGCTGTAGTTCTTGCTACATTTTTGTATGTGCTCCAGTTCACCTTTCTGAGTGAAAGCTTCCTACCTGAAGCTGGAGAAGTATGGTCTTCTGAGCATTGTTCCTGTACACGATACAGACTGTTGGACCCCACGGGTAGCTCACTGCATCTGACACACTGTAGCAGTGGTACGACGGCACAGTGTGACTGTGTGTTCTGTTTTCCACCATAGGACATGGAAGAAGCCTTCTTTATACTTTGGGGAATTCTATGATCTGGACATCCGGACTTGATTCTGGATTAAGCTAAAAAAGGATCCTGAAAATCTTGTCTGACCTAGCTAGTAGTCTAGCGTAAAATGCCATTTTGAAAATATAAACTTGGGCCATGCATATTTCCTCCCATCTTCTTTGTGCTTTTCTCTCACAATCCGGATCATTACCTGAGCAGATGGTTGCTTCAGGCCATCGAAAGAGAAATTTGTTTTGTAGGGAAAGCAAAAGAGAAAGTGTGTGGGGGTGTGCACAGCTTCCAAAATAGGATTCCTGCCGCTACACTACTGGAAGGTCTTCGGGTGTTTCCCCCAAAGACCACTAAGACGCCATCTAAGCATTTTTAGCAAGAGTGTGATGGATTCGGATTTTTATAAAGATTGTGCTCAGGGCTGCAGGGAATGGGTTGGATGGTGTAAGGTGTTCGGGCCGTTCAGTGAGCGGCTGGTGGGTGGTAGGAGAAGAGATAAATAGAAACACATTTGAATGTTTTCTGGGGAATAAACTGGGGCATGGGAATGAGTCAGATCCAGGGTTGGAGGAGAAGTAGGTGTCAATTTCTACTTTCAGTGACTCAAGAAATCATTTTGAGAGTCCTAACTGAGAAGAATTTTATGAGGTCAAGATTTGAAGAGCAGTAAGAGCTGCCCAGTCCAGAGGGACATCTGGAGTGTACAGTACTCCTGAGACAGGCAAGTGACAAGGACAGCAGTGACTGGCTGGGTCTGGGCCCAGGAGGGAGTCAGTCATGCCTGTTTTAGCCCATGTGGGATACTCTAACAAAACATCATAAATCGGGCCAATTAAGAGCAGCAGAAAACTTACTTCTTAGGATTCTTACAGGGAGGAAGCTCAGATCAAGGCCATGGAGGTTTGGGGATCTAAGGAGGGCCCGTTTTCTGGTTCTTAGAAGTATGTGAGTGACTTCTACCTGTGTCCTCATGTGACAGAAGTGTGAAAGGAACTATTCTAGTTCTTTTATGAGGACATTAATCTCATTCATGACGGTCCACTCTTCTGACCTAATCGGCTCTCAAAGACCCTCCTCCAAATACCATCGCATCAGGATTAGGTTTCAGTATCTTACAACTGGAGGGGTTTGACATCAGAACACAGTAGTAAGTGAACATGGCCATGGTGCAAGGCGATAGCTGGGGAGGGAGAAAGTGGTGGGTCTAGAGTCTTGGCTTGAATGATTCTGATCACATAAAATAAAGCTCAAACTCCAAATGAAGACTAAATGAGCCAGAGATATGGTAGTAAAGAAGTGGAACTGTGTTAAGGGAAATTTTCCTTTGCTGAAGGTGTGATAGCCTTGAGCACATTTAAAGGCGCAACCCCGAGACTGACAAAGTGACAAGAGGTCTGAGGAAGAGGTGGCAGGTGAATTTAGAGCATGACCACAAGGCTCAGCCCAGCCTAGAGAAGAGACATTTTCTCCTTGGGTCACAAAGGACAGAGAAAGGGAAGGTATGGGAACCCAGGGCGAAGGTGCCTGCATCATGATCTTCATTTTTATTGTTCTGTAGAATACAAGACTTGAGACTGAGTAAGAAGGGTGGGTGGGGCAGAGTTCTTAGGGGGGTGCTACCTAGGAAGCAGAAGATGAGCTGGAGCCAAAGGGTACAAAGCAACAATTTTTGTCTCCAGCCTTATCTTTCTCTCTGCTCTTAATTCTTTCTGCCTTTTACTTCCTAGCCACAGGTATCCAGGGTTTCCTGGTCATATGCACCCACATTAATGCCCGAATCTGAGAAATCAGTCCTTCTACGGAGTCAGTCAATCAGTGAACCACTCCTCAAAGGTTAGTGATTGGTTGTTTACAACTTTGGAAACAATATAAAACAGTTGGGAGGTAGAGGCAGGCAGATCTCTGTGAGTTTGAGGCCAACCAGGTCTACATAGTAAGTTCTAGGCCAGCCAGAGCTACATAGGGAGACCCTGTCTCAAAAACCAAGCCACATTAAAAACAAAACAAAACAAAATTTAGCGTACAACAACTTCCCAAGCAAAACAACAAACAAGAAACAAAAATGTAAAACAAACACCACTTCTTCAATTTTCCGTAGCAAATTGACATTCCTGTTGTGTCTCTCTCTCTGTATGTGTGTGCATGTATGGATAGGTGTGCTCGTGTGTGTGTGTGCGCGCACACGTGCATGTGTGCAGGTGGCTTCGAGATGTGGGATTCCCCTCTGTATACTGTGGTTTTGTTTTATTGTCATTGGTTAATAAAGAAGCTGTATTTGGTCAATGGTTTTATGTGGTGCTGGGGATCAAATTCAGGTCATCATGCTTGCACAGCAGACACTTTACTAAAGAGTTGTCTTCCTAGCCCTGTATCACTTTTGAAAAGCCTTCTTCTTCCTTCTCCCCAATCTAGGTGTATTGTTGGTTGTTTTTTCACTCTTTGGGGCCTGCCATTTAGCTCCTAAATAAATCACACGGAACCTTGTTCTTTCTTATCAATGCCTAGCCTTAGCTTGGCTTAATTTTAGTTAGCTTTTTTTAACTTTAATTATCCTTGTCTATCTTTTGCCGCTGTATTTTTAACTTTCTCTATTTTATATACCTTTCTTTACTTCTTACTCTGTGGCTTGCTGTGTAGCTGGGTTGTTGGCCCTTGACGTCCTCTTTCCCTTCTCCTTCTTTTGCTCCTCTATTTCCCTTCCCAGATTTCTCCTCCTATTTATTCTCTTTGTCTTCCGGCTCTGCCTATCCTTTTTCCTGTCTAGCTATTGACTGTTTAGCTCTTTATTAGACCAATCAAGTGTTTTAGGCAGGCAAATTAACATAGCTTTACAGAGTTAAGCAAGTGCAACATAAGAGAATACAATATATCTTTGCACCATTAAACAAATATTCCACAGCATAAACAAATGTAACACATCTTTAACTAATGTTCCACAATATAGGTGTGCTATGGTTTCTTTCAGATTCCTTTGCTTAGAAAATACCACCATGGTGTGAGTGTCTTCCATAAAGCAATGTAACCATTATATTTTGTGTACATTTTAATATTTATTGAGGAAATATCACCCCATTGAGTACAGCATTAGCTACATTGTACATTTTCTTGTATTATCACAAAGACAAGAGCTGACATCAGAAGAAACTAAACTCTTACATTCTAGGTTCAAGGTCCAGAATGTGTTGCATGGGGCCAGTTATACTTTCAAGAGAATTTTGCTACATGGTCATAGAGAAGGGAACTGAGGAGAAAAGAACAGACTTTTAACAGAGTGAAGTATTTGTAATTAAAACAAGAGTCCCTTATCATCCCTTCCCTCCTCACAAAGCAGTAGGAGGATGTTCCAGAAGAACTGCCTGCAAGAATGGGATGGCAACATTGTTTTCTCTTTTAGGGAGCTTGAAAGTTACTGGGGCATCTGATTGCTGGTGGCTAATGAGGGCAACAGAAGGAGAAAAGAGGGTGAAGGAAGGAGGGGAAAAAAGGAGAAAATAGGGATATGATCAACATCCTTATTTTTAGACAGTTTATACACAGTGACTATTTTCTGTGTTCTATGAGATAAATATGCTGATGCTAGAATTAGAATTCAGAGGATCTGCTTATCGGTTTCACTGGAGTCCACAGATTTAGGCAACATGAGGGAATCCTAGTGTTGATAGTAATAGTTGAGTCAATTTAGGCCAGTCAGCTTTACTGAATATAATTTAAAAACCTGGGGAACAAATTTCCTCAAAGTAATCAGAGTCGACAGGACAGTGAGAATGCCAAGTTGTGAGCCAGCAGCCAAATGAGGAGCTCCAGGTGCTGTGCCTGGGAAGAATGCTTGACAGACCAAGGGAGAGTAGAGGAGTTATATTTATGGTAACTCCCCAAAGTATGGTCTGGATAATGCTACATGTTAGGAATAGATTTGAATTGGAAACTTATTTTCTTGTTCAAACTGGACATTTTTGGGTTATATGCTATATTAGAGCTCTAGAAACTTTTGCTTGAGGTTAATGTGGCCTTTTATTGCTCATGTCTCCAAAATACTTGGGAAAGATATTGCCATCTTGAACCTCAAATTATTCCAGTAAGTGCTTTTTTCCAGATAAAATGTATAGTACACAATTAAAAATGATACAATACACAAGGAAACAAAACACAGAGAAAAAGAAACTGAAGACCATCTAGATACATAGGTGATATAGATGCAGAATAATTAGATGTAAGTTGTAAAATTACTGTTTATTCTCTTGAAGGAAATCTTTGGAATAGTAGAAAAAACCCTATAGATTCTATCTAAAAAGTGTCAGAGTATAAAAAGTGTGAAATAGAAACCTTGAAACTAAAAAATGTTATAAACAAAATAAAAGCCCCATTTAGATGGAGTTCTAGAAAACTGGGCATATTTGAAAAAGAATTAGCAAGTTAAAGGTTATCTGAATAATGTATCAAGAGTAAAGTCGGTCAGACAACAGGAAAGCCACTGAAAAGAAGGCAAGATGCATAGGAAGTCCAGTGGGCAATGATTTCAGTTGACTTTCAGAAAGGAGAGGAAGCCATGTATTCATGAAGAATTTCTAGCGAGACGATAGTGAAATTTGAGATAGTATCTGGGAACTTTTGAAAATGATAGGAGATAATACTCATAATTTTAAGAAGTGAATACATTTCAAACAGAATCCATTGAAAACTCCACGAACAACATACCAAGAGAGAGCAAGCAAATCCCAGTATGGACTTGAAAATGGCCATCATGAAGCTAACTTCTCATTAGCAGCCATGGAGGTCCATGGAATCAAAAAATGGAAAGAAAAAAAAAACAATGTAGAGTTTCACATTCTAGGAGGATAGAGACACTTTTAGACACATGAAACACAGAATTTGTCTCCAGCAGGTCAGCAGCAGATGAAATACTAAGGGGGCAAAGTTCAGGCAGAAGGAGAGTTAGGCCAGATACAGAGCTGGAGATACAGGAAGACTTTAAGGTGAACAACAATGATGTGTTCTGGCTCAGTGGACGTGGATAATGACATGGGATAGAATCATCATCTTCATCATCATCTTGCCTTCCAGAAGTGAAAACTGTGCACAAAACTAAATGCAGAATATCAGTTAAATGCAAGTAAAGATGGGGCAAAGAGAGTGGAGTCTAGAAGTTCTAAGGTCATGGCATTACATAGGATAAAAATATTAATTAATGTCAGATTTTAATAAAAATGAATAAATATTGTAATTTCAAGGGTAATTATTGAAGGAACCCCAAAAGCCTATAATAGAAGAGAAAGAGATGAATTATTGAAATAAAACAATTAAATATATAAGGAATGGAGAGAAAAAAGAGCATAAAATAGGCACATATCAAATGTCAGATTTACAGTGCATGTGTCAAATTATGTCTGTATGCGAAATAGATATTGTAGTTGAAATGGTCAGATTATGCTAAAAAGAAACATTATACTCTTATGAGATGCACTTTGTAAGGATTTAGAAAGACTCGAAAAAATACCTTAAAAGGTAAAGCTGAAAGTGAAAGCTAAGATAGCTATATTAATATTGGATAAAATATACTTTAAGATGAAAAACATCAATGTAAATAATATATAGATAACAATAAAAGGAATCTAGGGCATTTCTAAACTCACTTTTTAAAATAATGTCAAAATATGTATCGTGAAAATTTTGAAAACTTCAGGGCTTAGTAGAAAAATTCACCAACATTATCAGTACCTTTACTGCTTGCTTATCAGAAACTAATGAGACAATCAGATAAAGAAAATCAGTAAAAATTCAAAGAGTTGAAGAACATACCATGCAAACTTGCCTAAAAGGTCCTCACAGAACAGATTCTTACAAAGTTGGAATGGAGTTCTTAAGTGCATATAGAATACTCACAGGGTGGGAAAGAAAAACTGATATGCCAAGGACTATTTTTATATAGTGTATGATCACAATGCCAATTTTGCTACAAATAAGTGCAAATAAAGTTAACAAAAGTACAGAAAACTAAAAAAAAATACACATTTACATTACTGGTGGGATAAACAAGAATCACAGCTTACAAACCATGGACAGTGAGAATGTCACGGTATACTGAGTCCTTCTTCCCTTCCATTGTTCCTGGAAGGTATTTTGTCACAGCAATGGGAAAAGTAGCGAATACAGATGAAAAAAGAGAAAACAAGGAGACCAGGCAACTCAATCTTCCTTTGTCTCTAAAATACTGATAGTCTATGATGTCCCATGCCTCCAAATGGCAGGCATGTACAGGTACAGTAGATTGTAAGTGGAACAGCCTCAGATTTCACTAACATTATTTTTCTGCCTTTTTTTCTCTTCTTCAACTACTGCATTGTACAAAGCTTAAATTGTAATCATTCATTTATGTACCCGTATCTAGGCCTAGACTGTGGGTCTCTACAGGGAAGGTCCATCCTTTTTACTGGTGTTCCCTAAACTTAAGCTATTATACTGTGAATGCTGGTGGGGGCAGCTAAAGAAATAATGGCTGAGTGGCTAGATGTGTGGTTGGGACTTGAGGAAACCATGGGAGAAGCATGGGTTTTGTGTGGCTGCTTTCAAATCCTTCTCCTACTGTGTGTGGACCTAAGTGTTGTATAACTATTTCCTCTGAGATTGTAACATTCTGCCCAACAGGGAAGCTCATGTCTTCTGGAAGTCTCTGAACCTGACCAGAGGCACTAGGCCCCTTCCCATCAGAGTAAGTTTACTCTGAGACCCTCCAGAAAAATTGAAGTTGAGCTGCCAAGAAGACTCTTGGAGGAGAAACGTGGCAAGGAAGACTCGGATCAAAGTCGGCTGGAAGAAGCAGAACCCAGCTGAGCTGCCTGGAAGAGGCTTAGAGCAACTGAGGCTCCTGGAAGGACCCTCTCCAGCCTGGTGAGCTGCCTGAAGGCTGTGCAGTGTGCTCCAGGTTCTCAGCTTTGTGAACTGTCACCCAAGCTGGGGTGACTTCCGGTGATGCAGCTGTTTTTGAGTCATTTCTGCTCCCGTATGTAACCCCAATAAAACTCAAGGTTTATTGAGTTCACCAAGTTAGACCTTGGCGGTATCAATACTTTGCTCTCTCATGGGCTCCCTATCTGGGGGTGAGTAGATGTGGGAGCTGCCTCCCCCCAGGAAAAGTTTTGTCAGATTAATTTTTGAGTATTTTTAATCCAAGCACTTGAGAGGCAGAGGGAGACATATCTCTGTGAGTTCAAGGCCAGCCTGGACTACATAGTGAGTTCCAGGACAGCCAGGATCATCTAGTGAGACCCTGTTTCCAAAATATCCAAACACCAACCAACCAAACAGAAAACCAAATGAAACTAAACAACCCCAGCCTTACAAGCTCCCATATGGTAAGACTGCTGCGAAATCAAGTGAGCTAATTCATGCCATGTGCCCCTCAGCACCTCAGGTACATGATGGATACACAGTTCAGGACTCTGACACTTGGCTCCTGTGCCCTCTATGCTCCAAGCTGGAAGTGAATGGTGAACTGTTAACCCCTAACAAAACATTTCAGGCTCTGTGGGTATGCATCTTGTAGGATTTTTGCCCTGGATTACCATGTCCTCTGAAAAAGCATGGCTTGTTTTCTGGTGTGAAATCCATGTTATTTTCAGAAAGGGCTTTTTGCTGCTGCATGTGCAGGCCGACCTGCTGAGGAAGCATCTCAGGGAGTGGGAGCTGACTGGGAGAGGCTGACGCTCAGCATAGTAATAGTGTCCTCCAGGAAGGGCAGAAGGAGCTTCATTGCTTGTACTATTTGGAACCTGATTATGCCAATGGCTCCTGTGCTGGCTAGTTCTATGTCAACTTGACACAAGCCAGGGTCATTGGAAAGGAGGGAGCTGCAATTGGGAAAATGTCTCCAAAAGATCAGGCTGCAGGCAAGCCTGTAGGGCATTTTCCTAATTAGTGGTTGATGGGGAGGGCCCAGCCCGTGGTGGGTGGTGCCATCTCTGGGGTGGTGGTCCTGGATTCTATAAGAAAACAGTCTGAGTGAGCCAGGCGAAGCAAGCCAGTAAGCAGCATTCCTCCATGGCCTCTGCATCAGCTCCTGCCTCCAGGCTTGAGTTCTTGTCCTGACTGCCTTCAGTGATGAACAGTCAGTGGTGTGGGAGTATAAGCCAAAAAACCCTTTTTGCTTTTGGTCATGGTGTTTCACCACAGCAATAATAACCCTAACTTAGACTTCCAAAGAGCAAGTCAACCCCTTTCTCCAGGGTTTCTTCAGTGTTATTCAGAAAAGAATTTGTCAGTGGAGGTGTGAGATCTGCCCTCTCTGAGGTTTGTAGGGTCGGTTCTGCCCTCTCTGAGGTCTGTAGGGTCGGTATGGTTCAAGTAAGGTGTGTATTAGCTACTGTTACTGCTCCTGGGTAACCCCTTCCCAGAAAAGAGATGGGCAAAGGAAGGAGATGCTCTCAGTTTTCCTGACTTGACTTAAAACTACTGTATATCGCTTGAGGTTGCAGGTTATGGCTGATAGTGACAAAAATCTAATCAGCAATGTTATCATCATCATCATCATCATCATCATCATCACCATTATTTTTTGAATCTAAAGTTTTTCTCTGGAAAGAATTAAATTATATTTTAGAAAATAAAAAATTCCCTGTCTTTTGTTGTCATAATTTAGTATTGCTTTCTAGAATTATGTTAGTACTTACCTAATGAATGATTGAATATGTGTTAAATCTTATGCTGCCTGCTCCACATAAGCACATTTTTTTTTAATTTGAAAGAACAGTCATGTAAGCAAAGAAGTGCCTATTCTTATTTTACAGCTAAAGAAACTGAGGTTCAGCTGAGGAAGGGCAGACCGTTACATAACTGTACTGTGCCCCTCTTCCTTTACTGCTCTGCTCACCCGGCGGTATTCTGTCTCCTGAGCCCTCAATCTACCTCTGGATGCGTTTTGTTCATCATTTTGCCAAAGCAAATGTGAGCTTAGTGTGTGAGAGTTGATGTCCTCGTCACACGTGAGTGCCCAGGACCGTTTAGTTTGTATTATACTGTCTGTTGATGCGGCTGCCGGGGCCCTGACAGTCAGAAGCCATGGCACTGTACTGTTTTGTAAAACCGGTGGTAAGAACACGGCACCTGACCCTTCTTAGGCAATCCAACCTCAAGATATAGATGGGTTTTAGAAAGTGTTTAGGTAAGTTTATCCAAGAGGTCTTTCTCTGCATACCAGGACCCACGCTCCTGAGGCTAGTGTCTCAGAAATGGACGGGAGGTGGGGAGGGTAGGGCATCTTCTGTAATTGTACTGGAAAATGGGCTGGGCCACTCATTCTGCAGTTCTGATGCCCCTCTCACGAGTATGGAAAATACTGGTGAGGGAGAGATGTCTGCTAGGTGTGGGCTTGGACTCTCCCCTTGACTGTGCCATCGAGACTCTGGGTAAGTCACTTCGCTACTCTGGCCTTTGGCTTCCCTAGTCACAGACCACTTTAATAGGAAGTAGGAAGCAGACTGAGAAAAGCAGGCTCTCCCTGCTGGTGTCAGACACTGTTGCAGTCCTGGGTGTGACTGGGGGCTAATTGAGGTAAATGCTTTCTCTGTTCCTATTGTGTGAACGCAGCTGCTCTCAGATGTCCAAGTCACATCTTCATTTTTCGGATGAGAGAGCTAAGCCCATTGGCTATACATGGACTATGAGTTATTGTTGATTACTCAATTTGCAGGGCAAAAACATCGCTGATGATGAACAGCTGTTGCCATGGTGCCTGGGAGTAATTACCAGAAAACCAAGAGGCCTACCCACTTTGATTCTTAAAGTTAATCAGCCACTGCACACTGCAGAGGCTGTGGACTAATAATGGCTTTCACTACATTTGGAAAAAGTTGAACTGTGGATTAATTTCAGCGTCCTTATTCCATATACTTCTCATTAAAAAGGCACTAAAATTCTAAAGTGAACAAAAATGAAAAGGTGTCTGTTTTACCCAAAGAGAAGATTGCCTTCCAGGAGACAAACTTCTGTATTTTATCATGGTTCTCTAAAGGAACAGAACCGATAGAATGAAATCATATATATGTATATACAACTTAATATATAATATATAAAACTGATATTACATATAAATTATATATAATTTTATTTTTAAATTATTTTTATTTTATTTTGTATATCTGAGTGTTTTGCCTACATGTATTCCTTTGTAACCTATAAGTGCCTGGTGTCCGCACAGGCTAGAAGATGGCCAGGGATTCCCTGGAACTAGAGGTACAGATGGTTGTGAGCCAGCGTACGGGTGCTGGATATTGAACTTAGGTCCTCTGGAAGAGCAGTCAGTGCTCTTAATCACCGAGCCACCTCTCCAGCCCGAATGTGTATGTTTTAAAGGGGAACATGTTAGAGTGGCTTACAGGCTGTGTTCCAGCTACTCCAACAACAGCTGTCTCCTGACAGAAAAGTCAAGAATCCGGTTGTCGTTCAGTCTACCAGGCTGGATGTCTTAGCTGATCTTCAGTCTATGTTGGAATCCCAAAGAAAGAGTTTCCAGCCCCAGTGAAGGAATGCCTCAGCAACAGGATGGATGAACTTGCAAGTAAGAGTGAGGGCAAGCAGGCAAAAGCAAAGGCTTCCTTCTTCCATGTCCTTTTATGTGGGCCAACATCAGAAAGTGTGGCCTAGATTTAGAGTGGGTCTTCCTACCTCAAATGAGCCAATCCAGGTAGTTACTCAGGTGTACCCAGTTGCCTAGGTTTTAGTTGATTCCAGATGTAGTCAAGTTGGCAACCAAGATTAGCTGTCACGGCCTCCAAATTCCTGAGTTCTCATTTGACTGGCACAGGCTGGCACAGGCTGGCACAGGCTTCTTCACAGACCCTTTCTCCTCCTCCTCCTCCTCCAGGCATCTTTGTCTTCATATGCAAATGCCTTTCTTTGTCTTGGAGGAGATAAAAAGATGATTTCATTCTTTTCATGCGTACCAGCTCCTCCATCCGAAATTATTTTTTTCAATTTTGAGATAATATGAACATTGTAGAAGATTTGAAAATGTGGAGATATAAAGTAAGAAAGTAATATTATAATCCCGTCACTTTGAGAGAATTGCTTCGCATTCTGAGATCTTCTTTCTTCTTTTTCTGGACTTATGTTTTTAAAAGTTGCTGACCTCTTGCTCTGAATATTCTGCTCCCCTAGATCTTAATAAACATCTCAGTGTTGCACGAATTCTAATTGGTCCTAAGAATAAAAACCTGGAGCCACATACCATGCTAAATGCTGAGAGATCAGAGACAAAGTGGCAAGCCGCTGCCTACTCTTACCTTGCTAACTCTTCAGTTGAAAACCGGCCGAGCTCCTGTCTCCTCCCTCCTTATATTTCTCTCTCCGGCCAGCCATATCACTTCCTGCCCATCTGTATAGATCTCCAGACCTCTATGGTTAACTAGTGGCTAGCTCTGCCCTCTGATCTTCAGACAAGCTTGATTAGTTAGAGCACAAACAGAATATCACATCTCAGTAACTGTATAAAACACCTTGTCTCGGAGGACCCAGAAGAGACCATGCTATTTCACTGTCCTTAAGTCCGGTGGTCACTCCTTGGGTGAGAGGACCAAACTCCTACTCTTGGCTTCTGTTTAAAGATTTTTTTTTTTTTACTGTCTTTGAGGATTGAACACTGCATATTGAGCACCATTGTGACCCTTGACCTATAGTATGAACCGTTTTCAAAATTGTAAATAAACTTTTTCATATACTATATTTTGATCATTATTTCTCCTCAGATCCTCCCCACTTTCTTACGTATCTGGCTCTATGCCTTCTTTCTCTACCTGTTTAGAAAACAAACAGGCAAATATAAAACCTAAACAAACCAGAATTAAAAAAAAAACATGCAATGAAAAAGCACAAGAAACATAATACCCCTCCCCCAGAAACCTAAACCCATAAAATTACTGGAAACCATAATATTCAGACAAAAGAGCAGTAGGAGAGAAAATGCTCAAACAAAGAAATACAAGACAAAAAAAATCTACAAAAACACAGTTGAGTTCATTTTGTGTTTGCTACCCTTAAGTACGGCTTATGTATCCAATGAGACGACATTGGGGAAAACTAGTTTAGCTATTGGTTGGAGATAGCTTATTGGGTAGGGGCGGGGGATGGCGTTGACTTCTGCTCTCAGGTCTGGGACCCCTTCTAGCTTGGTCCTGTGCAGGCTCTGTGTGTGCTGCCATAGCCTCTGTGAGTTCATGTGTTGGTACCTTTCTCTTCTGCAGTCACAGACCCTCTGTCACCATCCAGCTCTCCCCAGAGCCTTCTCTTATTTCCAGGCGCACAGGCATCACTTCTCTTGCCTGTGATGCGCTTAGGTGTTTTCACATTTTTAGATAGTCCCCAGGCAGCCAGCTCAGTCCTTGTTTGTCTTAGCGTCACAGTGCTGTGTTGAATGTCTGTGTGCCCTCCAGATTTGTATATTGAAAGCTTAGCCTCTCGTGTGATGGACAGAGGGCGTTAGGAAGCAGTTAGCTCATGAAGACGGAGCCTTTGTGAGTGGGATTAGTGTCCTTATAGGAGAAGTGGGATATTGGGCTCGTTCGCTCGCACCCTCGCGCCTCTATAGTATAAACATCAGACAGCCACTCCGGCAGTGATTTTCTGCTCTCTGTTTCATTTTGTCAGAAGTCTAAATCCTCAGCTGTTTTAAAGGACTGCAGGGAACAGTCAAGATGTGAAGGGAGTATATTTTTGAAGCCTCTTTTCAGAACTGTGGCTGTCACTCCCTTGCTAAAAAGACTGAGTCACCGGTATATAATGTCAGTCCAGACAGACGCTAAGGATGATAGGCAGCGGTACTTGGTTAGTGGTAACAAGCAAATTCGGAGACAGGCATTTTGCAAAGAAATTTTCCAGCCTTACTTTCATTCCCATGTTGCAGAAACAGATGCACATTGTTTAATTGTGATTTGCTTTATTATGAATCACAGGTACTGTGTTTTTATAAACTGAACTTGACATGAGTTTATAAGCATTTTTTTCCCCCTCAATGCTCCGATGACCCTTCCTAGCATTTGACAATAAAGTATTCTTAAAGTAAGATATGCACTTTTTTTAGGCTTGGTGCTATTGTCTACGGCCATATGAATGCGTTACCTGCCATATAGCATACGTAAATTTTATTTGCCTTGGGAAACACACACACCTAAAAATGTGTGCCTTCCTTTGCTGTGGTTTCTGCTCTAGTGGGTTGGGCTGGTACGGAAGCACAGCATCTCCCAGGCATGTCTATGATGACAGCCTAAACCTCACGATGGGGTGGAGGGACCACAGCACACAGGCTATGACAGTTTTATTGAGAGCAATCAGATTTTTTTATACCTTTACCAGAAACAGGTTACAATGGCAGTTGCCAAGATCAATACAGCTGTAGTTGCCAGGATACAGTGAAGTTTGCCAGCCATACAGGGTACACGAGATAATGTCTAAAACCAATTGTCCTGTCAAGCTTTTGTGCTTCCTTGACTACTAAGGGAACACAAAGAGACACACAGTGGCCTGAACACTTTACTGCCTGAGGGAGTACATCTGTCTCTCAGGGACTGGGAGGTACACTGTGTGCCAGGAACCATGGACTCTAACCTGAAAAACCCATGATACATGTCTCTTAAGGCAGCTAGACCAAGGCAACACTGTGGTTCCCTGCAGAAGGGGAGATTCAGAATCCTAGGAAAGTCAACATTTCACTTCTCAACACCACAACACAATCAGATAATAGAAGAGAGGGGTCTATAAAGGGTCAACCACATAAGCATATAGGGTTACTTTTCAGCTTCTTGCTACCACAACTCTTAAAATACCATTACTGTATTTAAAGATTTGGAAAGTAGAAAGGGAATAGTAAAATTAGTACCCATTTCCACCATCTATATAAAATGATTGTTAATATATTGCATATGTATTGAATTTCTTCTTATTTTGCTTGAAAGATTTTCTTTTTTTGAAACACAGCCTCACTGTGTAGTCTTTGTTAGACTAGAATGTGTGGTCATCCCCCTGTCTCTGTGCTCCCCCACCCCCACTACTCAGATTCCAGGCCTTAGTTATTGCTACCAGGCCCTGCTTTGCTGGAAGTGTTGACGTAAAGACATAATTTTTTATTATTGCTGTTTTTTTTTTTTTGTGGCAAGGTCTCACATGGCTCAAGGTTGGTTACAAATATACTATGAGTTGATGATGACTTGAACTTCTGACCCTCCTGTCTCTACTTCTGGGCTTACAGGCGTGTGCCACCCTGCCTGTTTAATATGGTGCTGGAGAGTAAACCCAGCTTTATTCATGCCTGCTGTTGTGGTTTGACAGAAAATGGCCTCCAAAGGGGGTGGCGCTTTTAGGAGGTGTGGCTTTGTTGGAGGAAGCATGTCACCATGTGGTTGGGCTTTGAAGCTTCCTGTACTCAGGTTGTCACAGAGTGTGACTGTCAGTTGACTTCCTGCTGCCCACATGACGTAGGACCCTCGGCTATTTCTCCAGCACCATGCCTGCCTGCATGCCACCATTTTCCCCACCATGATGGACTGAACTCTGAACTGTAAGCGAGCCACCACAATTAAATGTCTCCTTTTTAAGGGCTGCTGTGGTCACGGTGTCTCTTCACAGCAATAGTAACCCTAAGATGCAGTGCGATGTTTTTTGCTCCTTTGGGGGGATCCTGTCACCCAGCTCCCAAATAAATCACACATAGAGGTTTATTCTTAGCTATGAGTGCTCGGCCTTAGCTTGGCTTGTTTCTTGCCAGTTTTTCTTGACTTAAATTATCCTGACTATTTTTTGCTCTGAACTTTTTCATTTTCTTACTTTTTTGTACATCTAACTTTCACTCTTACTCTAAGGCTAGCTGGGTGGCTGGCCCCTGATGTCCTTCTCCCCTTGTTCTCTCGTTGTTCCTCCTCTTTCTTCTTTCTCCTTCTATTTGTACTTTCTGCCCGTCAGCCCCACCTATCCTTGCTCCTGCCTAGCTATTGGCCATTCAGCTGCCTTTTAGGACCATCAGGTGTTTTAGGCAGGCAAAGAATCACAGCTTCACACAAATGCAGCAAAGACAAAACTCACACACCTTAAAATAGTATTCCCCAGCAGTAAGACACCTGGTGAACACTTTGGAGCTAAGCCACATCCTCTGCACCGAAGACATTCTGTTTTAATTCTTCTAAGAATGCATCTTTTGAGAAATCCATTCACTACTTTATGTAAGTATCGTTTTGTCTGCTTGTGTATTTGTATTCCCTGTATGCTTGGTGTCCATGGAAGTCCAAAGAGGTATAGGATCCCCTGGTTCTGGAGTTGTAGGTGGTTGTGAGGCACCATGTATGTGCTGGGATCACAGTCATGTGTTGCCACACCTGGTTCACACTATCATTTTAACCTAACAAAGTAAATAATAATTTCCTACTCTCAGCCAACACTTCGTCTGTGTGGTTTCCAACAACCTTTCTAAGCTTGGGCATCTTTGATTGTGAAAATTAATGTTCCCTTCAGAATAGAAACTGAAGGAAGTAGATGGAGTATGAAAAATTTCTGTTTTAAGCGTGCAAGCTATAAAAGAGAATGCTCCCTTTTGATGAAGAAATTAGAAATCAGAATCTCTCATCAGAGCAGTAGATCTCCACACTTTAGGAAAACCAAAAAATAGAATTTAGCCTGGATCATGAGCAAAGAATCAAGATCGGGAGAGTTTGAAAGTGGAAATAGAAAGGGAAGTTAGATTCTGGGTGCCTTGGACAAGGATGGGAGGCAATTGCCATTTGCTTGCCCATGTCTGGCTTAGCACCTACCATGGTTTGAGGGGAAGGGACAGATCTGGGTTCAGATTCCAGTTCCTGTTCTGTGGCTGCATGGCCTTGGCGGGGGGGATCACTAAACATGCCAAGTTTTATTATGTGTGTATAATGGTGTGTGTGTGTATGTGTGTGTGTACACATGTTCACATGCATGTGTGTGTGTGAATGTATGTGGTGGGCAGTCACAGCTGTCCGTAGGTTAGAGAATAACTTTTAGGAACTGATTCTTCTGCTGTGCGTTCTGAGGATGGAATTCAGGTTGTCTGGTTTGTGAGGCAAATGCTTCTACCTGCTAAGTCACCTTATCAACTCTGGACATTCTAAATTTTAGCTTTCTTTTGTAAAAAGTACTAATAATTTGGCTAACTTTCCATGGTTGTTTTAGGCATTAGAGCTGTTGACTGGGTATTGCAGACACACCTCCGAGAGAGCATACTACCACTGTGGTATTTTATCCCCCATAGTTCGCATGTCGTCCTCACCTATTGACGAGGACTTCTCAGAGACAATGAGGCCTAAACTATCATCTCCTACAGCGGAATAAATATAGGAGGATAGGGACTTACGCAAGACAGAGGTTTTCAAGCAAAGGAAATCTCTGCTGATTCCCGTTCATCTCCTGATCCTTGTGGTTCACCGACAAGTTCTGCAGCTCTATCAAGGCTGAAGCCTCTCCCTAACAGATCCTTCCAAAGATCTGTGAGGGTTCACATTTTACTGGCCCTGCTTCCCATGTGGCCAGAGGGTTGTAGCAACAACAGCACCCTCAAGTCAACTTCAGTGAGAGAAGCATTTTCTCAACTGCCTTGGGAACCACAGGATTTTTTGCTAAGGCAAACCCATTCCTGTAGCCTTGAAACAGCAAGAGATGATTGTTTTCCAGCAGAGAGCTTTCACTAGAGCCCTTGGCAGGCTTTTGTCATGGCTCAGGGAGTTGCCAGGAGACACTAAAGGCTGTGAATTAGGCTGTCTTCTCTCTAGAGCCGCAGTCTTGTTTTCGGATTGCAGCTTCCATGAGAACAGCCTGGTGTTTAACTCAGGTTTCCAGGTTTGGAAACAGTGGTTTTTAGTAAGTGGTGCGGGTGACACTTCTGCATAGAAGCTGTCTTAGTTAAGGTTTCTGTTGCTATGAAGAAACGCAATGACCAAAGCAACTCTTATAAAGGAAAACGTTTAGTTGGGGCAGCTCGCTTACTGTTCAGAGGTTCAGTCTGTTATCGTCATGGTGGGACGTGGTGGCATGCAGACAGACATGGTGTTGGAGAAGTAACCAAGAGTTGTACATCTTACAGGCAACAGGAAGTGGTCTGAAACATTGGGCACTATCTTGAGACCTCAAAGCTGCCTCCACAGTGACACACTTCTTCCAATAAGACCACACCTACTCCAACAAGGTCACACCTCCCAATAGTGCCACTCCTTTTAAGGGTTATTTTCTTTCAAACTACCACAGAACCCGGCCACTTTGCTCAAAAAGTCAATCTGTGAAACCAATTCTCTGGGGATTGATTGGTTTTTGGTGAATTGATGTCTAAGCCAAACTGCAAGTTGATGTCTGAAGGAAATTTCCCAGGAATGTAGGGTCCACAGTCATTTCTTAAAGTGTGTGTGTGTGTGTGTGTGTCTTTGTCATCAAACTTTCCATGGCCATCTATCTCATAGCTTAACATTCAGAAGAAACTTTTAGGAATATTATTAATTTTAACACAAGAATAAAGTGGTATTTATTTACTTCATACTCTGTATTACTTACTTCTTCATCATAAGAGATTTTAATGAAATCTGTCCCAGCTGATCAAGATGTTTATGTGTGACAGTTCTCTGAAGGACCTCCTCAGTGACAGTCACTGTAACTCTAGACACTTTGTTTCTTATTCATTCATTAAACAGATATTTATGTGATACATGGTTGGGCCAGAGGAACTGAGGCAGGAGCTGATGATATAGTGACCCAACTCAGGTGTGGTTGCTGCTTCCTGTAGATGATTACAAGGCTAGCAGAGTCAGCGCATGTCCACAGAAGCTCTCAGTATGAGAAGTGACGTATGCCCATCAGATCACCACACCACCAATGGAGAACTGGAAAGGTTACTAGACCTATGGCAGCTCAGCCATGATGGGGATTTCGACCCCAGTAGAAGGTCTAACCCATCTTTCTTCAGTAAATGATCATTGATCTAAGTAGCTAGGTAGAAGGAAGAACTTTCTAGAAAGCAGAGCAGCGGCATATGAAAGGTCTGTGATGGGAAGGAAGATCTACGGAGAGCTGAGGGATCTGTAGAAAATTTAGGTGGCAGATTGGTGAGATTAGGTGTTACTGTAGCAATGGGAAAGAGCGGGGTAGAGATGTTGTCACCTGAATGTGGTTTTAACAGTTCATGCTAACCCGTACAGTTGATCTTATACCTGGGTGAGTGGCTTCTTTTTTTAAAAATATTTATTTATTTATTATGTATACAATATTCTGTCTGTGTCTATGCCTACAGGCCAAAAGAGGGCACCAGACCCCATTACAGATGGTTGTGAGCCACCGTGTGGTTGCTGGGAATTGAACTCAGGACCTTTGGTAGAGCAGGCAATGCTCTTAACCTCTGAGCCATCTCTCCAGCCCGGGTGGCATCTTTCAAGAAGGCAAGGGACACTGAAGGAATGAAGTCTCACATTATTGTTTCGTTTCTTTGTGGATTGGGGTTTGGTAAAGGCAACTTGCCTTTGGCCCTAGTTAATCTGAGTTGCGCTGAGACAGCTAACAGAGTTATTTAGAAGGCATTCTACCAACAGGCACAGAATGGAGGGGAGACTCTGGGTTGGTATGGAAGTCTTTGACCTGTAGGAGTTGCTCATAGTGGAAGCAGTGAAAATGAATTTTTCCAGGAATGTGAGAGAGGTAGATTCATGGCAGCCAGAGGAGAAGAATGAGTCCTGAGGAATCTTACCATGTAAAGTACAGGAAGAGAAGGGGCACGGGGGGAGGGGGACACCAAGGAGAAAGCTGAAGGCACTTACTCCTTTCGTGAAAGGAGTTTAGTTATTGAAAGTCATCTGGAGGATACCCATTGTTGTAGAGGGGTGGTCTGTGTAAGAGATGAGAGAGGAATGCACCGGGTAGGCAGCCAGGGATGGGCTCCAGCATCCTGACCCAAAGGAGCTCTGTGACTGACATTGTCTCTAAAATGTTTTGCTGTGTTGGTGGCAGCAGACAGGTGTTAGCAGTGGGTACAGAGGTTTTAGTGTTTAGGAGGCCAGTGTGATTTGTTTTGGACTTTCACCTTGTCCTAGTGTGCAGATAGTTCAGTGGGCTTGAACGAGTTGTGGATTTGTGCAGAGCCTTTCAACACCATGAGGGGGTGAATCCGGGGAGGTCATATCCAACATCCCCAACAACTGGTCACCCAGAGTCCATGATGCTCTGAGCCCAGACTTGGTTTCAATGAAAAGACCCAACAAGGGCAACTCTTCTTCTTCTTCTTTGTCTCTCTGTTTGCCTCAAAATTCTGCTACGTAGAATTCCTAATTTAAATCGCACGAATCAGCTTTGCCAATGATGAAAGATTTAGCAATTGGGACTTTTTTGTGTTGGAAACGTTCTGTGGAATACGAAGTGACAGCTGCCTTGTCAGACAGCTTGATTCCAGCTGCGTAAGCAGTCTGGCCCTCAGAAAGCCATCGGACAGGAAACAGTCACTCTATAGGCAGAAGGCAAAGAAAAGTCAGTTCCATGTTCACGGGTTTGGACCCTGTGAGAGGGTGAGGAATTCTGTAATCCAGAAAGGGTGGTCGGAAAGGCTGCTTGCAGTTTGCTATGTATCCATTTGTCCCTTTCCGTGTATGTGCTGACATCAGTTTAATAAGTATCAGCTGAACGTTTATGTTCAAATCCTTGTGGAAGAGTCAATGACTAAGCCACAAAGAAACAAGGTGTGATCTATATTCCTAGAGTGCTGGGGAAGGGATGGGCGCAAGCGTGGAAACAATGGGATTTTCTTTTCATGATACAGGGGGAAATAGTAGGGAAGAGAGGTGGGGGCGGTGATATGTGTGTGTGTGTGTGAGTATGTGTCAAAGTCAGGCAAAGGCTCACACAGAAGAATGGACCTGGAAGCATGGGAAAGAGTTTGCCACTCAGGGATAGGGATGTGCGAGGCAACGGCAAAACCTGAAAACCTTTGGGTACCACATTGCACTTCGGGCTGGGTTTCAAACGTCTGTCTGTGGCTTTATTTTGTGGGTAATGAGAGCCACTGAAGGTGTTGGGACTCGAGGTGAGAGTCCACGAGGTAGCTGGAGGGTAGGAGCAATGGGGTGCTTAGACAGGAGATGGCAATTGAGCAGCTGCAGGGAAAGACAGAAAGCAGGAAGGGAGGAGCCAAACTGAAGTTCAGAGTGGCGGCACCTGCTGTAACAGCATCGCTTGGGGGTCTGAGGCCGGCAGATCCCTGTGAGCTCAACGTCAGTCTAGGCTAGACAATGAGTTCCAGGCCAACTTGCACATAAAGTGAGACCCTGTGTATCAAAACTAAATAAGACAAGGCACAAACAACAGCCACAAAGACAATAGAATATCACAAACACACAAATATCGTATTCAGAAGAGGTCAGAGGTTGGCTCAGAGAGCTCTAGGGCTCTTACCTCAATTTATCGCATCTCTGCCGCTGTTTCTGCTGTCATCATTTGTGTTGAAAGTTTCTTTTTTTTAAAGAAATAATCACACCAACAAATATTTACTCTGATGTCTTCCCCGCAGTTTAATTTTAAAGGACAATCACCCCACCACCAACCACATTTTATCCAGTAAACCAATGATTAAGTCCTGCTGTTAGAACACTGAGAGTCTAGGAAGGCCTGGGCCAGAAAAAAAAAAAGGCTAATCCAGTCCAGGGTTGTTTGGGAATGCAGGAGGGGTACACTGGTGTGCTGTATCAAGAAAATGAACAGTGGGGAGAGAGGGACGCAGGGAAAAGAAGGCAAGAGCACAAGAAGGAGAGCTGGGAACAGGTCAGTGTATAAACGGAGAGAGCCAGCTCGCTGGAATCTTTCACTGTGACAGGTCCCTAGGCAGGCAGTCCACCTTCTAAAAAAACCACTGCAGTCTGCCTGCAGGAAAGGAACTGACAGCCAAGATTTGCCAAATGCTGTTCTGCAGGCGGGGAGCAAGGGCCCTGCAGCAAGGCCAGCCAGGAATGAGGTGCTGTGCAGAGGGTAAGAAAGGACAAAGGATGGGAGGCAGGATGGGTACTCACTGAGATTCCTGCCTAGAGAGGCCTGGCCACACTGCCACCCCTGGGGAGGAGGGGCCTTAGTGTCTTCCCTAAGCGCATTGCTCTGCAGAGAGCTTGCTGGAGAACACACACTCTCCCTCTCCTTCTTCCCCTTCCCTTCCTCCCTCCCCACTCCTTCTGACTTACCCACCCCTTTTCCTTTCCATATCCTCTACCTTCTTTGGACTTTTCCTTCCTTTTTTATTTTAAATTATTTTATTTTATGTGCATTGGTGTTTTTGTCTATAATTCAAGTTCCAGGGTCCCCTGGAACTTGAATTATAGACAGTCGTGGCTGCCATGTGGGTACTGGGGACTAAACCTGGGTCCTCTGGAAGAGTAGTCTCTTAGCCTTTGAACCTCTTATTTCCTTCCTTCCTTCTTTCTTTCCTTCCTTCCTTCCTTCCTTCCTTCCTTCCTTCCTTCCTTCCTTTTCCTTCCTTTCTCTTTCTTTCTAGTATAATTGGCCTCTTAGATGTATGACCTTGGACGAGCTCATGTAGGCCTTAATTTCCTTGTCTAGAAAATTGGAACAGCTCCTAAAACAGCTACAGATTCTCAGTGTCGTCCTTTTTGCCTAGGGCCATGACTCAGGCCTTTTTTGCTCCTGCAGAATTTGTATGACTTTGTAATTAATGGCTGTCTCACCTAAGGTGCTGCTAGCAGCTTGCCTGATTGCCGCTGCCAGGCTCCCAGACAGCCGAAGACTGACTAGTCGGGGATGCTTTGAAGCCTTTGTTGGAAATAGACAGAGCCTGTTAGGTTGTTCCTTACATGAAAACCCACACCCCAAAACACTTGCCTTTCATGGAACATCCAACCTGTTGCCTGGCACCCTGCCAGGGACTATGCACTGAGTAGGCAGAACTGTTTAGCAAGACCTCTGCAGGCCTTCTAATCTGGATGCAGAGGGGACCTTAGCGCTTGAGAGATTAAGAGTATACATTTTGAAGCTCAGAAATAAATGAATGGATGGATGAATGAATAGGCCACGTGGGACCACAGTGTCTTGACACTGGAATTCTCTCTCTCTCTCTCTCTCTCTCTCTATATATATATATATATATATATATATATATATATATATATATGGTTTTTTTTTTTTGAGACAGGGTTTCTCTGTAGCTTTGAAATCTCCTGGAACTAGCTCTTTTAGATCAGACTGGCCTTGAACTCACAGAGATTCACCTGCCTCTGCCTCCCGAGTGCTGGACCACTGCCTGGTGACACTGGAATTCTATACCCATATCAAACATGCAGAAGATGCCATGTCTCCATGACAGACATATTCCATACTGAATTGAATGGAATTAGGAAACTTGATAAGGGCCTAAATTTTTTTTTATCATTTTGTGCCAGGTACCACACCTCCATAATACTATACTCTGACAATGATAGAGCCTGGGAACCACGGTTTAGAATACAAGAAGCATTGGATTTTGGATCCAGTGCTTTACAGCAGCCAGGTGGGTATTTTACCACTGAGCTCCAGTTGTAGCTCTTAAAAATGTATTTATTTGTTTTTGAGACAATGTCTTGCTAAAGTGCTTGAGCTGGCCTTGAACTCTTTCTGTGGCCCAGGCTTGAACTTGTAGTCCTTCTGCCTCAGCCTCCCAGTAGCTAGGATTATCGTTAGATGTCTTTTCAAGGAAGTTGTTTACAAATATTTTAATTAGGAGTTATCACTTGAAATTCCTTCACTCATGCAACAAAGAATCTTAGGCATCCTCTCTTTGCCAAATACTGTGGTAGACATCGAACAAAAGACGGAGCAAAATCAGAAAGTGTTTCTGCATTTCAAAGCTCGTGTTCAGTGGGAGAACTAGAGGTTGTCCCCATGTCATTAAGCCGGAAGGTGTAAAATTGCAATGGTGACAAGGGTAGGGCAGGGGAGAAAACAGACAGATTTCCTGGCTGAAAGAAAGCAGCAGAGAGCAATGGCTGAGTGAGATCAGACAGAAGAAAGGAGACTGAGCATACCAGGGTGGAGAGCACCTCAGACTGGGAAGACTGAGTCAGCCCGAGATCACAGAGGACTGTGAGCCTGAAGCCATGGCACCAAAGGCTCCATTCTCCTCTCTGCAGTCTCTGCCAGGTCAATGGGCTTGCTTTTATTCTGAGGATATCTCTGAGGAGATCATCAGAGGAACCAGGGGAGTTTTATGGTGGAGTTTTGCTCTTCTTGCTTACTTTTTTTAATTAGATTTTTATTTTAAGACAGGGTCTTATTACATATCCCAGGCTAGCCTAGCCTAGCCAGAAGCTCACAATCCCCCTTTCTTACCCTATGCAATGCCAGGACCACGGAGTGACCTACTATGCTTGGCTAAATTGTGGTCTGAAGAGTGGCAATGTGTAGAATGTATTGGGGGATCTTTCTCGAAGACTAGATCTTTCTCGAAGACGGCTAGATCGGGTGTTGGGTCATGATGTTACTTGTATTTTGTCTTGTGGATTAGGCTTAGAAAGAAAAATGCCTGGATGTCACTGCTCCAGAGACTTCTCAGGGAGCATGATCTTAGCAGAGTTGGGTACAGTAAGAAGAGCGGGGCCCCTTGTTTGCCCCGGCCACCCCACTAGCTTACACCCAAAATAATCACACAGAAATTGTATTAATTAAATTACTGCCTGGCCCATTAGCTCTAGCCTCTTATTGGTTAACTCTCACATCTTGATTAACCCATTTCTCTTAAATCTGTGTATCACCACTTGACTGTGGCTTACCAGCAAGATTCTAACCTACGTCTGTCTCAGGCCAGAGATTCATGGCATCTGCTTGACTCTGCTCTTCTTCCCAGAATTCTGTTCTGTCTACTCTGCTCACCTAAGTGCTTGGCCCTATCAAAAGACCAAGGTAGTTTCTTTATTCAACCACTGAAAGCAACATAAATCCAGTTGGGGAAGGGTTGACACCTGTCAGAAGGACACTTAATCAATCATTCTCACCAGCCCTAGCCAAGGATTTTCCAGGATTGTTCCACGTGCTAGACCCAAAGTCAAGCTCCAGAGGCATCTAGTTAAAGGCTAAAGCTAAAATTAAGTCCACCTCTCTAGCGCTGTGCACACTACATGCTGAAGGAAAGTAATGAATGTTGATCAGCTGTTGTCAGATGGTGGTGGCACACACCTTTAATCCCAGCACTAGGGAGGCAAAGGCAGGCGGAGCTCTGTGAATTGGAGGCCAGCCTGGTCTACAAGAGCTAGTTCCAGAATAAGCTCCAAAGCTACAAAGAAACCCTGTCTTGAAAAACCAAAAATTGAGAAGAAAAAAATAAAGTAGACCAGTTGCTAGTGAGGGCATATGGCTGCCACAGAACCTACAACTTGTGGGTTGTCAAGGACTGTGTCAAGTCAAAGCCTCCCCACCCAAGGCCATCTCTTTATTTTGCAGCCCAGGCTTGCAAGGAACTCACAGGCCTCCTGTCTTATCCTCCTGATTGCTGAGACGGCAAGAGTGAGTTAGTACGCTTGACTAAATCGTGGTCTGAAGAGTCTTCTGAAGCCTGAGAAACTTAGCCCCGTTTCTTAAGGCGTCTATGAAGACAGCCTCCTTAATCCTGCTCTTGCTGCATGCTCTGTGATTAGGCGCTCCCATACTGTGTCTTTGTACTTGCAATTTGAGCTTCTAGAACATCAGAGCCGCGATATTGGGGAAGTTGAATGTTTTGTAGTCACCCTGTGTTTAGGACTCTGACAGCAGTGATGAGCTGAGCCCCGGAGAAGCTGGTGCTTTTGGTTGCCACAGAAACCGAATTGAGCTGGATTTAGCATTAAATTACAGGGTACACACAGAGATGGAGTTAAACATTTGTCTACATTTGCCTGGCTTCTTTTGCTTTTCAAACTGAACCCGCTCAGAAAGTGGCAGCAGCACCCGTGAAGCTGAATGGGGGTAGCGGAACATGCAGCCACAAAAGGTGTGGGGTGAGGGCTGTGGAGGCTTTGAAAATGCCAAGGACTCTGATGGTTGTTGCCTGAGCATCTTTCTCCTAGACTCTAGGATCTGCCATGGAAGGAATCTATCAGGGAAGAGAGCAGAGAACTGAGCAGAATTAGAGCTGTTATTTCTGAGACATTTACTACTGAGCAGCCTAGCTGCCTGCATGGCTACAGAGTCCTTGCATTATGGCTTGTCAAGCTGAGGTGTATCATACATATGAAACCCATATACCAGATTCCAAAGACAGCATGAAAGGAAAGAATGTATGACATCTCATGTAAAACAGTCATTGCATTGAGTTGACAATATTTTGGGTATGTTACATAAGATATGACATTAACATGATTCTGCCTATTTCTGTTTACTGTTGGTAATGTTATTAGAGAATTCAAAATCCCACATTGTGGCTCACAGTGTGTTTCTCTTTCTGTTCTGGTTCTGGAACTGTTCTAAGGTTGGGTTGTTTTCCATTAACTAGAGAAGCTGTTCAGCCTCGAGATCCTTGAGATCCTTTATTTGCCAGATGGAGATGCTACTACCCTCCCTAGAATCCCCAACATTTGTGACAAACATTCACTGTTACAGCACATTCTCTGCAGATTTTTCTCTTAGGGCCAAGGCGCTTGTTTCGCCAGTTGCCACGGTTTAGTGTATAGCTGAGTCACTCTTCAGGAACTGCCTGTAAGCGAAGGTAGAATCTATCCTGAGCTGGGTTCTTTGAGATGAATCTGTAAGATACAAATGACTCATTGGCTATGACTCAGCATTGCCAGAGATTTCAGAGAAGCTACATGAGCAAGCGGCTCAGTTCCCCCATGTCCCCACGTTCTCTCTCTGCTGTGAGACACTTGTGCTAAGGGTTTGGACAGACATCACCTTATGGACATCTTATAGATGAAGAGAAAGTCAAGTTTGCATTCCTGTGTGTTAGCTTCTTTTCCATTGCTATAACAAAACACAGTAGGCTGGAGACTTGGTATAGAGGAGAGGTTTAGCTGGCTTATAGTTTTGGAGGCTGAAAGATGACACAGCTTTGCAAGGGCTCCCTGGGTATACTACTCACAGTGGACAGCATCGTGTGGCAGAAGCATGTGTGAGCAGGTACATTCATGGCAAGCTAGGAAGCCAGAGAGTAGGGAGGGCCTGTCTTTCTCTGTTCTTCTTAGAATTATTTGAAGTCCATGAGAACTATATTAATCTCTTTCGACGGCAGCACCTCTAATGAGTTAATTATCTTATATTAGGCTCCACCTCTCAACATCACCATCATGGGGACAAACCTGAACCCATCAGGGACAGTCAACCCATAGGAAACCATAGCAGCTGACTTTGCTTACAAATGAACTGCTATGAATGAATCTTCGAAATATTCTAAATAGGCGATGCTTAGTCATTCATCCTGTAGAGAAAGGTAAGTGGGGTGTGTACGTGAGTTCCTGAGGAAGAACATATGGCTTGAGCAATTGATCAGGGGCCTGGTAAGAGAAAGGGGGGCAAGAGGAAGCATGCAGATGAGCCCATGGGAGAGAACATAGAGGGTCAGCCTCTTCGTATTGTGTATTAATACCCCCTGAAGGTAGCCACTTAGGAAGAAGCACCAGAGAACCCAACACAATGACACCCTCCAGCCTCTTTCTTCTGTCACCCAGTATCTGGCAATGGATGTATGAGTTATAGTAGCCATGGCCAGGGTGGTAGGGATTGGGATGATCCACGTCTTGTGTTGTAAAGAACCACTGTAGGGGTTTGTGATCTCAAGAGGTAGAATTCATGGATCCTAGAGAGAGAAGTATGCACAGGGATGGGCTTGCTCTCTACTCCTCCCTGTGGAATCTGTGACCTCACTACCGGGCAATGTAAACCCCGAGTCCAGAAGAACAGGCTCCCAGATGAGAGCTTTCAACAGTGAATGATGAGGGCTCATTATACTCTAAGCTGCGGCCGCCCCTCTGCTCCAGCTCTCTGTACTAAGACATCAGTAGAAGGGGAAAGGACCCATCATGCTGGCAGGTGAAAGGTACCACAAGAGGAGGAGATAGCGTCGCTGTCATATAGAGGAGCAGGAAGGAACGCAGGTGAAAGGTACCACAAGAGGAGGAGATAGCGTCGCTGTCATATAAAGGAGCAGGAAGGAACATGATTGGCACTGGGATCCCTCTTGATAGTACCCAGTTGAGAGAAAGCGGGCGAGAATAGCAGCCGTGATTGGAGACATGTGTGATTAGAGGCTCAGTTTCTTCAGGGATGAAGGTTTTATAGCCTCGTTTGAAACTTAGGCCATTGAAAATGTTTTGAAAGGGTGAAAAGAACCCAACACAGGTCCTAGAGAACTCTCTACTACCTAGGAAAGAATTAGCTGATGCCTCAATGTCAGATACAGTCATGGTGGCATGTTGTACTCCCACAACCCCCCAAATTTCCCCAGCTGAATAAAGCGGTCAGAGAAATAACAGAGAAAGGACACATTATACTATAGGGCTAGTGACCTGGATGATACACTATGCTGGATTTTGAATATTGCACAGATTTCTCATGCAGAACTGAAGCACTAGTTCCCTAGATACTGGGAGCATTAGCTACTAAGGACTTATATCCGAGAACTTCTTTGCTTTACTCTCATTCGAAGGAGCCCAGATTCTAGCTTTCCTCCAAGGGAAACTCACATGCAATGAGTGACTGATAAGGAACATCATTTGTCTGAATTCAGGACAGCATTGCAGGACATTCCAGCTCTTGAGCTTCCTGGAAACTGCTCCTTTCCCCAGCCTTGCTTCTGTCACTCCCTTAGTCTTGAGAGCACTCCACCATGCTAATCTGGTTTAGAATGCATTCCTGGACTACCCCACCTGAAAGCTATATTGGCAGCATGATAGAAGGCAGTATTGACTTGATTATGGAAGCTCTGAATTCTAGCCTATACCTTAGCACTTCATAGGTCAGTAGGCTAGACCAGGTTAATCCTGTGTAAAATGGAGATAGTGGGGAAAGGAGTTTGGATCAGGTGATCTACAGCCACTTCTAGCTGTGGCTTTTCACTGGTTAGGGCAAAGTTTCATGAAGCATATATAGGAACCTGGGATCCTGCAGGTCTTCTGTGATCACACACACACACACACACACACACACACACACACACACACACACACACACACACACAGTTGGATGGCTGAGTGGTTTTTCTGCTGGCTGTCCCCTTAGAGAGAATCAGAACTGGCTCATGTGCTTTCTGTGCTTGACTCTTGTTTTGATGGTTTAACCTGGAGTAGGTGCAGGCACTGGACTTGGGTTACTCCAAACTGTGGTCAGAGAAGCTCCTTTTTGCAGTGGGTAGTGCTTAACACAGAGGCTCAGAGCTGGTTAAAGTGCTGAGAATCAATGACAATGATTGATCAGCCATATATGGGACATCTGTATCAAATCCTTCCCCACTCGAGGGTCAGGGAATGTGGTGCTTTGAAAAGTGAGTGGGTGTTAGAGCTGGAGGGGGGGCAGATGAATTGTGAAGTGCTGTCTTCTGGATGTGATATGGCCGACACACCCATGAACTCAAGGCTGCTGTGGTTGCTTGAATAAGGCCTCCATGAGGTCAAGCCAGTCAAAATTTCCATCATGGATTGGGGAGCCTCCTGAGGGCCCCCCTCCCTAGCTATGGAGCTATTGGCAGTTAATGGCTGCTGGAAGAGTTAGAGCTCTTTTCTCTGGGGATGTGACCACTCTTTGGGTTGCCCCAGTAGATATCCTGACACCCAAGTGTATATTGTCACCATTAATTAGCAGGGGTCTGTTAATACCAGCAATAATAAAAGAAGGCAAAAAGTCAGGAGGAGGATAAGTTAGTGTGTTCTGAGTAGGGGTGGAAGGGGCGTATGGAGATGGGTAAGATCAAAATACATTGCATATATCCTTGAAAAGTTTAAAAATTAAATTAAAAATATTATTTAAAAAAGAGAGGTTGGGGACCAGGAGCTGGATCCAGCAATTCAATGTTGTCTCTTCATCACCCCTGGGTCTCTGATGTCAGTGACTATGGACAAGACACAGGAAAAGGGAGCTGGAGACTTGGCTAGAGGGTTCTATCAGCCGTAGCTCTTGTGTTTAGCTCTGGGTTCTAGAAGGCAGCAGGTGAGGCAGACAGTCACTTTATTGGCAGGGGCTGCTGGCCTCGATAATCAGGGAAATTCTGATCCACTCACCTCCCATTTTCCAGGTTTCTGGGTTCAGGTGAACTGCTTAAGCTTCTGGGAAAACACATGTTCAAGTGGGCCTGTGGGGAGAGGGACAGAGAGTCTCCATTTCCCTTGTGTGACAGACCTCCTGGGGAGATGCGGCGCATACATGTCTACATACTCCAGATAGGGAGCCCACAACAGACCAAAGTCAAGGTTGGTGAAACAATGAGCTTTATTCGGGTAACTCCCAAGAGCAGGGATGACTCAAAAACAGTTCACCCCAGCATGGATGACAGCTCACAAAGCCTGGGAGCCTGGAGCACACTGTACAGCCTGCAGGCAGCTCACCAATTTTGAGAGTGTCTTCTCCAGGTGGTTCAGCTGGTCACTGTTTCCTCTAGGTAGGTTTAAATTATCTTTCTTTTCAGGCTTGTTGGTTGGTTCTTCCAGTTGACTGGGATTGCCAGTTAGTGACTATCAGCAGTTTTTTCTGTTTATATATCTTGGGGATGGAGGGATCTAGTGAATCTGCTCAGTTTCAGGAATTTCTTGAAGTTATTTTGTGTTGTGGGATATTGGTTCACACTGTGAACCGTGAGTTTGTGCTTGCATTGTAGGAGGCAGCCATGACAAGCTCAATAGAGGCCCAAGTCTCAATAGTTTACCCTGAGGCAATACCTGGTTCAGATAAAGACCACAAACTGAGACTACCCAGGCACCACCCAGGAGTAGACCATGCAAAGGACATTCCTAATGTTTCAACCCTTGTAGATAGGATCTCCTGCCAGCACACACCCATTGCTTTTCACGAAGACACCCCTAGACAAATGTCAGCCAACCAGGGGTCCTAAACCGTAGAAATCCTTCACCCCACACCCTTCGAATATAACTTTTCTGGTTGTTTTTAAATAATGCCCTATAGAAGGGTCGGGCACCTCCTTTTGCTGCTGTTGTTCATTTACTTTGATGAGGTTCCTGCTGTCTTGTATTGTGCACACAATAAGCCTTGCTTTTGCATTTTTGTGAGTCGGTCTTCCTGGTGGTCTTTTTGGGTCCCTACAGACTGGGCACAACAGCATTAATTATGTAAAATTATCCTACGGTCAGAAGGCCAAGTTAGCAACTAGTTGACAGAAAGTAATCATAGAGTGTTGTTTACTTCCTGTCTTAAGGAGTGTCCCAGCAGGGTGGAATGTTTCAGTCTCTGAGGAAACTGTTTTGTTACAATTTCTAATATATTTCTAGGTGCTCCTGTCCCACCATCCACATTTAGAACAGCTCTCAAACTCGGTGCATTGAGAATGGCTGGGAACTGACAGAAACTCCTTTATTCTAAAATAGATTTAGTATAGCTAGAGTTTCTCTAATTTTAACAGAGTCTTATGCAATTGAGGTATCTACCCATATTTTGAGAACTATGAACATTCAGGCTCAGGATTAAGCTGAACAGGCAGCGCGTGACTGCTGCGTGAAGACATTCAGCTGTGCTCTGAGCGTTACTGCAGACGCTGGCTGCTACAGATGCGCCAAGCCTTTGTCTTAGGTTGTTATATATAACCCGACCATGGAAAGCAGCATTAACACCTTAAAATATTAGTACAAGAGGGTTGTAGCTGAATCGAAACAATCAAAAGGCAGAAATAAAGATGTGGTTTCTTATAAAGTGTATTTCCAAAGTAGTTTTTAGCTTTCCTAAAATTTCATATCTTCCCTAAGATTTCATATCTTCGTCTCCATTTCATGTTGATGGGTGTCAGCGTCTGCTTGTGACTTGACATGCAGTCATTTTGTAATTGTGTGATTCTGACAAAACTGAGGGGTGATATGGTAGATTGAGGCTGTGGGAGCCGAGAGTCCTTAAAAATACCCGCAGCTTCACGGCAGGGCTTGCGTGAGACGCTACCCTAGCTGGCACCAGCATCTGCTTATGGCTTTCTTTGCTGATTGAGGGTGTGAGTGGGTACTTCAGTGATGCAGCATATGGGCAAATGGACTCACCTCTTCCAAGTGTCTCCAGATGGCTCACCCGCTAGACTGCTTCTCAGAAAGGCTCCCTTTCAACCCCCTGCTCAACGCCAGCTGCCTGGAGAATAGATGTCCTTGATACCTGGCAAAGAAAGTTCCAGTGCCGTAGTGTGCAGGGTTGGCTGGGCATGAGAGTAACTAATATCCTTGTGGATTCCTTTCCCTGCTAAGTGTACATGACAATTCCCTCCTGTGGCGAGTCTAGTTGCTTCTGCTTGCTCATCCTCAGAGGATGAAGAAGATGAAGCGTGAAGGGAGGCATGCATTCCACGGCAGGTGTGCCTTCTCATGGGGTCTCTTTCTGTACCAGGGCTTGGGGAACACAGCTGACCCAGGACCTGCCCGGAGAGTCTCAGCCACTTACTGGCTTTATGTAAGTTGGAAAAGTACAGACAGCAAGTGTCCTTCAGCATGTGGAGCTTGCAAGGGGCGTGGAAGGCAGGAGGGTGGGTTGGGAGTTGGGATTCAGGACAGTAGCTCTGCCTTCATTCTTCATGGAGGACGTTGGTCCAGATGCCCACATCTGTGCCTTCATTCTTCACGGAGGACATTGGTCCAGATGTCCACAGCTGTGTCTTCATTCTTCATGGAGGACATTGGTCCAGATGTCAGTGGACAAATCTCCATGGCTAAGTCCCCTGAACAGAGCACACAACCCATGTTCTGCCTTAGGACCACTTTCTACTGAAATGGAAGGGTGAGGCTGTAGACCCTCCCTATCTTCCCAGGCTTAGAAAGGTAACCTTCCTCTTGGGACTCCGTCCCTGGCACTTTCTCCAAATCATTACTTGGTGTAGGAGGTCCTTCTGTCTATGTGTTGCTTTCATTAATGAATAAAGAAACTGCCTTGGCCTGCTGATAATGCAGAGCTTAGGTAGGCGGGGAAGATGGAACCAAATTCTTGGAGGAAGAAAGCACAGTCAGAGAGACAATGCCATTGATCCACTGCCAAAGATAGACATGCTGAAAGTTTGCTTGTAGGCCACAAACTTGTGGTGATATACAAATTAATAGAAATGGGTTAAATTAATATGTAAGGGTTAGCCAATAAGAAGTTAGAGCTAATGGGCCAAGCAATGATTTCATTAATACAGTTATTTTGGAGCTAAGTTAGCCAGGTGGCCGGGACAAACAAGTGGGCCCTCCTCCTCCAATTACTCTTATATTTTAGCACCTGTCAATTTCCTGGAGGGGCTTGTTTTTGTCCTTTCTGTTCTCATCTGTTACCATCAAGAGCTTGCTTTATGACATACTTTTTCCTAATTAATTGAATCGGCATTCACAGTAGACTTAAGTTTTGTTAGAACTCTGAGGACCAAGTGAGAAATACGGACCGGATGTAGAGGTGGGGTCTGTAGAATGGATGATTGCTATGGTGATAGACAGCCTCCTTTGGGTGCTTATGACATGTGGAATTGAAGCATTAATTACTTCTTTTAATCCTCAATGACAGGAGGATTTTCTCAAGTAAGCCCTTTGACTATTCCCATTTTAGTCCCTGAATGTGAGAGACATATAACCAGTGGCGGATGACCATGATTGCATCTTCTTTCTTTCGCAACAAATATGACCAACCAGGAACACCAAGGGACAGGGGCAGCTGCAAAACTAGTTGTTCTCTGTCTCTATGTTTATTAGGAGTGATTGGAAACAAAGCCCTTAGCTGGGTGTCATAGTGCTTGCCTGTTATCCCAGCCAACAGAAAGCTGAGGCAGGGGACCGTGAGTGAGTGTGGAGTCAGCGGGAGCAGCTCATTGGGCGTTTTTTTCCCCTCAAAAACAAGCAAATAAGCAACAAATAAAACTCTTCAAACAGTAAGAGTTGAGAAGTATATATATCTTATGGGAGGAGAAAGGCAAGAGAAGAGGGCAGCAAGAAAGAAGAAGGGAAGGGCATATTCTTTTCTGCTAGTTTCATGGGACCAGGATCCTCAATCGATTCAGAAAGGCCAGGGATGGGTGTTTGATTTCTGAGGGCCCTGAGAAGAAACTCAGGCTTGGGATATGAAGTCCCCAGATGCCAACAGGCAGGAGGTTCTTAGAAATACTGCAGAGGATGACTCAGCATTTGCTGCCTCTCAAGGGACTTAGCCCACAAGGGGAGGGAAGATGGCCTCACTGACAGATAAACACAGCTATAAGCAATGCTTAAAGCTGAAGAGGCAGGATCCAAGCAGGGCCAGCACAGTGAGAAGCCATGAAAAATGTCCCCCCTGAACTGCTACTGCAGACTAGGAAAAAAAGAAAACCCAAAATGCGCTCATTTCATTGGATGAAGGAAAAGCCTGTGTTGGAGTTAAGTGGGTAACTTCTGTTTTGCATTGGCATTCTTCCCTAAACTCACAGGAAGAAAGGAGAAAGACACGTACTGGAAGGGCTCAGCCAAGGACTCCCCTGGTGAGTCATGGGCATACTGCCTGCCACGGGGCACGGCAGGTGCCAATTCTATAGATACTGTCCTTTCCCTCACAGAAGAGCTCTGGCATCTTCAAGCCCTGAGCAGCCTAAATGACATCACCGTGAGTTTTAAGAAGCAGGATGCTTCAGGCAAAGAGGGTTCGGAAACAGCAGGTGGCGCTCGATCCTTCTCCTGAAACAGAAGGCTGCCTGCAGCCTGGCTTGCAGACTGAGCAGGGGTGGGTGCAAGCACTCTTAAGAGCTTTGCAGCATTTAGGTACTCAAGGGGAACAGGGCAAAAATTAGCTGCGCATAACTGTTGGCCAGATGTATGATGTGAACAGACCCGGCGGCTCTAGCTGCGCTGGGTTACAGGACTGATTAGGGTGGATAGGCACGGTCCCCTTGCCATGATCTTAGCGTAGTGACTGTGTTTATAAAGGGTGATTCATCTTCAGCTAAAGACACCTTCTGTATCTTTCTGGGCTTTAGGCTGTGGTGGAGAGGAGTCACACTGCCACAGGGAGCTGGGAGATGGCTCAGTGGGTGAGGTGCTTGCTGAATAAACATGAGAACCCAGGGAGTTTGGAACCCTGGCATCCATGTAAACGATGGGTGGGTTTGGAGGCCTGCCTGTAATCTCAGTGCTGCCTATGAGGCAGAGACAGGGAATCCCTGGAGCACAAAGACTGACTAGACTAGTTGAATTGCTGAGTTCTGGGTTTCAAGTGAGAAACCTTGCCTCAATGTATAAGGTAGAGCGTAACCAAGGAATATATTCAGCATCAACTTCCTGCTCCCCCCATACCTGTACACACATGAAAACACACATGTATACATGCTTGCACATATCACACACAAAACAAAACAACAAATATACTTACGATTGGTCATATAGAAAAACTAGAGGCTTGAGCTTCAAGTTGCCATCTTGATTGAGATGATGTCCTCTAGGGAACACAAGAAAGGTAAGATCCTAGACCCTCTTTTTTTTTAAGTTTAATTAACTTATTTATTTATTAAAGATTTCTGCCTCCTCCCTGCCACCGCCTCCCATTTCCCTCCCCCTCCCCCAATCAAGTCCTCCTTCTTCATCAGCCCAAAGAGCAATCAGGGTTCCCTGCCCTGGGGGAAGTCCACCTAGACCCTCTTGACCAGAGGAATGGGGCTTTACTTGAGAGGTGTTGAACATTTCAGATGGGAAATAACCTTACATTAGGTCTACTTTGAGGACAAATGAAGAGAAGCCCTCTGCCTTATGAATGACATCAAACAATTCCACCATGATGGGAAGAATTCGTTGAAATGGAAATTCCGGAGCTGGCAGGGTCCCTTGGTTTTAAGTGGCTCCCTTATCAGTGGTCCTCAGTTGATCTTGATTAATTACTAGTGTGTGAGAGAGTTCATGCAAGAGACTGTCAAGATTGAGTTGCTTTGAGGAGGAAATTGTGGAAGGCAGGGCAGGAACAACTGTGAGAGGTCTTCACTTAGATCCCTGTGTGCAGCATCGATGCTCATGGTGACCTAGCCCATTGAGAAAGCCGTGGGTAGTGAGACTGATGCGCGTGGTGCAGTAATATGCTTGTATCTGTTGTGTTCTTCATTTAGCTGATGAATCGGATGCCTGTCTCCAACTGAAGAGCCGTGTCTTCTAGCACTGGGGGCAACTTCAGTATGCCAAGTTCTAGTTGAGAGACAGAGTGAGCTTGTCTTTTGTTCCTAGGAGCACTGGGAATATTTGGTAGAGTGAAGGGAGAGAAGACATGGTTCTTAGGTGGTAGTGATGAAGGGATTGGTGGTGGTGCGTGCATGCGTGTGTGTGTGTGTGTGTGTGTCTCTCTCTCTGTGTGTGTAACTTTACATCCCTACCTAAAAGATAAGGCCATTACTGTTATCAATAATCATCAACTATCAAGAGCACCTGCTGAATACAGGCCAGATGTTGGGGAGGGTGTGGTCTTCCCCAGAGTTCATTATCAACTTCACTGTCTACTAAAAAAAAAAAAGATGTCACAGTGTGCTTTCCTTTCAGCTCAAATAAGCAAATGCAGCTCACAGGGTGCCCACTTCTTCCACTGCGAGAGAGAGAGAGAGAGAGAGAGAGAGAGAGAGAGAGAGAGAGAGAGAGAGAGAGAGAGAAGAGATGGGAGTCAGTTCTCTCATTTTACCATGTGGATCCCAGGGAAGCACCTTTAACTGCTGAGCCATCTTGCTGGCCCCACCACACTGCTGAAGGTTTTGCTGGACACAGTCATGAAAGCATGATTTTCAGACTGAGGAACAGAACATTAACTTCGCTTTGCCCTGGTACTCAGTGTCCAGGACATCCTGTTGAGGATGTGGCAGGAATGTACTCTGAACTGAAGGCTTTGGGAATCAGACATGACCAAGAGCAAGCAGCTAAGTAAAACCCACCGAGCAGAAACCAAGCTGCAGATGCTCCAAGCTGCAATGAAGCAAGTGCCTGACACAGCTGGAGCACCTCGGGCGGATGCTGCCTGGGGTCCCTGGCACAAACACGGATTCTTCAAGACACACAGCACAGAGGGCCAGTTCTGAGCTGCAGGCTGCACACGAGCTGCTGACTCATCTTGGCAGCCATGTTGCCTTCAGCAACTGGAACGGCGAGGAGGGAATTCTTTGTTATCCAAAAAGAATAGGCGACATAAGGAGGGCACAGGGGTGGTGCTCTCAGACACGATCTTATACAGCAGCTGTAAATAGCCTGGGCATCAGAGTTTTGGCGCTGGCATTAAAAACAGAACACAGACGTAGGAGAATTCATCCACTTTGGAGAAGTCGGTCGGCATGTGTGCATTTATCCCTGGTGTGTATGTGCATAGGTGATAAGGGAAAATGGAGGCAAACAAGGTGGCTATTGTCCACATGGGGGTGTTCCGGAGCCTCACTCTCACGCATTCCACACGTATTCATGTATGTAGCCTTACAGTAGCACTATAAAGTGGGCCTGTTATTTCAGGTTCATTCTGCTGTAAGCAGAGAAGCTGGGAATTGGACCCGTGTCTGTTCAGTGTCAGAGCTCCTGACCACATACTGTTCTGGTGTTTGGAAGGCAGAATCGACAGAGGTGTCCACAACAACCTCAAAGTAACCAAGGGGGATGCATAGCTAGGGGCACAATCATGTTGCTATGATAACGTAAAGAGCTCAGAACCAATCTCCATCCATCTTCAGTCCCCATTAGCTAAAATGCTTGTTCAAGTAGCTGTGGAGACCACGAAGGGGCTTGCTGAGAAGGCTGAGGTTCTATTTGAGTCCCTGCAGGGACAGAAGCAGTTTCAGGTGGCCTGTCTGTGTGGCTCTGGTCACAACATGTCTAGAATGGCTCTGGCCTCTGGGGAAAATAGAGATCATGGTTTTGCCTCTTTGGAGTTGGTCTACTTGTATTTACTTGGGTAATCACTTGGTCTGGGAGCTATTAGAAAAATAAGTGGGAATAAAAGGGATGAATTACGTGGTATAATGAGGGTTGAGCCTTCTTAGTGAGTTGACTTTGAGTCAAGGAATCCATGGATCTTTTTACTGCCTGGACACTCATGTGTGTGCTGGACCTGGTCAGGGGTGGTAGATGATCTTGGGCAGTTGTGAGAACAACTCCCACAAAGCAGGTGAATCTTCTTTGCATTCCGTATTGGTAGATCTGATGCCTCCAGAGACACATGTGTTCGGAATCTCTGAGCCAACTCCCAAGGTTTCATTTCCTCTTCTGGCGGCCGTGAAGATCCGTGGATTTAGAGTTTACAGTGTTTCCTTTCCTCCCTGTTTCTCTGTGCAGACTGATGCCCTCTGCTTCTATTTTTGATGTGTGCACAGTTAGTGTTTGGATCTGTACCAGGGACCTCATCTACTTTATCCAGGTGGCAAAGATATAAGGCGGAGGGCGGGATGTGTGTTAGAGGCCTAAAACCCACAAGGCAGACTAAAGAGATGAATACGATTTGGTGAGGATATGTTCTTAGGCAAAATTCCTTTGGCAGAAAGCCAGGAAAGTAATTAACAGTTACAGAAAGATGCCAAGACAGAACCTGAGATGCAACCCAATAAGGGTTCAGGTATCTATGGAGAAGGTAACTAGAGCCAAGCAGAAAGAAACTAACTACCTCATACCTTCCAGAAGCAGCTCTGGTACAGGTCCTTGGGAATAGAATAATTAAAGGGGCAAATGAGGAGGGTACAGGTGAGAGAAAGAATGGGTCAGGTGAAGCTGAGCAGAGGCAGGACTTACTAGAGGTGTCAGAGCCGTATCAGCTGGGCTGAGGCTAAGGGGAATACTGAAGGTTGAATTACAGTGATCAAGTTTACACCTATATACCATATATATGTTACATATTATATCCTATATGATCTATATCATATTCCAAAGTCTCTGCTCAGAAAAGGAAATGTTTGGCATTGAATTCCATATATCTGTTCTGCAGAGTTTGAAAGTCACGTTGCTGTGACTAGGGAGAAGGCTGAGGGCCCAGGGTCCTGCTGTTTCAGAGAGAAGCCACATTCGGGCCTTGTTCTCATGGTGGAGACTTGTCTCTGTGCAGGAAGGTGTACTGAGCAGCCATCTCGTTGGGGTTCCATTAGTCAATTTCCTGGTATAATTGCCAACAGAGTGATAACCATATTCTCCCTCATAGCTGAGAACTGGCCTTGGGAATAGAAGGAGACAAGTAATTTACGAAACTGTGCTTTCTCCAGAGCAGTTCTGTCTCATTCACCTCTTCATCCTTGGCACCTAAATGAATGTCCACCAAACCAGCCAGTCAATGACGAGCTGAGCCATTTCAGGAGACTTGTAGTTTGTGATTGGACATGTTGGAGGTACAAGAGCTTACAAAAGTAGCCCTGTGACTTTGTTGCCTCTGAATTAGTTTTTAGTAAAAATTTTAAAAATCAATTATTTCTTTAATTATTTTTTGTCTTTTGAGAGAGGGTCTCATTCTGCAGCCCTGGCTAGAAAGAAACTCATTATCCTAGGCTGGCCTCAGATTCAGGATAGTACTCCTGCATCTTCCTACTGGGATTGTAGGTGTGGATACCACCAAAATATTTAAGAAGATTTACTTTTAGTAATGTGTATGTGTGTGTTTCTGGGCCAGTGTGTGGCATATGTGTACCGTTGTGCAAGAGGCCAGAAGACGGCATCTGATCCCCTGGAGCTGGAGTTGTAGGCAGTCATGAGCCAGCTGACTTGGGCTCTGCGAACTGAACTCTGGTCCTCTGGGAGAGCAACAATGCTGTTAGCCATTAAGCTACTCTTTCAACCTTAGCAAAACAATTTTTTCAGATTATAAAATGTTGATGTATTCCTGTTGATTCTCAAGGAACCTTGGCTGAAAAATATAGCAGATAAATGAGTCCCCAAATAGGAAAAAAAATATCAAAGTTCCTTCAGGAGAATTTATTGTGTTATGTTTTTCTTTCCCTAAGGAGTGCATAGTGTTTTCTCAAAAGGTAAAGTATTGGTTGGATGGGAAAAGACAGAGTGTGGAGATGGGATGAGGCTCAGCACGGACTCTCATGGTGTGAGTGCTGGGCTTGGTGTAGGGAACCACAGGTGTACAAAAGGCTGGAACAGGTAAGTGGTGAGGCACTCCACTTTCTCTTTAGAGGATAAACTGAGACATGTAGAAGAATAGGAGTGAGGAAATTGAGCAGAGGCAACAGGACCAGCCAGGGACGAGCTGAGCAATAACCTGATGAGATGTGTATAGCCCCGCAGAGCCAGAGTCAGGGAACAGATGGGAGTCTGCCCAGAGATAATGGTTTGTATACTTGGCTGAGTTCATAAATTGCCTGGGGTTGGGGGTGAAGAGGAGTCTAGGGAGAGGCATCCAGGGCTTGAGGTCTTCTTGCTGCAAGGGACAACATTCTTTCAAGTGGTGTCTTAAAAACGCATGCAAGTGTTTATCTTTTGCACGACAGTGCATTAACATAAGCATTTCTGTGAAAATACTGTGCAAAACCAGGTAAGAGATTTAACTTTCCAAAGCCTCAGAGAAAAATTGGTGCTTGACTGGGGAGCAGTGAGCAGCGGTTCTGTGTGATTTCTGATGTTCCCAGCAAGGCTGCTTTTTCCTCTGTTAATGTCAAATGGGTCTCTTGACAGCCCCGTCCAAGTCAGCCAGCAGGGGTATTCGGAGTCTCTGTTTGCTTAGGTTTAAGATGCCCTTCCGCTTCCCATCCATCCTCACAGCCTGGCTGAACTAACCTTCCCCTCAGCTAAGCTGACCCTCCTCTTCTGTTAAGCTAACTCAGTTCTTATTCCACCCCTCACCTCGCAGTTCTCCTGGTTTATTTGTTTTAAGGCAAATAAGGAATTTAGCTCCAGGTGAAATTAAGGATGGTAGCTGGTAAACAGACAAACACGTGTGGCTGCTCTCATGGTGCCTGAGGCTGAGTATTTTGTTTCTCAAACAGAGTATAAGTCCCAAGTGGTCGGTCCTATGCCACTGCCACAGAGCTCAGCTCAGTAAGAAAACACATAGCCAAATAAAAGGATCAGACAAAAAGCCCCTCATAAGGTGTTTATGACTTTAAATCCATTGTCTCTTCTCATTAAATGAGAAATTTTGTTTCTATTGTAAATCATATATTTTTTTAAATTTATTTATTTATTAAAGATTTCTGCCTCCTCCTCCCCGCCACCGCCTCCCATTTCCCTCCCCCTCCCCCGACCAAGTCCCCCTCCCTCATCAGCTCGAAGAGCAATCAGGGTTCCCTGACCTGTGGGAAGTCCGAGGACCACCCACCTCCATCCAGGTCTAGTAAGGTGAGCATCCAAACTGCCTAGGCTCCCCCAAAGCCAGTACGTGCAGTAGGATCAAAAACCCATTGCCATTGTTCTTGAGTTCTCAGTAGTCCTCATTGTCCACTATGTTCAGCAAGTCCGGTTTTATCCCATGCTTTTTCAGACCCGGGGCAGCTGGCCTTGGTGAGTTCCCGATAGAACATCCCCATTGTTTCAGTGTGTGGGTGCACCCCTCGTGGTCCTGAGTTCCTTGATTGTGCTCTCTCTCCTTTTGCTCCTGATTTGGACCTTGAGATTTCAGTCCGGTGTTCCAATGTGGGTCTCTGTCTCCTTTCATTGCCTGATGAAGGTTAATATTCAGGAGGATGCCTATATGTTTGTCTTTGGATTCACCTTCTTATTAAATATGAGAAACTCACTAGCTTCTGCATATGTCTTTTCCTGTGACGGGATAAGGGGAAGGTCCTATCAGCGTCATCCCATGCCGTGGTGATTGCGCTTTCCCCATTCAGGCCACCTGAGGTCAGTTCACAGCTCCTAAAGTCAAAAGGTGGGAAAGTCGAGGGAGGTGTGGTAGGGAATTGCTTTCTAAGATCATAACCGTAGAGATGTGTTTTCCTGGGGCCTCCTCTTCTTCCCTCCTAGGCAGATAAGGGGACCCCACTCTGTCGCACTTCACGGTAGAGTTTGCTGCTCTGTGATCTCCAGGAACACAAATCCCGTGAGCAATGTCCATACTCCAGCATCCTACTTAAGAGTGTGCAGAGAGGACTGAAAATGTACCAGGAATTTGTAGAAGGAGGCAAAGATCATGTGATTCTTTTCCTGGCTACTGAGGCTTTATATGGTAATCACAGAATGAAAGGAAGGAGAGGGGAAAGCTGGGGAAAGTCTTAGGGGCTTTAAGGGAGGGAGTGGGGCAGACCATTGAACACAAGTGTAGAAAATGAAGGGTCAGGGAGGGTGTAATGGGGTTAGAGACAGGGACATAGGGGAGAGGGGTTGGAGATTTAACCAGAATTAAGTAAATATGGAGATTCAACCAAAATGCCACAGGAAGCCTGTTATTTTCTATGCTAATGAAAAGAAACGAAGGGAGCAGGGTTTAAGTAGAGACTGTGATATTTTGAATCCGTTTTTTTAAAATATTTATTTATTTATTATGTATACATTATTCTGTCTGTGTATGCCTGCAGGCCAGAAGAGGGCACCAGACCCCATTACAGATGGTTGTGAGCCACCATGTGGTTGCTGGGAATTGAACTCAGGACCTTTGGAAGAGCAGGTGATGCTCTTAACCGCTGAGCCATCTCTCCAGCCCCTTGAATCCGTTTTTATGCATTAAGAAAGAGCTCAGAATTTCTGGTGAAGTGGTTGATGCTGGAGGCCGAGAAGTCAGATGACAGTATAGGAAAGTATGGGTCAAAGGTCAGGCTACGCACCAGGAGAATCAAGTACGTGCTCTTAGGTCAGGAGAACAAGGTGAGACCTCCAGTCTTTCTTTAGCTTCCCTTTCAGTTGCATCCACATTACCCCGAAACCAGTTCCAGCAAGGGGACACCCGCTGCCTTCTGAACTTCTGAATTCTAGAAACTTTCCCTCCCCGGAGCGTTTTGATTTGTGGCTTCTTCTCCACTCCTGAGCAGTTTGCAACTGCTGCTACAGCCACCAACCCCGTGGTGTAAGATATGGCAGGCATGTTAGTTCACAGTGCTGCAGGGTGAAGTCTTACATGATTCTCACTGGGGTCAGCTCACCAGGTCAAAGCACTTGGGGCCAATCACCAGGTTGTCTTTCTTTCTGGAGCTTCTAAGAGAGAATTCCTTTATTTGCCTTTTCCAACTTCCACAGGCTGCCTTTATAGCCCTCAGCTGGTGCCCACCCCCATCTTCAACACCAGCTATGGAGCTGCTCCCTGCCTCTGCTCTGCTGCCATGTTATCTCTGATTTATCCACTCAGCTTTCCCAGTGATGTCATGGGTCTACCCTGATAGGTCAGGGTCATCTCCCTGTTTGGAAGTGAGTTGAAGGGTTTCCTTTACAAACTTAGTCTCCCTTTGTGACAAAGCCCAACACAGCCACATTTTCCAGCGGTTGAGAGCACGTTTGGGGACGGCAATACTCTTCTGCCTCCCATGATTCTTGGTGCCCTGCTGAAGTTGAAGTCATCGTTATCAGGATTATTGCAACAGCCTGGACCCTGGAGTCCTCTCATAGTAGATGGAGGTCAAAAGGGCTCCCAGGCCTCTCTCCTCCCCAGGCTCTTTCTTTAAGAGGACACTCATGTCTACCTCACAGGGCTGTTGTGATGGGTGAATATATACATGGCACAAAGCAGAACATTTTAGTCATTGTTCTTTGGTCACGGTCTCTGCACTCTGTGTGCCCCGAAGCCAGAGGGATCTTTCTTACACATGCATTGGCCACAAGACTCATCAATGCTCTGAAGTTTGTTTTCTGACCGGAGGTCCCGCCTATGTCTCCACTGGATTACTTTACAGCATTTGGGGTCCTAAGTGTTACAGATATTCTGTGTCCCTCTACATTTCAGTGTTTTCCTTTTTGCTTGCATTTCCTTTACCTTCTTTGTCTGACTTCTATTCTTCTTTCAGTGCCCCCTCTGATAGCCAGGGCTGGGATCACTGGCTCATACCACTCTGTCCTCTCCTGGGATGAGGCTCACCAGTCAAGCCTCTTCACACCGTGCTGCCTGGAACCCAACATCACTAGGCCGTCGGGAAAGGAGCACTGAGGGTGTGACAAAGGGGGCTTCACTTCTGAAGTTTGCCAGAGTGTCTCCCATAGGAGATGGCTACTACAGCTTCCCTAGGTCTTTTGCTGTTGGCAGAGGGAGAAGAATCCTGGAACCTGGTCCTTCCCTGGTGATGGAAGTGAGCAGTAGGTGGTCATGCTGGGGTCTGAAGACCAAATGGTCATCAGAGATCCCCGACCCTGCAGGCTTCAGCGAGTCAGGCAGTGCTAGCGGGAGCTGCTGTGGGGGCAAGCCAGCAAGGGGACCATTGCTCTCGCTCCACACCAGAGAAGACATACTGTGAATCTGACTGCTGAGAGACACCACCTGTGCACACTGACAGGAAATGCCCTGGCCACAGACAACAGCCGTCATCTAACTGGCAAGCATAACCCACCGAGCTCCACCTGGCCTCACATTTTTGTCTACAGAACCATCAGACAGTTCACCACAGGGCAAGCTGCACAGGAGGGGTGACAGGGCCTTGCCACTGTGGAAATCTGAGGTGCCCTGTCATTCTGTCTGGGCCCTGAACAGGTATAGCTTGCTTCCGTGATTATATCTCCCCAGAAGTTTGGTAGTTAGGAACATACCTAAAACCACTTGTGTGCAGAACTAACAGTGTATTTGGACCAAGTCTCTCTCTCCTGGCTGCGTTTGCTATGGGTGTTCTATTGTTTGCTCCTCCAAATAGAGGGAATAGCAAAATTAACTTGGGAATCTAAAGATTTTTTTTAGAAGGCGTTTAAGCTGGGTTCCCAATTTGCAGAAGGATTAATATTAAAAATGTAATTTTTCAAAAAAAAGTGTTTGAAACTACCAGGAATGTTTCCACATAAAAATGGTGTACTTGCTAATAATTAGCCGAAGTGTAGCTCAAATACAACTAAAACAAGGGGCATTTAAACTAGTTTATGGTCACAAGGGTAGGAGGCCAGAGATTAAACAAAAGAAGACAGAAAGAAATTAAATTATACCATGTTTATTTTGAGTGGAAACCTTTGAGGAATCACACTTTTAATTAAAAAGGGATAAGAGGCATAAGAAAGCTCTGGGGAGGATTTCCCAGCAGTCCTCAGGAATTTACTGGTTCTTTGCAAACCTAATTTTTACTCAAAAGTCTATAAATCTCCTTTTTTTTTGTTATTGTTCTTTGACAGACTATGCAAACAGATCTCACTTTGTTTTTGGAAGGGAAAAAGGATTGAGGAAATTCCTGCTGTATGCCAACCTTGGACCCTGTGGGTTTGGATGCTGCAGGGTCAAAAGACTTCCTTCATCTGGAGGTGGTCAAACAACAAAGTCAAAAAATACCAAGTGGTAACCAGTGCTTTGAAAAAAAATCCGAAGCCTTAAATTAGCATTTAAATACAATAGTCAAAGTAGCTGTCTACTTAAAAGGAGTTGCCAGCCCTTAAGGTCCTTAAGGAAAGCAGGCAGAGAGCAGTATGGACACAGGAGGAAGGACCCTGGGAAGCACTGGGAAATTTTAAGGGGCAGCAGCAGGCAAGGGAGCAGCGTGGGGGTGAGGGAGGAAGTACAGCCTGAGTCAGTGAGGCAGGGTGGCATTGCAAAGGACTCCGGCTTTTATTTTTAGGATGATTGCCTTACATGTGAAATTTTGCCTCCCCCAGCCTCCCTGCAGGGCCCTGAAGCAGAATTGGGCTCAGGAAAAGCAGAGAATGGGAAAAGATGGCGGAAATGGTGTGGTTTAAATCTTAAGTATCTTTTACTGGATCCTATTTTGAGAACTTCTTCCAAGATGGTGGCTTGTTTTTGTTTGTTTTGTTTTCAAGACAAGGTTTTTCCTGTAGACCAGATTGGTCTCGAACTCACAGAGATGTGCCTATCTCTGCCTCTGAGTGCTGGGATTAAAGGCATGTGCCACCACTGCCTGGTGCTGGTGGCTTTTTTTTTTTTGGTGGGTGACTGTGAGGACTTTAGGATGTGGGACCTGAACAGCAGCTGCCTCATGATTCCGTCACCGTGGATGGAGTGGCTCCGTTATGCTCCCATCTCACCCCCATCATCGTGGACTTCAACATTCTGAAACTGTGAGCTGAAACCAACATTCCTGGGGCTCAGCAGCATGGCTCACTGGGTAAACATGCCTGCCTTACAAGCCTGGCAACCTCAGTTCAATCTTTGGAACAGCAGCAAGGTGAAAGGAGAGAGCCGACTCCGGACGTTGTCTTCTGATACCCATACTCCACACACACCCCAGTAGTGACTCCAGGAAGAATGATAATAAGAAATCTTTCCTTTTCTCTTAGACTGTTTGTGTCAGAAATATGATCCAGATATTTGCCTTAAAAGTCACTCTAGAGCCTGTCCCAGTTGATGGGATCAGTATGATCTGTAGCATGCAATACTTTTTCCAGTTCCATCCATTTGCCTTCAGATTCCACAACTTTAATTTTCTTTATGGCTGAGTAAAGTGCCAATGTGTAAATGGCTCTCAGTTTCACCATCCCTTCATCAGGGGACGGACAACTAGGCTGCTTCCATTTCCTTACTATCATAAGTAAAGCAGTAATAAACATGAGTGAATACATATTTCTCTGGTTGGTTATACAGTCCTTCAGAGTGTATGTCCAGGGGTTGCTTTGCTGGATCAAATGATAATTCTGTTTTTAGTGTTTTGAGAAACTCTGCCAGTGATTTCTCCAATGTCTGTACCAGTTTACAGTCCCACCCACAGTGAATAGTGCTCCTTGGGGAAGCATTTTTGTTACAACCATGAATAACTATGCAGATGCTCAAGAAGTAGAGGCGTAACCACAGCTGTTCTTCCATGTCCATGTACCCCTTTCCTTGTCATTATTTCCTAAGCAATGCAATGTAACAATGTTTATGTGACTCTTGCCTTGCATTAGGTATTAATTTAGATATTATTTAAGACACACAGAGAATGAGAATAGTTCATATGCAAATACCAGTTGGTTTTACATAGGGTACATGGAGACAGTATTCAAAAGGGAAAACTGGGGGTCTTGGTACTAATTATCTGTGAATTTTATGAGAGACAGAATACCTGGCAAAAGGAACTTAAGAGAATTAAGATTTACCTTGGGTCATGATCATAATGGACTATCTGCCCTTTTAGATCTTTACATTGTCCCTACAGTCAAGAGGCAAAGAGAGAGGAAGGCAGTGTCCTCTCTGTTCATTTTGGGATCATAGAGCGTGGGTGATATCAATATTAAGGGTGTGTCTTCCCTTCCCAGTAAAACCTCTTTGGAAATGTCCTCACAGTCATACTTAGAGATTTGTCTCCAGGGTGGTGCTAAATTTAGTTAGGTTAGCAATGAAGATTAGCCCTCATGTTTAGATAATCTTTAGCTCTGACTGCTAGATGTTGGTATATCTCATGACAGCTCTTACTGTCCAGAGCAAACCTAAGGTCAGAAAGGAACAAAGAAAGAATAAACATTTCCTTAAACTAAGAAAATCTAGATGTGTTTCAGGATGGAAATTTGTTACTTGATGAAATAGTAAAGAATAATGATCCCCAAATATTGGAAACTGTGGAAAAAGATGGTTTCCATTTAAGTTACACCAATGATTCCTCCTGCCTTCTATTATCTTTTTATAGGAATGTGATGAGAGCTAAGGCCTCCTGTCTCCTTGGTGAAACTTCTGAGTTCTGAGGCGGTTATCCTTGGAATAAGGAGAAAGGGACCTACAAGTGTGTTCCTCTGCAGAGACCCTTGTTCTCTTCCCTAACATACACCGCTGTCATTCGCTATAATACTGAAACTACCACATCTGATTTGGATCCAGTTGATGTGAGTCATCACAAACTTCCAGGATCCTTCTGCCATCCTTCAGTCTTAGACCCAATCTCCATAAGGGTCTCTGCATGGACCAGTGAGACACCCTCAAAGCCACTTTTCTCCCTTTTTGTCTACCCCTACATCACCTTTCCCCGGAGCACTTGCTTCATGCACACTGGGACTTTCCTACTTTGCTCACATCTGTATCCTCAAGACAGAGGATAGTGACAGACACTGTTTGATAAATACTTGTTCAATCGCCGGACGATGGTGGCGCACGCCTTTAATCCCAGCACTCGGGAGGCAGAGGCAGGCGGATCTCTGTGAGTTCGAGACCAGCCTGGTTTACAGAGCTAGTTCCAGGACAGGCTCCAAAACCACAGAGAAACCCTGTCTCGAAAAACCAAAAAAAAAAAAAAAAATACTGTTCAAAGCTTGAACATTGTTCACTGGGAAGACAACGTTTGCTTGGAGTGGCTCTCTATATGGGAACCAGAATGTAGATTCTAACAGTTTCTATGGACAAGAAGGTGAAGGATATCCCCTTGAGATTCTTGTGAAGTCACAGCCTATGAAGTTTTATTTCAACAACTGTTAAAAGACAAGGTCAACATAATAAATGACAGGGCTCATAGTGGTGCTTGGTAATATTTGGCATTTGCCCTTAGGATTTTCATCAATGTTCTTTATTGTTGTTGTGTTGTGTTTTGTTTTTAGGCTATACTTTAAATTTTGCTTTGTGTTGGGAGATGTCACAACAGCAAAGGGTGGAAACAAGGGAATAGGGAGATGAATGGGATCAGGATGAATGATGTAAAATCTACAAAGAAACAATAAAAAGTTAAAAAAAAATCCCATTGACAAACACATGCCAGACTGTAAGATGGTTACCATGGTAATTATACATCCCAATTTCTAAGTGCCTTGGAATATTGCTCCTTTCCTCACTCAGATGAGGACTCTATGGTATAGATTTTTCATTGTCTTTTCCCCAGTCCACTAATAATTAGCACAGGGAGGTCAAATGACATGAAAAGTGATTCAGGTCCTATGGCTTGTATAAGATCCACAACCCAACCTATGGCTTGTATAAGATCCACAACCCAACCTATGACTTGTATAAGATCTTACCCAACCTATGGCTTGTATAAGATCTCACCCAACCTATGACTTGTATAAGATCCACAACACAACCTATGGCTTGTATAAGATCCACACCTAACCTATGGCTTGTATAAGATTCCACCCGACCTCAGAGACTACTTTTGAATCCAGACTGCAAATGAACCGTTTAAGAAGTCTATTCTCATTAGGTGGTGGTAGGTCCCACCTCTAATCCCAGCACTTAGAAGACAGAGGCAGGCAGATCTCTGAGTTTGACGCCAGCCAAGTCTACATACAGAGAAAGTTCCAGGACAGCCAAGGCTACACAGAGAAACCCTGTTTCAAAAAACCAAAACAGAAAAAAGAGAAAGAAGGTGGAGGGGTCTCTTCTCTCACAAACTTCATAGACTGTGAGCACCTTGGGGTGGGGTTGAGCCCTAGCCATTTCTGTAGCCCTTCAAAGCAGGTCCCTTTCTTTCTCCCACCTTCAGCCACACTGAGAGGAAAACATGGTTGATGCTGGCCATGGAGGCGGGTTCAGCCAGGAGTGTAAGACCAGACAGCAGCAGTGCTGCATAGGGCCCTTGCCTGTCAGCAGCCTCCTCCTGCTTCTTGCTTTGTTCCAGTCATTTTTGAGTTTTGTCTGATGCACTGGACTTGAGAAGGGTGAAGTCAGAAGAATTGGGTGGATCTCTACAGAATATCTTTTTATTCAAAGTTTATTGAGAACCTGCCAGAGAGTGCTTTAAAGGCCCTGTCTCCCCCCCCCCCCCCCCACTTTTCCTGCATTTACAACTTAAAGAAAAAAATCTCCACCAGAGTTACAAGGAAATGGAGTCTTTTTCTTCTCGGAACCAAACAGGCCATTTCATCGGCCTTTTCTTCTTAAAAACAGACCAACCTGAGTGTGACATGATGCCCAGGGGTCACAGACTTGGTTCTTTTTTTATTATTGATTTTGTTGAGCTATATGTTTTTCTCTGCTCCCCTCCCTGCCTCTTCCCTCCCCTTCAACCCTCTCCCATGGTCTCCTTGCTCCCAATTTACTCAGGAGATCTTGTCTTTTACTACTTCCCATGTGGATTCGATCTATATGTCTCTCGTATGGTCCTCATTGTTGTCTAGGTTCTCTGGGATTGTGATTTGTAGGCTAGTTTTCTTTGCTTTATGTTTAAAAACCACTTATGAGTGAATACATATGATAATTGTCTTTCTGGGTCTGGGTTACCTCACTCAAAATGATGTTTTCTAGCTCCATGCATTTGCCTGCAAATTTCAAGATGTCATTATTTTTTTCTGCTGTGTGGTACTCAATTGTGTAAATATACCACATTTTCCTTATACATTTTTTGGTCGAGGGGCATTTAGGTTGTTTTCAGGTTCTGGCTATGACCAACAAAGCTGCTATGAACATAGTTGAGCATATGTCCTTGTGGCACGATTGAGCATCCTTTGGATATACACCCAAAAGTGGTATTTCTGGGTTTTGAGGAAGGTTGTTTCCTAATTTTCTGAGAAATCGCCACACTGACATCCAAAGGGACTGTACCAGCTTGTACTCCCACCAGCTATGGAAAAGTGTTCTCTTTACCCCACAACCTCTTCAGCATAAGTTGTCATCAGTGTTTTTGCTCTTGGTCTTTCTTACTGGTGTTAAGATGGAATCTCAGAGTTGTTTTGATTTGCATTTTTCTGATGACTAAGGGTGTTGAATGTTTCTTTAAGTGTCTTTCAGCCTTTTTAGATTCCTCTGTTGAGAGTTCTCTGTTTAGGTCTGTACTCCATTTTTAAAAATTGGATTATTTGTTCTTTTGATGACCAATTTCTTGAGTTCTTTGTATATTTTGGAGATCAGACCTCTGTCCAATGTGTGGTTGGTGAAGATCTTTTCCTATTCTGTAGGCTGCCATTTTGTCTTATTGATCATCTCCTTTGCTTTATAGAAGCTTTCCAGTTTCAAGAGATCTTATTTATTAATTGTTTCCCTCAGTGTCTGTGCTAGTGGGGTTATTTAGGAAGTAGTCTCCTGTGCCAATGCATTCAAGTGTACTTCCTACTTTTTCTTCTATGAGGTTCAGTGTGGCTGGCTTTATATTGAGGTTTTTCATCCATTTGGATTTGAGTTTTGTGCATGATGATAGATATGGATCTATTTCGTTCTTCTCCATGTTGATATCCAGTTATGCCATCACCATTTGTTGAATTTCCTTTTTTTCCATTTGATATTTTTGTTTCTTTGTCAAAAAATCGTTGTTCATAGGTCTGTGGATTAATATCTGGGTCTTTGATTCAGTTCCATTGGTCTTCCTGTCTGTTTTTATGCCAATACCAGGCTGTTTTTATTACTGTGGCTCTATAGTAGAGTTTGAAGTCAGGGATTGTGATGCCTCTAGAAGTTCTTTTATTGTATATGATTGTTTTGGCTATCTTGGATTTTTTGTTTTTCCATATGAAATTGAGTATTGTTCTTTCAAGGTCTGTGAAGAATTTTGCTGGGATTTTGATGGGCATTGCATTGAATCTGTAGATTGCTTTTGGTAAGATTGCCATTTTTACTATGTTAACTCTACCTACCCAAGAGCATGGGAGATCTTTCCACTTTCTGGTGTCTTCTTCAATTTCTTTCTTCAAAGATATAAAGTTCTTGTCATACAGGTCTTCTAATTGTTTGGTTAGAGCTACTCCAAGATATTTTATGTTATTTGTAGCTATGGCAAAGGGTGATGATTCTCTGATTTCTTTCTCAGTCCATTTATCATCTGTATGAAGGAGTTATAGATACTTTTGAGTTAATCTTGTATCCTGCTACATTACTGAAGGTACTTATTAGTTGTAGATGTTTCTTGATAGAGTTTTTGGGGTCCTTTATGTAAACTGTCACATCATCAGCAAATAGTGAGAGCTTGATTTCTTTTCTGATTTATATCCCCTTGATCTTCTTATTTTTTATTTTTTAAATTTTTTTTGTCTTATTGCTCTAGCTAGAACCTCAAGTACTATATTGAATAGATATGGAGAGAGTGGACAGCCTTGTCTTGTTCCTGATTTCTGTGGAATCGCTTTGAGTTTCTCTCCATTTAGTTTGACATTGGTTGTTGGCTTGCTGTATATTGCCTTTATCATGTTTAGGTACATTCCTTGTATCCCTGCTGTCTCCAAGACCTTTATCATGAAGGAATGTTGGAGTTTGTCAAAGACTTTTTCAGTATCTAGTGAGAAGATCATGTGGGTTTTTTTCCAGTTTGTTTATATGGTGGGTTATATTGACAGATTTTCATATGTTGATCCACCCCTGCATCTCTGGGATGAAGCCGACCTTCATCATGGTGGATGATTTTTCTGAAGTGTTCTTGGATTCAGTTGCCAGTATTTTATTATGTATTTTTGCATCAGTGTTCATGAGTGAGACTGGTCTGTAATTCTTTCTTAGTAATGTCTTTGTGTGGTTTGGGTATCAGGGTAATTGTAGCCTCATAAAAAGAGTTTAGCAGTGTTTCTTCTGTTTCTATTTTGTGGAACAATTTGGGGAATATTGGTATTAGTTCTTTGAAAATCTTGTAGAATTTTGAGCTAAATTCATCTGATCATGGGCTTTTTTTGTTTGGGAGACTTTTGATGAGTGTTTCTATTTCTTTAGCAGTTATAGGTGTATTTAAGTTGCTTATCTGGTCTTGATTTAATTTTGGTAGGTGATATTTATCCAGAAAATTGTCCATTTCCTTTAAGTTTTCCAATTTTGTGGAGTGCAGATTTTTGAAATATTACCTGATGATTCTCTGAATTTCCTCTGTGTCTGTTGTTATGTCTCCCCAGACTTGGTTCTTAGGTTGTGTAACAGAACAACGACTCCCCTGTCCCTCTGACAGTTTAAAAACAGCTTCCTAGTTTGGAAACACTTGTATTTTTCTCCCTATGGGCTTGATCATCTCACTGCTCCTTGGCATTCCCACAAAGGGACTGGTCAAAGAAGGGAGGAAGATGGCAAGCTTGTCAACATCGCTGAAGCTGGGTAGTGCAAAAGCATGTGACAGAGGATGAAGAGGCTGCAGTAACGGGCTAGGATAATCTCTTGAGCTTATTATGTACAGTACTCAGTAAGTTCTGCTGTATTGGCTGTGCGGACCTCGTCCAAGCATCTGTTAGGATCAGATTCCCGTGAATCGAGGAGGTATTGCTGCTGCTGTCACTGCAGGAATGGTGGAGGCATCTCATCCGGTTTCGTTACTAAATAGCACTCAGGCTCATGGGTTTCATCACTTGGCTCTGAGCAGGTGATGCTCTTTGGAAGGGTGGAGACCTTTAGGAGGTGGGGCTTGACTGGAGGAAGTAAGTTGCTGAGGGGTGAGCCTTGGAGGTGAGGAGCTGCTTTCAGCCCTAGTCCCTCTCTTCTCAGCTACTAAGAGGTGGTCAAACTAATACAGGCTCCCATTGTCATGGAGTCACCTGCTCCATGTCTTTTCCATCATGATGGACTCAAACCAAGAGCCAAAGAAAATCTTTCCTTGTGTTGCTTCTTGCTAGATATTCATTCACACCAATAAGAAAAGGGGCCAATACGGCACCCTTATTTTTTTAATTATAATCTCCAAAAGGGGTACAAGCACCCTTTAGGTAAGAAAATCTGCAGTAGTATAGGAGTAAATATTGCAGTTTCTGGTTCTATGAATAATAAGTTGATGCTAAAAATATTTGCTGTATGTATGGATAATTATTTGCATATGAAATTTATAAGTGAATACATCTTGGGGCACATGATGAGACCTTTTACTCATGGGTGGATGATCAAAAAGTTTAGAGATAGTGATATAAATTATCAGTAGCAGCAAACTCTTCTTGGTTATTGGAAGTGTCTGAATTACATAGTCTTCAAAATAAGAAAGGTGTGCTCATTAAGTAACTATTATAGGAACAAAAATTTAAAGTCACAATTGAGGGTTTCTTATCCCAGAAATATTACCTTGAAGCTCATGTCAAGGTGAGGTGTCAAGACTGACACAGTAAAGTGTCATAAAAGGGGTAAATAAAATTGCATGGAATCGTGATTTAAATGTGTAGAACGACGGAAGAATTTCTCAGATGGTGTAATGAAGTAGTTCATGAGGAGAGGCTTCGGGATCATGAGTGGACGGCAGAGGTTGGCAAAGTGGTCCATGAGGGGGATGCTTCAGGGTCATGTGTAGATGGCAGAGGTGTCTTCTGCAGGGAACATTTAATTACTGGAACTTCAGTGTCCTCTCTGTATTGTGTCAGAGATGGCATGACAGCAGTCGGCAAAGTCTGTGAGCACCCTTTGTCTCGGCCCTTTCTCTTACCAACTTTTGCTGCTCTTCACCCAGTAACCGGAAGACTTGGGTTTGTGGAACTCTGGCTCTTGGTTGCTCTCTTCTCCCTCCATTTCCCCCTCCCTTTCTCCTTGTTTTGTGTGCAGCATGGTCTCTCCCATAGTGCATGACTCCCTGTTTTGCAGTTTGAGGCACTCCTCAGGGAAGAATTAGAGTGGGAAACTCCTGTGTAAGGTGCTGATATGGCAGCTAAGGGATGGTCAGGTCAAAGGATGGTGGCTCCAGAGAAGGGTGTAGGAAAGATGACTGGACTCAAACTATCAAGATCAGTTTACAGATGTCTGTGAACTCCCATTAACACCTGGAGTAAGGATACTGCTTGTTTGTTTCCCAGTCGCTTAGCCCCGAAATAATCACACAGAAACTGTATTAATTAAATCACTGCTTGGTCCATTAGCTCTAGCTTCTTATTGGCTAACTCTTACATATTAATTTAACCCATTTCTGGTAATCTGTGTATCACCACATGGCTGTGGCTTAGCAGGTAAAGTTCAGTCCAGCGTCAGTGGGTCTACATAGCTTCTCTCTGACTCCACCCTTCTTTTTCCTAGCATTCAGTTTAGTTTCCCCGCTTAGCTCTGTTCCCCTATAGCTCTGCTATAGGCCCAAAGCAATTCCTTTATTAACCAAGGGCAATCATATCATATAGAGGGAAATCCCACATCAGACACCTTCATACAAAGTGACATTGTAAGAGGATACTTCTTGGTATTAGGATCTAGGGAATTATGCCTGCTTTTATGTGTTCCACTAATTTGATAGATATTTTTGACATTGTTCCCTCCCTTTACTGGAGAGACTTTGAAATATGGGAAGCAAATTTTTTATTTATTTATTATTTTAAATATATTTTTTATATTTGTTTATTATCTCTGGTCCACCAGCCCAAGTTGACTTTCTGCTTATGGGAAGTCTGTAAGACGTAGGGTATTTGCCAGTGACTTCCTGTTCTTGCAGGATGTCAAGGACATCACATCTGAAATGGCTCAGGAGACCACAGTTCTGCACTATGATTGCTCTTTTCTTTTCCATCCTCTCTCATCTGTTTGAAGCAAGCAAGGTTTTGTGTAGCAAGGGCTGCTGGATCACTTAAGCATGGATCTTCCTCCTTTCCAGAGAGTTCCCTCAACCCCATGACTATTCCTTTGTCCCGTCTTTGACTTTATTTCCCCTTGGCTCTCCCATGACGTCACTGACCACACGGTACTATAATGTCCTTTTGGCTGTAGATTGTTTGTCTTGGGTGGAGAGACTTAAGCTGTTTTCCTTACACCCTTTGTCATGTTATTAGACATTCCATTGACACTAATTTAGATGAATGAGTGAATACTGATATACGCAATCCAGCACTCACCCACCCTCCGCTCCAGCGAAGCTTGTCTGCCTGATATCCATTTCCCTAGGATACCACACGGGAGGGCTGACACAAGGCTTCAGCTGCCTTCTCTAGATTGACAAAGAGAAATTGAGCCCATTCTCAGAACAAATACAAAATCTGGTCTTGATGAACCTGCGTCTTATCTTTGTGGCCCCCAAAGCCTGATCTCAATAAAATTAAAAAGAAAAGCAAGCAAAATACCTCCCCCCCCCCCACCACCTCAAGTCTGACCTCAGGAGTTCGGGAATGCAGGCTTTTGAGGGAAAGTGTAGTTTGAAAACAATAAGGAGGTGAATGAGTTCTCCCTCTATTCATAGAGAGGGCCACATTTCAGCCTACAGGACAGGGCTCGGCAGACGGTAAACACCACAGCCCCAGGCCCTAGTGGGCTGACGTCATCCAGGCATCTCTGAAGTGCCCGTTAATCAGTTGAAAAGAGATGATCCCCATTTCCATTGAGTTCAGGGCCATCATTTTTGGGAAAGTACAAAGAGAGGCGAAATTAGTGGGCAGAAGAACAGGTTGACATGAATCCAAGGGAGGGAAATCGCTTTCCACTGTGGTTTCTGAGCAGGTGATGGTCAGCTGGCAGGAAGCCCAGGAGGTGTCAGCTGCCTCAGAATCATGTTCTTGCTGGAAATCCTGTGACGAGGCTCACCCCTCCTCCTCGCTACCACCTTGTTTTCCACTGCACAAGTCTCCTGCCCGGCCAGCCTGCCTCCCCCGCGCGCTAGTGTACTTTACTCTTCTTGAGGTATGTCTTAGAGTAACTGTGCGTGCGTCACATGCTGGGGCTTCTTGCTCACTTAACAATTGCAGGCAACCTCATTTTGAGAGCTCTCTAAATAGTTCCATTTCTTTGAATTAAATTTCCTTTTTTTGAGGGGGCAAAGATAAAGAAGTAAAGTTCAAGGATAGTTTTGGCTTCCCGACGGGGAAGAGTCAGAGTACAACAGGAATCAGATTTTGGTCTTTTACCACTTACCCTCTGGTCAATGTCTCAGGCTCCCCTTTGCCCATCCTGTCCCCACTCTGATTGCCCTGCCTTTATGCTGTTGCCACAGTCCTATGGGTTCAGCTGGTTTTCTTGTCTCTTTTAGGCCGTGTCCCCACATATTGCTTGGTTCTCCTTGTACTTAAAAAAATGGAGCTCAGATCAAGTACCAGTTCTCATAGCCTCACTTCCCTACCCTTTCAGAGGAAAGTCATGACATCTCTACTGGCTGTCCCTGGGGAGAGAGCCTGGGACAAAAAATGAATAAGGATCATAAGAGCTGCTCTTCTATTGCTAGCATCCTTTTAGGACACCTGCAGACCCTAGTGGTGCCCGAGCTGGGCTCTTAGACATGAGGATGGGACCCTCCAAACACTTTTCTCCAGTATCCCTTAAGTTACACGCAGGACAATAGTGAGGGGGTAGTTGGAATAACAGACCCCTATTAGGAAACTACCATCATGCTATTTTATCAAGTCTTTCATTTAAAGTCAAAATGTAAGTGCTATTGAAGTCTCATAGTTCTGAATGTAGAAACGGAACTCTGGAAATTAATTTACATGTTCAGCATCCTCCAGTCATAATGTGATGCTCCCGAGTTCACATCTTGTTGCACAACAATAGTCTTCGCTTCCCGACAGATGCCTTTAAAACCCCAGCGAGAAGTTTGCGTTTTTGAGACTAGGTAAACATCTTGTCACTTTTTATCAGAGTAATGGGCCAGGAAAAGCCCATTTCTTTCTTGTTAATTTAGTCTAACAGGAAATAGTCTGCCTCATTACTTACAAACCAGTTCTTAGAACTAAGACCATAAACCTTGACTTGGTGCAGGAAATAAGGTGGCTTTGAGAGCTCAGGAAACAGTGACCAGAACAAAACTGATAATTTTCACACCTTGCGAATTAGGGGCTCAAGGGGGAATCCCCAAATATCTTTTCACTCTGCAAAATATTCCCCTCAGCATGATTTCTGATGGCTATGTAAAGCTCTGCTTGACAAAACTTATTACATGAGATCTGGGAAACAAAGGCGTTCTTGAAAGCAGAAGAGATTTTACAAAAGAGAAATTGGGTGCTGGGCATTTGGTAGTAGCTTTCATGGATTTTGGCATGCCTTAGGGTTGGCTCCGTTTGGAGTAAACACATACATCTGATTCCCTTTCCAGGCTGTGGGGGGTCTGCCTTCATCCCAGACGTCTCCAGTAAGGCCATCTATCTCAGCAATGCTGTCTTAAAGGTCAAATATTCAGGTTCAAGCTCTCAAAGCTGCCTGGAGATATAGAGACCTCCTAATCTACCTGTAACTTAGCTCTCCTTTATTAAATGACAGCGGAGGAAAGCCTAAGAGACCCCACCTGGATAGCTGTCAGGAGAAGAATGTCCAGAAAGCAATCCTTTTTTACTAAGCTTGGAAGAACAGCATTTACTGAAAGGAAACATGAGGGTGAGGGACCTGATATTATTTATGTACAAGGAGCCAAGAGACAATCTTTCCAAGTAGGAGGAGTCTACAGACTGTACACAGTCTGCATCAAGTCATTGACCAAAGGCCAGTTCTAGAGTTGGGTCTATTGTACCCAACCAAATCATTTTCTGTTTTTTGTTTTTGATTTTTCCAGTTTGAAGATTCTCATCAGGTTAGTAGTGCATTAGCAATGTTTTATCTGGGATAGACGTTCAGATAAGTAAGGGTATGTTTTAGGGAAGATGGGAAGGGAAGCTGCTGGGGAAGGAGACGGTATCATAAACTCAGTGTCCATAAGTCTTCATCACCAAACTCTTAGCACCTAGCATAGCACCTGTGGTATAGTAGCTCACGCTTGTTCAAGGCCCAGAGGGTGAAGTACAGCTATGGATCACCCACTGTTACGTTTCCTGCTTTATTAAAATTCATTATGGAGCCACTTCATTCCTGGGTTTGGTCCTGGGCCCTGTTTATATTTTCAGCTTTGTACATTAGGGTTTTATTTCCCACCTTTTAGTTTTGCCTTTGTCCTCTAAGGAAGAGGGATGGGTAGGAAGGGATGGAGTGTAACTGAATAAAAAGGTATAGAGAATAGTGGCACTTAGACTATTCTGTCTACCAGCAATGCTTTGTGCTTTGGGTGGAAGCCAGTGGGCATTGCTGGTAATTGTAGAGTAACAGATGATCTGGTTGGCCTCAACTATGTCTAATCTGTTGCAACGGAAAGACCATGGGCTGACCTGGAACTAGTTCTTGTAGACCAATTGAATAAATATAAATTCTTGTTAAAAAAAAAAGGTAAATTCTATCAAATGTGTTTTATCTTTGCTGAAATGATCATGTGATTTTTATTTTTATTCTGTTTATGTGGTGAGTTGTATTTACTCATTTATATATGCTGAACCATCCTTGGATCCCAGTAATAAATCTTTTTGGATCATAAAAACAAAAACAAAAACAAACAAACAAAAAACCATGAGCTCTAAGTTTTACTCACAGAATTCCAGGTATAGTAAGTGAACTGAATTCTGTATATGTTTGCCTTCTCTTTAGTGGTGTGGGAAGTCCTTCTGTCTATGTGTTGTTTTTATTGGTTAATGAATAAAACTGTTTTGGTCAGTGGCTTGGCAGAATAGGGCAAGGCAGGGATTCCAAGCAGATAGAGGAGGGGAGAGTGGGTGGAGTCAGGGATACAGACACTAGAACCTTGCAAGTAAGCCATGGCCTCGTGGTGATGCACAGATTAATAGAAATGCGTTAATTTGAGATATAAGAGCTAGCTAGAAATATGCATAAGCTACTAGGCCAAGCAGGGTTGTAATAATACAGTTTCCGTGTGATTATTTCGGGTCTTGGCAGCTGGGAAACGAACAAGCAGCCTCTGACAGCACTTTGGGAAGATGGAAAGTCCTGTATCAAAACAAAGGTATCTTAGTGGTGACACATGCCCAGAAGAAATAAGATTCATGACCTTTGATTCCTGCTTTCTGTGAGATGAGTCACGTAAACAAGGGAAGAGATGACCTTAATTTCTTTTTGATAAAACCAATCGGTCCAGTTTGTATCCTTCCTCTTTCAAGCTATGGGCAACACGGTGTCTTACATGATACCGCCAGAGATTTTCATTATGTTGAGAAGAAAGGGAAACCGTTGCAAATGACAGTATTTGGAATGCAGTCTCTGGGAAAGTACATGGTAGAGACTCAGTCTTCTAACAAGTTTTCTCCCCTGGCCTGTTATTCGTCTGTGGCACTTCCCTGTCAAGCTGTGAATAGCTCCGACAATACATACTCGTTCTGAAGAAGACTCAGGGCCCTGCTGAATACTAGATGGATCTGCCTCCAGGTCCAGCAAGAGATAGTCTGCGGGTGTTCTTCTTGGGCGAAGGAGAAAGCTTCCACCAACCGCAAGCTGACTTGCAGTGACAGCTGGGGCCAGCAGGAGTCACTCCAAGCTCTCTAAACCTGATTTCAGCGCCTCGTTGTGGAGGGCAGTGCTGTGTAAGGTTCTAGGCCTAGACTTCAGAACCAGCCTGACTGCACAAGGTCCCTGATCTTCCATCTCCTCTGTGGGGAGAGGTAATAGCGTTTACCTCATTGGGTTGTAGTAAGGATGGAATAAGTTAACATGTTAAAGCACATAGAACTCTGCCTGGCATATTTGTTAAGTGTTCAGTATGATTGTGTTATACGTGTTTGTGCTTTGCATGGCCAGCTCAAGGCTGCCCACCTGGTTTAACTGCAGCATTGAGTTCGGGTTTCATGTGTTGCCTTAAAGTAAATAGCCCAGTTCTTTATGCTCTGGTCCCTTGGATTCCAGGCTGATGACCACTGACCAAATAGAACCTGAACTAGATGAACCTAGTTCTCAAGGCTTCCCTCCAATGACCTCTTTGTGACAGCTTCCGTAGTGCTCCACTCTCTAGAGAAAGTGTAATGGTCCAGCCCTCAAGCCCTGCATTGTCTCCAGACTGCGGATGCTCCTGGAGTTCTGTTCTGGGATAACGTACACACCCTCTAACTCATTCCCTTAGCCTCAACTTGCATCATTTCCCATGTGATGCCAGGGACACCCACATCCACGCACTTGCTGGGGTTGGTAATCTGAGAATGGTCTCGTCCTCTCACGGTCACTGTATTAGAAGTGACCAGATCATGCTGAATTCTATCTCCTGAGTTCTGCTCTCGTCTCCTCCCCAATGACTGTCAATGTGCCAAGCCTGGGAGGAGGGACACTGTGGCAGAAGTTACTGTGGGAAGAGGATTCTCTCTTGTCCTTTGTACCGCATTCCTATCCTCATTTTGAATCTGGATTAAGCATAATCTTGTCTTCCTCCAACTTGCTACCCAAGTTCTTTTATTTTTTAGACAAATGTTTGACACATAAAGATGCTTTCCATTCAAGTTGTATTGTGTAATGAGTTGATATGTATTCATTGTGTGGTGGTTGCTATAGTCAATTTAATTACCACAGCCATGACCACCCATGCTATACCCCATATTACCAGAAGTTATTCATCTTGGTAACACAAGTCTGTAGATGTGTTCTACGAAGACTTACGTGTCAAAGGCTTGGTTGCTAGCTTATGGGACTTTTATGGTGTGGTGGAATCTTTTAAGTGTTGGGGCCTAGTGAAAGGAAGTTGGAACAGTGGACGTGTGTCTTTAAAGAGGACATTGGGAGTCCAGCACCCGTGTTCTCTCTCTCTCTCTCTCTCTCTCTCTCTCTCTCTCTCTCTCTCTCTCTCTCTCTTTCTCTCTCTCTCTCTCTCTCTCTCTCTTCTAGATGCCATGTGGTGATGCCTCACCACAGGCTCAAAAGCAATGGCCATGTGAACTATGGACAGAAAGCTCTGAAACTGAGCCAAAATAGACCTCTCTCTGTTTGAATTGGTTACCTTATGTGTTTTGTCATGGAAACAAGAGAAGACTAACAAAGAGCCTTTCCCTAGAGCCAACTTTTCTCCATGTTCCTCTGCATCCATGAGTGCATCAGTGTGAGGTCACACAGAAGTGGGATCATATAGCATCTGTCTTTCCGTGTTGTTTGTTCACTTAGTATGGAGTCTTGTAGGCTCATGCCTATTATTGCAAATGGCAGCATTACATTTGTTCTTTTCCTTTTACAGTGGAGTAACATTCTGTAAGTAATATTTCTAGAATAATCTCTTATGCAAGAATTTTTTTTAAAAGAGCAATGGAGGGAATGGGGCACTTGGCCATAATATAATGAAACATTTCAGCACCAGTTTGTCAATACCAAGACAAATCAACAGAACAAGGAAAGCCTCTAACTAACTCAGCATGCGTATAAACGTTATCAGTATAGAGACAGAGTTTCACATAGGTCTCTCTTATCCGAGGGACCTGGACTCAAAGTCTTACATATCAGGTTTGTGACATAGAGCAAATTCTGTGGGGAAAATGCCTTTAGTTTGTTTGCACAATGGAAAACACACCACACACACACACAGACACACACACACACACACACACCGATGCATGCATGCACACACACTTGGATTCTGCCTAACCTGCTAGGGTCTGGTATCAGATCTGCTCTAGCAGCTGTCTCTTGCTGGATGGGAGAACTAGATATTATTTTGCTGTCTCATATTTCCAGAAACGCCTGAGAATGACTACGACTTGTTTTTTTCCTTTTCCCCTTTCTTTCCTTTGGGCAACACACAAGATTATAGATTGTGTGTGTGTGTGTGTGTGTGTGTGTGTGTGTGTGTGTGTGTATTTACCCAACTCATTTAGGCTAAATGAGCAGATCTTCATGACGTTTTTGCTTTCAAGATCAGAAGCTTGACCAGGTCCATCTGGAACATTTTCAGCAGTTACTGGCAGGTGTTGTCAAAAATGCCAAGAATTTAGAAGAAGAAACTATGAAGGTTTCTGGGCTGAGGTGATGTCTGAGGAGCAGTGGAGCACTGCCCGATGATGTTTCCTAGCTGAGAGGAAGGGGAGGGAAGGACTGGATCTGAGAGAAGATGCCCATGTGGGTGGAGAGGCCTTGCATGAATACTTCCGAGTTGTGCAAAACTGTACCCTGAGTGCTCACAGTGCTTCAAAAATCATGGCATCTATAATGTACACAAGATTCAACGAGGCAAAATGCTTTATTTCATTTAACAAATGTTACGTATCGTTTCTACATTACCCGCATGGTTATATAGATGGGAAATATGGTATCAGTAGCGATAACCACTCTCAGGTGAGCCCCTTGGGTCTCCTCAGTGCTTGCTATCTAGTTTTATGGATGGGAATGAGGAGACATGGGCTGGTTCGTGTAACTGAGACACTCAGTCAAGCCTCCCTTGTATACAAGAGTGGCATGGACCAGAGTTTGCTAGGAATAAGAGAGGCAGGTTGAGAGAGAGTAAAACAAAATACCAGCAGGTCTCCTATGTAACAGGAAAGCTTATTGGTCACGTAATCCCAATTATATTAGGTATTTATTTGATGTTTTATGAGGACGCTCTTGATATACTGGTTACTTTACTCATTGCTGTGACCAAGTACCCAAGAAATGATTGGAGGGTGTGTGGGTTGGCTTTGGCTTGTGGCTCGAGAGGGTGGAATCTGTCAAGTTGGGAAAGGGACAGGGGTCAGAGTGTGAGAATACTCAAATTGCGTTTTAGCCAAGAAACATAAAAAAAAATGAATGGTAGCACCTGACTCACCCTCTCCTTATCCACTGCAGGATCCTGTCATATGGGATGCTGTCTTCCTTTTCTGTTAAGCCTCTCTGTAAACCCTTTATGGATCAACCTAGGAACGTCTCCTCGATGATGGTAAGTCCAGTCACGCCGGCAGTGAAGAGTAGCCTCCATGCCCTGCTCAGAGGTTACAGAATTCTGAATTTTTTTCTGATTAAATATTTTTAATGAACTTTCTTTCAAAATGAGGATTGGGCCAGAAATAAGATGTTTTTGCATTCATTCTTTATATTATCTGTGTGTCTTTCAATCTATTGGTTCACTTTTTGTAAAAAAAAAAGTCACATATGTAAAAATGAGAAAGTTATACTCGTTGTTAGGTGGACGTTGGAATGTAAATTATGGGATAATGTTGGAGAAAAGTGAAATTTAGTCGGTGTAATATATTTTTATGTTTCTTATTTCTGTGATCAAGTAACTTACAAGAAACAAATTGGGGAAGAAAAGGTTTATTTTGTCTTATAGTTCGAGGGATTCTAACCCATCACGGCAGGGAAGGCACAATGGCAGGAGCAGGAGGCAGCCGGTCAGTCACAAACAGGTAGCCAAGAGTTTGCTTCTCTTTTGAACTCAGTCTATGACCCCTGCTCATGGAATGAAGCCACCTACATTCAGTTTGGGTTTTCCCTCTTAAACTTTTATGGAAACATCTTCATAGATATGCTCACATGTGTGTTTCCATGGTGATTGTAAATACCACCAAGTTGATAATCAAGATTGGCTATTTTATAGAGTAAGGGCCTATTGATGTGCTACTTGCTGTTTGGTAGAATGTTTGGGGTTTCACCCCCTCCCTGGAAGCATCACCATGGAGTATAGGCTTGCAGACACATTGAACTAACTTTTTCTTGTTGAGAAATTAATTGGCCAACAGGCTGAAAAAAACAAAACAAACAAACAACAACAAAACAAAAAGTCTACGTATATCCATCCACCTCTATTGTGAAATTCAGGAGGTACATAACACTGTTCTCTCTATTCTGTATGCTTGCCATTATTCATAATTTAAAACTAACTGAGTCAAACAACCAAATAAAGTCAGACCTTTGGTTACTCTCCTCGTCATTTCCTAAGAGTTCCAGAAGCTCTTTTCTGATTCTGCTTTCATTTGCTGTGCACAATGGGAACAATAAAGGCTACACTGAGCACTGGGGAGAACAGGCTGGATTCCATTTCTCTCTGGACACAGGCAGAGTGGTTTAAAGCTGTGAATCGTTCCAACAAAGCACAGTGCAATATAGGACCTGTTTCTCCCCTCTGACTTCCAAAGAGACCCATCTGTTCGGTTCTTCCAATGCTTCCAGTGCAAGTGAAACAATGCAGGACTAATCACTTAGGTATTGTAGCGTCAGTCTTTTGGGCATTTATTTGGATTTTCTCTTAGAGCTTTAAATCCCTTTAGCAAGCTAATATTTGGAGAGAGCATCCTGGCGCAGTGCACCGACAGGGTCAGTGAATCTCTTCTTCCTCCCCAGACTCTGAGAGTTATTCCCAAGAGTGAGTAATAGCTGCACACACTCCCTCATATGCTCATGAAAATAAATTGAAGAGCTTGCTATCCTTCTCAGTTCTATTCTCTTTTCATAAAGACATCATTTTTTTTTCCCCTGAGAAGTGGGAAGCACTGTGGTTAGTAAAGAAAATCACTTTATATCTGTATATTTGCATATTAATGAGTCTGCACTTTCTATCACACGATTCATGCATTGGCAACCATAGATATTAAATTGCCTGCTGTCTCATATTCTGGATGAAATTTTGAACTGGAAAGAACAGATTCTTCTGACTGACTGGAAACCAGGGATCTCTTTTTTTCCAAACCACAGACACAATAGGATCTTAGGTAACCTTGGAAAAAAAACCCTCTTTGATCCTGCTACATTTTTCTCTACCTTTGTGAAATCAGGGCAATGGCGTATTCAACCCATTTCTTTCCTAGGGAGATGTGATTAATAGGGCGGATGCTTGGGAAGTACCCTGGCCGCTTAGAGGAGATGTTCTGTTGAAAACAGTAATAGGAAACCTCATCAATCATGAGAGCTCTGGCGATGTGTTGTCTGGATACAAAATATTAATACAGTTATTTATATTTTACAAATGAGATCTCTAGCACCATTGGAGCTAAGTGGGACAGGTACTTTGTCATCCTGCGAAATTAACATATATAGTGTTTTGGGTTTTGTTCACAGTTACTGGCTCATCCACCTTCCCTAAAGCTGGTCACAAAATCCTTAATTTCCCCTTGCTTGCCTGTCTTGAACCTGGCCATAAAGACATTCTTCAAACTAACCTGGCCTCATAGTCGGACATAAGACCCTCTGAATTCTTTGTGGGTCCTGTCCCCCCCCGCCCCCAACTCTGATGGAACAAGCAGTATTCCACAAAGACAACAAGAAGAATGTGAATAGATACCCCTTAGACCTCTTCTGCTCGCAATCTGTGTCATGAAGTCTATGAAACCTAAAGGACAAGGTGGCAGAGCTTCTGGACAGTTGAAGAGGCTGCAGTTCCTGGAGTATGGTGTTCTCAGGGCACTGGAGCTCAGTACCCCTTCCCACGCACATCACCCTGTGTATTGCTTCATCTGTGTCCCCTGAAACACAACTCGCAATAAGCAGCTTGTAAATATTAGCGTTTTCTCAAGCTTTTTGAGTAGCTTGAGAAAATTAGTCCAGGAGAAGAAGTCATGAGAAACACAGGCAAAAATTAGTGAGGACTTGTAAAAGCCGCTCAAGGGTAGAGGCAGTCTTGGAACAAAGCCCTCGGTCTATGGGGTCTGATGCTGTCTCCAGGCAAACGTCAGACCTGGACTGGAGTAGAGGACACCAGTGGCTGATACAGCCCCGTGGCCGCTTCCAGCTCTGCTTGTGCTGGTAGAGCACAAGTGTGCTTTTCCTAGCTGTCCGTCTGCAGGAACCATGATCTTGCCTTGTTTTAAAAACAGCAACAGAAAAACTTCAACAGTTATATAATATGGCATAAAATCAGGATTACAAAAACACTAACGCATAAAATATTTCAATGGCTTGAAGGGTAATATTTTATTATAAAAAAATCAGTAAAACTCTTGAGTTGGCAGTTCCTAGCAGAAAATTACTGTAAACAACTGACTATCAGCATGTTTCCCAAGTTCCCTTGTTAGGATAGACACATGACTTCCATTACCAAAAGAGACAACATTTTATATCAAAAACCAACTACTTAGCAGGGAAGAGAACATAACCATTGGTTGCTCAGAACATGTCTGCATTTTGTTTGGGGGCAGGAGAGGAGAAGGAATAAACCGCCATTTGTGCTGCGGAGACATTATAGGGCATCTTTTCACTCTAGAAGACTAGTCTGAATTACTAGGATCTTCCGTGGTCCTCTTAGAATTCTGTAGAACAAGGAGTAACTGGCATGGTGTTCCTGAGCCACTGTGAAGTCAGAATCAAAAGATTAAGGGTGTGAGAACCCAAGAGACACTAGACAACCCTCTTGTTCTACAGACAGGGAACTTTAGAGCTACAAAATCCTCACTAAAATTTAATCAATTTACCATGCCAAGCGTTTATTAGCTCAACAAATGCTTATCGCAATCCGCTGTGTGTACTGAGTAGCTCCTTTTCCTAGGTATTCTGAAAGGCTTGTCTGATGGAGGAGGGCTCTAGTGCTTAGCAGGGCCAATCTCACACAGGGCACAGAGGAGTCCACCACTCCTGGCATAAGACAGCCTAGAAGATGATTGCTTAAAACTACCCACCAAGTAAAATCATCTACAATGCTAGGTGACTTCAGGGAAAAGGTCTTTTGGCTATGTAAGGTTTTAAATGGCTATTTATTTTTTTCACGACTCACAATGCCTATTCTTGATTTGAAGAAGCCCATTAGTGGAGTCCCGAGGTCAAATGCTTTTTAAATTTATTCGACTGAGAAAAATATCCTTCAACTCAACCTTTCTCCACTATGTCTTATTTTTCTCCCCATTCTTCTCTTGTGGTAGAACATTTGTTTACCCCCCAAAGAATGGCCCTGTGTCTGTAGGATACTATTTAGGAAATCAGAAGGCTCTATTAGTTAAGGTATCATTTTCTCAAAAGATCCATCTAATAGAGGCTTACAGTAATTCCAAAGAATAATTGGAATAAACGTCCCAGTAGTAATAAATGCTTAACAATCACATATGGAGAAAGTTGAAGCAATAATGAATATAATTGGGGGAAATTTGATTATTAACCAGAAATGAAGTAATTTGAGATGTAATGTAACAGATAGTTGCTTCCTGCTTTGCCTCAATGAATCTGATGCCTGGCATAAGAAGCAATCCAGAAGCCGTAGGGTTATAGAGCAAACATATTTAGAGAAGGTCTTCAAGATGCCAATACACACAGGATGAGCCTCTGAATATAAGGACACTTTATTCTGATGGAAAGTAGAATGGAGGATGATGTAGCACTTCCTTCTCCACACAGTTCTGCCAGCATCAGGGTTACAAAACATCTGGACAAGTCAGATGACAGGTATTTTTATTTAAATTTCATTTCACTCAGAATGATTGCAATGCAACAAACTTTTGCATATGATTTTACTGAATTTATTTTATTTCCTGTCATTTGCTTAGTAGAGCGCTCTCTCTCTCTCTCTTTCCGCATAAATCTTGCTAACATTTTTGCAGTGCAGAAATGATCTAAGTTTAATCTGGAAATCACATCTGGGGACAAGTTGAATGAAATGTATGTTGTCAGATAAGCATCAATCAGAAGACTAGATAATCTTATTGGTTGGATTATTTTTGCATTGCTCTACAGTGTTTGTTTTCTAGTGTTTTTTTTTTAATGGTTGTAGACAATAATTCTAGGTAGCTAATAAAATCTAGTAACTGATAGTGGATAGCTTAACAAAGTGCTCTTACAATAAGCCCTATTTCACGTTCAAACTTTATCTATCTATCTATCTATCTATCTATCTATCTATCTATCTATCTATTTATCTATCTATCATCTATCTATCAATCATCTATCTATCTATCATCTATCAATCAATCTATCTATCAATCATCTATCTATCTATCTATCTATCTATCTATCTATCTATCTATCTATCTATCTATCTATCTATCTACATATAGCTTATTTCTTTAGTGTCTCACATAGCTCAGACTGGCCTCAAATTTGCTACATACCAAGGATGACCTTGAACTTTTAATCCTCCTGCCTCCACATCCCTATTGCTGGGATTACAACCATGTATTATTAGACCTGGTTTCGCTCTTAAATAAATGCTCCAATAACCTTCTTCTTCTATGCTTTTTCTCTTTCTATTTTCCTTTCTTCTTTCTTTCTTTCTTTTCTTTTCTTTTTTCTTTTTTGGTTTTTCAAGACAGGTTTCTTTGTGTAGCCTTGACTGTCCTGGAACTCACTCTGTAGACTAGGCTGGCCTAGAACTCACAGAGATCTGCCTGCCTCTGGCTCCCGAGTGCTGGGATTAAAGGTATGTACCACCATTGCCTGGTCTTCTATGATTTTTTTACTGTTCCACATTTTATTTTATTATAGAATCTGTCTTTCAATCATCTCTTACAGTAAAATTTTCTGTGTAAATCTTACTGGTCCTGATTTTTCATATTTATAACAGTACTTACTATGATCTATGATATACTGAAGTTATCTGTTTGTCTATATCCCTCTATAGACAGTGAAAAGTTCGGAGTGCTATGTGATAAAACCTTTTCTAGAGAGATACAACCCACACATCTATTCACCCTAAGAAGGGAACCCATGACAGACCAGAATACAGATAACCTCAAAGTCCAACATGGTGAACCAGTGAGTTTTATTGGGGTTTCTTACAGGAGCAGAAATGACTCAAAGACAGCTGCATCACCAAGGCCCATCCCAGCATGGTGACAGCTCCTAAAGCTGGAGATCCGGAGCACACTGCACAGCTTGCAGGCAGCTCAACTGGTTGGAAGGTGTCCTTTCCAGGAGCCTCAGTTGGTCTAAACCTCTTCCAGGCAGCTGGTCTGCTCTCAGAGTCTTCTTTGCAGGTTGACTTGTCTGAAAGTTTTCTTTGGTTTCTCCTTGTCTGTGGAGGACTCTCAGTTTTTATTGTTTGTTCTGCAGGGAGGGGCCTAGTGAATCTGGTCATTTTCAGGGACTTCCTGAAGCTATTTTGAGTTGTTTATCTTCCTGGAGGATAGAATGTTTTGATCTCGGAGGAAACAGTTATGCAACAGGAGGTATGACTGTTCATTATAAAATTACCAAACAGCTATCAGGGTAGACGGTGAATAAGTGTCATACACCATTGTGTTGGATAGATACCTAGAATCGATGAGATTGCTACACCTCTTCACATAGATAGTTTGCTGGGCTATGGCTGCCTTCTTGATCTGGCACTTGAGACTTAAATAGCTTGCTCATGGAATCAAACACAAGGTTTATGGATTTAGAGCTGACTGACATGCCCTTTCTTTCCATAAGCCATGCACATAAACTTTTTTTCCACCTAGGACTACATGCCATTCCACCAAGCTGCCTTTCTGGAATGTCTCAAGTGAACCTTGTCCTCATAGCTGGAGTCTTCTCAATACGCCTCCAGAAGACAGATACACTTAGCTTTCAACAGGCCAACTCTATTGAACCAAGCCATTGTTTGTGGCTAGCATACTGTCCCTGATAGAAAACTTACAGTGAATGAATGGGTCTGCATTTAGCAATCTCTAATTCCTTACCTTTCTTATTATCTATCTGCCAGGAGTTTACATTAATCTTACTTTACCTCTTTATAATTTTTTATCTTTGATATAATACCTTTAAACCGTGTGTGTGTGTGTGTGTGTGTGTGTGTGTGTGTATTTAGGTTGGTACATTCTTCAGGTCTTGTCCAATTTTTTAAATGAAACAGCATTTCATTGGCCTGGAGACCACCAAGAAGCTGGGCTGGTTGGCCAGTGATGCCCAGAGAGACACCTGTTTCTGCCTTCCCAGTACTGGGAATTCAAGTCTCCACCACCACACCTAGATTTTTATCAATGTGGCAATCAAACTCGGGTTCTTGTACTGGAAAGAGAAGCCATTTGCCTACTGGGATATCTCCTCAGTCACCTTGATGTCTTTTTGAGTGTGCCAGTGCTCCAACACATTTTTATTTGTCTTTGGTTGACTTGAATAATTTGAAGACATTTTACAGGTTCTAGGCTGTGGTCCCATTTCTAATATAAAGTGGTTGTGATCTTACAGAAGCATCTGATCTTTGGATTCTCAAGGTAGTAACCAGCCTAAATAATGTGCTTCCTGTCTTGGGGGTTGTTGGTTACCAGTACACACAGTTCCCCTCCATCCATATTTCCAGTACTTGCAGACAGATGATGTCATTGCTTTCACCCCAGAACACTAATGCATGCAGCTTGCTTTCTTCCATTTTAACCATTGCTTTTCTATTTCAGAAAGGCTCATTTCTTTATCTGTGTCATTGTTTTCCTTTAAAAGCACGAAAGAAAACAAAACAAAAACAAAAACCTAAAGCAAAACTTTATTTTCAGGCTCAAGGCAAATGAAACATACTGCTATGGAGGCGCCTCATACAGAGCTCCTGTCTTGTCTTCAAACCACACATTTTACTATTACCCTAAATCATTTTTCCAAATCTCAGTTTCTCAGCCATATAAAGAGTTTTTGTAAACTCGAAGGACAAGGGATTTTGCAAAGATGATGCTCCTTCTCTTTGATGTGTATCCATTCCCTTGGTAACGAAGGAACTGATCTATCATTATGAAACCAGTGGAAGGGGAGAAGTCAAAAACAACTCTCAAGGTGGCCATTTGCAAAAATACCCTTGGAAAGTCATGCCTGAACAGCTCTACAATATAGGTCAGAACAGTTGCATGAACACCTAAGACAGCACTCTCAGGCACTAAATGGTGCTCATAAAATATTAAGAGGCATTTAAAGTGGTTTTAAAGCTTAGTACAAATAAAAAATTGAAAAATAATCCAAATGGTAACATAAACCTAATTTCTATATTTAGCACTGAAAAAAATCACAGAAATCCCTTGGCCAATGACTGTGGAAAATTCAGGTTAGGGGTCATAAATGTTGAAATTCCCTTAGTGTTAAATTGCCCAAATCAGGTCAAGAACTTTCTGGGAAAAAATAAAACTGGAGGGAAAATGATATTATAACTGTTCTGTCATAGTAAAGGGAAATTTAGGGTATTTATATGTTAATAAGACTCTTTGATTTTCATTCGATCGTTTGTCAAGTGAGATCAATTAGATTGCATAATTTTGACATTTTTTTCATTTAAAGAAATTAAAATACTTATTTCATTTCTCCCTTCCCTCTCAAATTTCCAAATCCCTGTCCCTACCATGATTTTTGTTTTCTTTGTGTATCTTTGATGACCAGGAAAAAGATATTTTAAAATGTTAGTGATAATACATTGAGCTCTTTGGATCAGAAATTATAGTTTTTAAACCGTTACGTAATTTATTAGTGGGGAAGACAGGATGGAGTAATGAGAACATTAAGAAAAACTCATTTTCAAGTTTGTAGTATGTTAATAATTATACTTACAAATTATCTGTACTCATTAAAGAAGTTTCCCTAAGGACTCTTAGTACCCTACACTTATCCAGCTTCATACTCTCTTACATGTGAGAGCAAATAACCCAAGTGTGTCCTTCGGAGAGCATTTGCCGCTCAGACGTTTTATAACTATGTGGGGCATCTCTTGATTTAGTGCCTTTTAGCGATTAGGTTCTAGAAAACAGCTCTGTCCATGAAAGTCACACACTAAATCGCTTCAGGTTCCAGGCTTTCCAAGAGAAATTAAACATTCATAGAAAAATAGTGAACATCCTGACTGTCACCAATCGTCTCTCCGTTTCCCATGGCTCAGGGGAGAGAAAACAATTCATCTCCTCTTGTTTCTGCTCTGTTTTGTGTCAAGCATCATGTGTGGTGTTAGAGCTAAATCTGCAATGTTCCCACAGGTTGATGTGTTGATGCTCAGGCCCCAGCTGGGAGGCGGTTGGGAGGTAGCAGCAGAGAGGCTTAGCTAGAGGAGGAACTTGGGAAGTGTCCTTAGGGTTGAGTCTTGTTCAGGCCTACCCCTGTGTCTTCCTCTACTTCCTGCTCATCACTGGGTGAACAGCCTCCTCCTATCCATGTCTCTGCCTCCATGACAGTGTGCCTCATGACCGGCCCAGCCAGAATCAGTAGTTAAGGACTGTGGACTGAACTTGCTGAGGCTGTGAGTTCATCTATGTTTCCTCCCACAAGTTGACTAAGTCAGACATTTTGTTACAGTGTGGTAAGAAGGGAATTTATCCCCCAGGGACAAGTTTCTTCATTCATCATGTTCAACAACAAAGCTCCACGTTTTTATAATTTACTTGAAAAGGGAAGGGAAACAACACAGGACTTGCTGTTAGAACTCTACATTTAATACTCTTGCTATGCCTTCCTCAAAAACAGTAATGTGTCTTGGTTTAGGTACAATTGCTCAAGCGCAACTTTTAGTTTTTCCTATTTCTGAGAAAGGTGATTTCAGAAGCACCAGAGTGACCATGAACCAGAAAGACCATTTGCCTGGAATTTCCTTTATATCTTGTTCTCTTTATAATTTCATTGGTTCTGTATTAGCCATAACTCTTTATCTTCCTGCTACAAACCCTATTGAAGAAGAATCCAATCTCACGGAGCATATGCTTTGCTTTCAATTAAGAAAAATTGCTTCACTTCCCAAACTTGAGATTATAGTAAGGTTGTCCCACAGAAAAATTAGACTTCTGTCCTGGAATAAAAGAACAGATTTGCAGGGCCAAGTTATAGTTCAATTCATTCCTTAGGAGAAGCTGCCATGGATCTAAGTCAGGCAATACCAGCATGCATTTTTCATCCTCTCTTTTATGTATTTATTTATTTTATATTTTTTTTATGTAGAACTTACCACTCCTTGACAAAGCATGTCTGTCTGCTTCTGCTCCCTAAAACTTGCCTAGGGGTGGTACCGCCCATAGTGGGGTGGGCTCTTCTATAACAACTAGCAATTGAGAAAATACCTCACACATGCCCACAGGTCAGTCCGATTGAGGCAATTCTTCAACGGAGATTCCCTTCTTCCCAGGTGACTCTAGGTTGTGTTGACAATAAAAATTATCCAGGACATCAAAATAGAGATATTGTTTTTGTTTGTTTGTTTGTGTTTTTTTTTAACCCTTGGAACACTATCTATATGTCAGGCACAGTTCTGTTGGGTATCTCCAGTAACACACATAATCCTTACTATTATATATACTGTACATCCGGTTTGGAGAAACTCGGGTGATATTTGTTTAAAGAGCTTCTCAGAGTGGCCCAGCCAGCAAGACCAGGCCTCAAACCCTGGCAGCTAGATAATCTGCCCATGGCTTCTTTACCGGCTCACTAAGGTGTTTTACTAAACAAAATGCATGTCAGCTTTGGAACTTAGGTTAAGCTTCTAGCTTTGTTCCTTAGGGCTGGTATGATCTTAGTGAAGTATAAACTGCCTGTGCCTCCATTTATTGTCTTCCAAATCCTTCCTGAACATTCCAGATTGATGGAGTGAGAGATGTGTGTATCGTCGTGTGCTCGCTGCTCATTCTCCCTTCCCTACAGGGCAGGGTAAGAGAGGACCTTAGAAGGCCTGAGAGGCCCTTTCTAGCTCTGGGAGGTGTTGTCTGGTTATTATCTCCCAGACATTGACCCCAGGAGAAATGGCCTTCTCAAGCATACCCAGCAAAAAAACTGGCCCTGGCGTTTTACTACAGCACCACAGCTGTGCCCAAGTCACTTCAGAGGAAGAACTGGCATTTTCCATTCCTCTCCCACACCCTCACCCCCACCCTTCCCACCCATAAACCCTCATACTTGCCACTGGCAAACTAATTGCCAGTGTGCTCCTGAAGCCTGGCTTGGTGAGCATAGCTTTAATCCCAGCACTCAGGAGGCAGAGGCAGGTGAATCTTTGAGTTCGAGGCCAGCCTGGTCTACAGAGTGAGCTCCAGGACAGCCAGAGCTACACAGAGAAACCCTTTCTCAAGGAAAACAAAACAAAACAAGACAGCATGCTGCAGTGCCTGGAAAATCCAACGTGTTAAAGTCTCAGCACCTTCTTACTCCTTTCAGCCATTTTTCTTCCTGTTTGACCTGTGACACCTTCAGCAGCAGAGAGATTGTAGGCAGGGGCAGCGACCTGGGTCTTTTCAGCTGGAAAGCCCAGCAGAGACCAAGGCGAGGCACAGTCATCTCCACCCAGCCTGTGTCGCTGCTGGGTGCAGTGAGCGGCGCTCATAGGACCTGGGCTGGAGGCTTGCTCCTCTGGGTTTCACGACTTCTTAAGGAAATGCCACAGAGAGAGTTTTTTCTTCACTCTATAGGCCAAGTTCAAGTTCTAGGGTATCTCCGTGGAATTTCCCTGTTCCTTTCTAACACAAACGATCTTCAGACTGTCTGATTGACTTCACTTTGAGCTGCTTGATTTCAGTTTTTCATTTGACCGTTAGGGCCGTCACAAGCTCTGTAAGGGTAGCACTTTTGGCTTCTTCCTTTCTTCATTGAATAACAAGATCTTTGGTTGGCACTTGGCAGGTGAATGTTTGATAGATTACTTTTGCCGGGGGATGTGCATGTCCAACTGCCATCTTGTCTTCTTATCATTAGTGTTCTAGAACTTTCTGTTTATTTCAGAGATACTTCACTAGGCGCTTGCAGTGGCGTCACCCCACTGGTCTTGAGTTCCCTTGACTTCCTCTTTTTCTCCCAATTCACCAAACATGGAGACAACCTGGCAGAAGGAACAAAATGAGGGAGCTGGCAGACTTTGGTTGTCATCATAAAATGTACTGTGGTGACCCTTGGCAAATGACTCACCATCTATGGTCTCAGTTTTCCGCCAGTGAGTGTGACAATGATATCCAGAACTGCAGCTAGCTTGGATAGCACTTCTGTGTGAGTTAGGAACCCAATACCTCCGGCCTGTGGGGCTGAAGCTTGGCAAGCTGAATGTGAGCTTGATTTGAGCCTCCCCTGGCATGCTCGGCTGGCGTATCCGATAAGATCATTCCAGGCAGCTCTTTTAGGACCTCCCTCCCAGGCCTGGCATGGGCCTCTATGGGCCTGACTGGGAACCTGACTTGCTTTTGTGTCTCACAGGAAGATAACACTATACTACTTACACTGCATCTGCTTTTCCTCTAGCTCTATCACCAGTGCCTGCTCCACCCATTCCGAGTTCTTTAGCGCTCACTGTAGAGCATCGGAGACAAGACAGAATCATTAACAAAACACCTTCCTTTGGGCAGATGCCCACGAGTGGTATTGCTGGGTCTTGAGGTAGATTGATTCCCAATTTTCTGCCGTACTGATTTCCAAAGCAGCTGTACAGGTTTGCACTCCCACTAGCATTGGAGGAGTGTTTCCTTTACTTTACATCCTCTCCCGTGTGAGCTGTCATCAGTGTTTTTGATCTTAGCCATTCTGACAGGTGTAAGATGGAATCTCAGAGTTGTTTTGATTTGCATTTCTCTGATAGCTAAGGATGTTGGGCAATTCCTTAAGCGCCTTTCAGCCACTTGAGATTCTTCTGTGGAGAATTCTCTGTTCAGATCTGTATCCCATTTTTAAAATTGGATTATTTGGTATTTTAATGCCTGGTTTCTTGAGCTCTTTGTATATTTTTGTATATTTATCTCTGTCGGATGTGGGGTTGGTGAAGATCTTTCCCCAGTCTGTAGGCTGCCTTTTTGTTTTATTGACTGTATCCTTTGCCTTATAGAAGCGTCTCAGTTTCAAGAGGTCCATTTATTAATTGTTACTCTCAGTGTCCGTGCTACTCTACTGGTGTTATATCAGAAAGTGGTCTCCCAAAGGATGCACATTCACACCACAAGGACATTGGTCCCCAACAGCGTTATTTGTCATAGCCAGAATCTGGAAACGACCTAGATGTCCCTCAACCAAAGAATGGATAAAGAAAATGTGGTAATTTACACAGTGAAAAAAAATAATGACATCTTTAAGTTTGCAGGCAAATGGATGAAACTAGAAAAAACAATCCTGAGTGAGGTAACCAAGACCCAGAAAGACAAGCACATAAGAAACATAAAAGAAAGGATAACAGTCTACAACACCAGAGAAGCCAGGAAACAAGGAAGACCCTAAGATAGACATACACGGATACCTTGGGGAAGTGGAAATAGACAAAATCTCATGAGTAAATTTGGAACAAGGGGGTGGGGGTGGGAGGGGAGTCAGGATGGGACAACGGAGGGGGAGGAGAACATGAGGGATTGGGAAGGTCAAGTGGGGGAAAAACAGAGAGGGAGAGCAAGGAAAGAGATATCTTCATTGAGGGAACCATTATGGGGTTAGCAAGAAACTTGGCACTAGGGAAATTCCCAGGAATCTGCAAAGAAGACCCCAGCTAAGACCCTAAGCAATAGTGAAAAGGTGCCTGAACTGCCCTTCCCCTGTGATCAGATTGATGACTACCTTGATTGTCATCATAGAAACTTCAGTAACTGATGGAAGCAGATGTAGAGATCCATAGCTAATCACTGGACCAAGTTTCTGGAGTCCAGTCATAGAGAGGGAGAAGTGATAATATGAGCAAGGGGGTCAAGACCACAGAAACAGCTGACCTGAGCTAGTGGGAGCTTACTGACAGCTGGGGAACCTGCCATAGAGCCGAAATAGGTCCTCTGAATGTGGGTGACAGTTATGAAGCCTGGGTAGTTTGTGGGGCCACAGTGGAACCAATATTTATCCCTAGTGCATGAACTGGCTTTTTGGAGCCCATTCCCTATGGAGGGAGACCTTGCTCAGCCTTGATATAATGGGGAGGGCCTTGGTCCTGCCTCGAGTGATGTGACAGACTTTGTTGACTTCCCAAGAGAGACCTCACCCTCCCTGAGGCGTGGATGGGGGCTGAGGTTGGGGGAAGATGGGGAAGTAGAAGGAGGTGAGGGAGAGGGAACTGGGATTAGTATGTAAAATAAAAAGACTGTTTATAAAAATAAAATTAACAAAAACAACTTCCTGTGTCTTCCTGTGTCCCCTTCTGTGTCCACTTCATGAACCTTTCTTCTCCTCCTTCCCCCAAATAAGCTTGTTCCGGAAAGAAATGGCTCTCAGCAGGAGAAGCCTTGTCATTTAATGGTAGACGAAAGATCTCTGCTGGTAGAGAGTTGATGTGTATTAGCACTCACACCTTAATACACGTGGGAGATGGCTGGGAAATGTAGGCCCATTTCCTGGCCACAGAGGTTTGACTCTTTCTGAGACACAAGTAGAACCAGAGATTTCCCCAGAAAGGCTGTCATATTACCAGCTGAAACAGATCCTCCTAGTACCATTGTACATACACAGCAGTTTGACAATCCTACCCATAACAGACTAAAATAAACCAACATGCTTTAATCCAAGCAATGTATACGCAATATTCTTTGTATCCTCCATCCTGAGGCCTCCCCAGGCCTGGTTTGCCATGTGTGTTCCCTCCCCAGCTTCTTAAAAGAGCATTTAGGATTGCTCACATGTCCCAAAGCTCTCATTTGCAGAACATAAGAGAGTAGCGTGTGGGAGGGGAGCAGATGCTAATTGCATCCTAAAGGCTTGATGCACCCTGAATCCCACACAGCATGCACACAGAAGCACACGGTGACCGAGGTTTCAAGACTCTAGGATTTCCCATCTTCACCAGAATCTTGGCCTGGAGATGTGAGAGGATTGCTAGTGGTGGAGAAGACAGTTGAACCTTTTCCATGGTGACAGATGTAGTTTAGGGGGTTGAAATTTTAGATGTTGAGTAACCCAGGGGACAAAGCAAATCGTGAATAAAGAAATGAGAGGTTCATTCTCCTTGCTCATCTTGGTTAAATTTGGACTATATTTTTGTTAGTCTATTGTTAGCCTAACAGTGACTAAGTGCTAGGCCAGGAGGGCAGATGGCCTAGATCTGAAAATTATTACCATAGACCTCTTGCTGTAAGGACAAGGGCAAGTTATATTTTGATCTCTCAGATTCCTTTTCAGTAAAGTGTGGGTAGCAATGGTCCCCACCTAATAGATTATTTGTAGGGTTGGAAGACATGATGTAGGTAAAAAGCCTATCCTAAAAAGCATTGAAAAAACGGTCATAGTTGTTAGCTTACTATTGCTTCAGAACTGATGGTGACAGACAGGCAAGAGGATTCTCCTGTGACCCGAGGAAGGCTCATGCGAATTTCTCCTTGGATATTTTGTTCGGAATTGTGGGGAGTCCCACAATTTTTTTTTCTTTGCAGCATTGCTGGGGTGTAAACTTGTGGATCTAATTCACCTCTTAGGCTTGAATCTGGAGACCTGGCAAGTAGTTCTGATTCTGTCTTTACCAGACCCAAACTCTGGGTACTTCATCTATTAAGAGGTCTTTACCTCAGTTCTCTAATCTGTAAAACAAAGGGATTGGTAAGGTTAATTTAGATTCTTTCCAGTGGCAAAGCTGCAGGGATTTTTGTTTCCACTCAATGTTTTTGGCTCAAGAAAGAGGCCAACCTGAGTTCAGAGGAAGGCTCAGTGTGTCAGGCAGAGCTGGAAGCCCTGGTTGAAGCTCCTCTCAACTGAAGACATTTGTTTCCGTAGACTGAGGAAGTGAAGTTAGAGGTTCTATTGGCTTGAGCTTCTACCTCTCAGCCTGGGTGTGTGGAATGACAGGAGGCTTCCGAGGCAGTCAGACCAGCGTTGAGACTTATTCTGTCCTCTCTGCCAGCTTGTTTCCTAGTTCCTGGGGAGCTTTAAGTGCTAGAAAGTCAATTCCAGACTTTTAATCTGCTTCCAAAGCTGCAACATTTGGAGCGTGACGTTAGTGATACTTAATCTCCACTCCGAAGGCCCTGGCATTTCGTCTATGAAGATAAACTGGTCTATGTGAAAATTAATCTATGCATAACATTTTCCATAAACTAGGAATAATGTACTGAATGAGTGAGCAGAAAGCAAAGCAGATGCAACCTATGAGGCTCAGGAGTCATTTGTGATTAGAGATTCCTCCACTCTGGTCAACTAGTCCCCAAAGACGTCACGACCATACTTTGATTTGTGAGGAAATCAGTGGCATTTGATCTTGTTTTATGGTGTCAATGGTTACTCAAGAGGAAGACAAGGCATGCAGCACTAATTTGTGTCTTCCTAAACTCTCTCCATGAGCAATTCCAAGTGATTTATTCCACGTTTCCTCTAAGAGCTGTGGCAAATAGTCGGTTTTGGTGTAGGCTAAAATTGTCAGCCCAGAAACCACAGAGATGACTGCAAAGTGTATTAGGGTTCATTCCTGTTTGTTTCTATAGTATATTAGCTTGCTTCATTCATTCATTCATTCATTCATTCATTCATTCATTCATTCATTCAAGATTTCTGCCTCCTCCCTGCCACCGCCTCCCATTTCCCTCCCCCTCCCCCAGATAAGTCCCCCTCCCTCGTCAGCCCAAAGAGCAATCAGGGTTCTCTGCCCTGTGGGAAGTCCAAGGACCACCCACCTCCATCCAGGTCTAGTAAGATGAGCATCCAAACTGCCTAGGCTCCCACAAAGCCAGTACGTGCAGTAGGATCAAAAACCCATTGGCATTGTTCTTGAGTTCTCAGTAGTTCTTATTGTCCGCTATGTTCAGCGAGTCCAGTTTTATCCCATGCTTTTTCAGACCCAGGCCAGCTGGCCTTGGAGAGTTCCCGATAGAACGTCCCCATTGTCTCAGTGTGTGGGTGCACCCCTCGCAGTCCTGAGTTCCTTGCTCGTGCTCTCTTTCCTTCTGCTCCTGATGTATATTAGCTTCTTATCCTTGCTGTGATAAAGTTAGTTAATGCATTAGTTACAGCAGTAGTTTTTATATTCTGCAGAACAGGTCAGAGCAAGGTTGTCTTAAGCTAGCCCTAACCCACATCCTCCTTCAACAATAGTGTACAGTACTGAGTCACTGCAAGGGAAAGTCCACTTCTCACTTAGGTAGCCAGAATGCTACAGAGAGGGTAAATGCCACAAATCCTTTTAGAAAGCGCTAGAACCTCAGCGGTCTGTGTGTTCTCAGCAGAGCTACGAAAGGATAGGGCTCCACAGCAGTGCTAGGCGTATTTGACCTTGACAGCTGGCTGTGTCTTTGACCTCAAGCCTGCTTTGGATTCTGCTGGCGGGGAAGGGAATTTCTAAAATAAATGATGAGATAGGAGTGGGCTGGGGGAGTCTTGGGATTACGAATTGAGTAGCACATCCCAGAACAGGGAAGCCACGGCAAAGCCGTTCCTCCTATCAGATGGCTATGGGGGTTGGGAATAAAAGTAAGGAGAATGGCGGCAGTGCTGAATAGGAACGGCGGGGCAAGGATCCAAACTCACTATCAAGGAGAGTAATGTGTGAAGTATTGGAGAGGGTAGTTGAAGGGAAGGAAGGGAACCTGGGCAGAGGAAGCAGGAGGCGTAGGTGGTGAGATGATCTTTGGGAGTGAGGGGCAGAGGATGGGGCGGGGCTGTGTGATTTGATGTGTGGCTGGAGATGAGCATGTCACAGTCAAGATCTGTGAGGGGGGACAATGTCACGGAGCAGCCATACATGTGGAATCTGACTTGGGCCACAGACCAAAGCGACAGACTGAATAGATTCAGATTTTCCTCCATATTTTAGTTTCCTTCATGTTAAATGAAGAATTGATTGCAAGTTGTGATTCTTCTTCTTAGTGCTCATTACTATAGTTAGCACATTCTACGTTTGTCTAATGGCTCTCTCTCTCATCTAGACTAATGTGTTCCATAAAGACAGGGGTGGCATCTGTTCCTCTCTGTCATAGCTCATGACCTGATGTCATTTAATAGGTGTTTGTTGAATTAATATACATATTAAATAAATACTCCCCAAGCATAGCTGGTGGTGTAAGCTTTTAATTCCAGTATTCAGGAGGCAGAAGCAAGTAGATCTCTGAGTTTGAGGCTAGCGTAGTCTGTGTTAGTTCCAGAACAGCCAAATATACACAGTAAGACCTGGTCTTTAAAAAAAAAGTAAATATTTCCTGACACTGACTATGAGAAGGGGCTGAGATAACTGAGCCTTTACTCAAAGTGACTTACAGCCGTAGTAGAAGAGTGTACAAAAGGAAGACACAATGCACAATGAGCCTGTGGCGCAACCAGGATGCTCACGGAGAGATGGCGATGGTAGAGCTGGCCTGCAGCTGTCAATCACAAGACTTACAAACAAAGCAATCCATCCGTCCAGCAGGAGGCTGCGTGGAGCACCCAGGTGAAGACTACGGCTTCTTTTTATTATGAAGTAAAAGCCCAAATCAGAGATGGTCTGATATCTTCTTAAAGTGCTGTTGTCAAACATTTCTCCAGTATACAGATTTCTTAGCCCCTTTAGAACGATCTTGAAGAATAAGAACTTGTTTTTTCTCTTACAGGCTGAGAGGATGTGAAGAACCAGATATTGGTGAAGGAAATGAACATTTAGGGAGGAGAGAATGATGTTAGGAAAACCATAGCTGCTGCACACTCTAGAGACTGGGATCATGGTTTGAAGTATATCAGGGCCAGAGAGGATGAGGGTCCATCTTCTTCACAGAGAAGGACTGGGGGAGATGCAGCTACCCTGCTGGCAGCCACGGAGCTGGTAAATGTTGGATGAATTACTTAGACAAGGCTAACTGTCTTTGAGAACACTGAGTATACTCCATAGCATCACGGCAGAGCATCCTGAGAAGCAGGTCCTATGTGAGGGTTCACAGTTTTGAATCTGTTCCATCTTGACTAAAGGTCAGAGAGTTCAGACCTCTTCTTGCTCCTCAAGGATGAACAATGAGATGTTTGCCCAAAGATGTGGCTACTGGAGGGCTTACTCTCCAAAGCCCAGACAACAGGATGCTTTTCCTTAGGGCATGGTGACCAGGGGTTTTGAGTTGTAAGGAGATAATTACGCTTGCTTGTTCTTTGTACCATGGAAGTCTTGTGCCCTCCTCTTTTGATTGGGGTATATAAAGACTGTGAGTAATAAACTCGAGGGTCTTTTACAGGATTCACTGGAAGCCCCCCGACTCTGTCTTCTGTCTCTTGTCTATTTCTTTCCTCAATCCACACTCCCCTGTAGGGTCCGTCGGGCCAGACCTGACAGGCCTACGATCATCAGCAGTCAGGGAAATTGAGCTTTTGGAGGGTGGGGAGTTTATCTAAATTCACAATGTGTCTGATGAGCTGAGCTGGGATTAATCCTGGGATTCTGATGATCCAAAGCACTGGCTCTTAGCTGTATTCTGCTACAATCTTCCCCGGTCTTTCTTGGAGATTTTGAAAGCCGTTGCTAGGAAACACAGGCTGAGGATCATAGTATAGAAGCCGGCTGAGGAGCTGGTGTTCCTGTGATTTAGACTCGCAAGGCAGGGTGATGCTTTTCTGTCACACTGCAAAGTTAGCATCAGGAATTCTGTTGACCTGGAAAAAAAAACCTTCTATTTGTTTGTATATTTTAATTAAACTATTAAAAAAATTACAGAGAAATCTTAAATATCACTCTGAGCAAAGACAATTCATTTAATTGTGATCTTTTTGGGGGGTCAGCTTTAATTGTAAACTCAAGTTGAGTTTTGATCACGGTGACTTTGATTTTTCTGGTCACATGAGCAATCATATCAGATACTTCACACCCAGTGCTATATCCAGTCAGGCCCAGCCTGTGCACATGTGACTGTGTGTGTCCTTTCCACTCTTGGGTCGTGCATGTTCTGCTCTTACTTCTATCTTAAAAGTGGGGAACTTGAAGTAGAAAGAGCTGAGCATATTGGCCAATAGTCGGAAGACTAGAAAGTAGGTGGTGGCTCCCAGGTGGGAGCCTGGGCGGTCTGGACCAGCTGTAGGGCGAGAGCTCAGGGTGGGCCGTGGAAAGCGTTAACATGGTGGATCTTCAGAGCCTCCACTGAATGGAAAGGACCTGGGTTAGCACGTTTTAGTTACTGCTCTGCTTCTGCCCTTGATGTGGTAAACTGTGGCATCATTTTCATTTCGGAGAGTTTTTCTCATTCAAGTTTGGAAGTTTAAAAAAGTGCGGGGAAACTTGTGTCTGTCTTAGCCACCTGCAAGCCCTCCGTCCACTCACCCTTAGGCGCAGCCAGCCCTTCCAGTTGCCGCCTGCAGTTAAAAACCAGCTCCTGCGCTGCTCGGTGGTGGTTAGTCCTTTAATTCCAGCACTCAGGAGGCAGAGGCAGGGGACTCTCTGGTGAGTTTAAGGCTGGCCTGGTCTATAGGGTAAGTTTCAGTACTGCCGGAGCTGCTACATAGAGAAACCCTATCTTAAAAAACCAAAGCCAAAAACCAAAACCCAAACTAAACTAACCAACCAAAGTCACCTTTTGCCAGATTTACATGATTAGAGTCGTCAGCTTCTGGGCTTCTATTTCCGGTGGGCCACCCGAGGGCTCCTATACAGTTCTCTGATGCCATTTGATGGATGTGTATTTTACTTGGGCATACACAAGCACACCCATGCCACGTCTCACCACCTGTGTCTGAGGTGTGGGAGAGCTGAGTACCAGAAAGTAAAGAGGAGAGGCAGGTAAACTGTCACGAAAGCATAAATGTCAAGGAAGACACCAACAGCAATAGTGACAACAATGTTAAAGCCCCGGGACAAGGGCTCCCAGCACCTTCAAGCGCTCTTCAGCTCCTGCAGGATTTTCAGCACCATATAGTACCTGTGACATTTGAATAACAGCGGCATTTTCTTACGTCCTCTGTTTTTAATAATACAATGCCACAGGCTGGCTAATTTATAAATAAAAACAAGGCTATTGTGGTTCATCCCGTGATGGGTCTTCTTGCTGTCAGGATCCTCAGGTTTATAATAGGTCAGTCTGTGGTAAGAGACTGGAATGGAACATGACACTGTAGCCAAAACGGCTTTTATAGCACAACCTCTCCTGAGAGAACCCATTGACACATCATATCATGTGACTGGGTTGGCATAGTCATGAGGGCAGAGCTCTAATTACCTTCTAAAGGGGTTCACTGGTCCCATCTCTTAATATATCATAATAAGAAATGTATTTCATCATGGGCTGCACATCAAACTCAAACCACAATGGTCAGCAACTGGCTACCTCATGTAATGCCCCTTGCATCCAAGTGCGCCTGGATTTCGGCAAGAGCGAGCAGATTTCTGTGATAGCTAATGCAAGTAAGATGGCGTCATTCTTATTTTAAAGGGAATATACAAGGTACTGTCAAACACTAAGGGACTCCAGAGTCACACGAGAGTGGACTGTATTTGGGGGCAGTTGCTTCCTGTAGTGGCTAAGAGAGTTTAGGATGGGCCCAAGACTGACAGAGAGAGCATGGAGGCTGAGACAAAGTGTGCTGTGAGCAGGCAGAGGAGAGGCTGTTGTGGGGCTCACCCCTTAATGCAAGGGAACACCGTGTGTAGACCCGAGTGCCATGAAACTCCAACCTCTGCCTGCTTCTTCCTTTGCTATGATGTCTTCTCAACTCTCATTTAGCTAAATCTTACCTACCTGCACCCTCATCTCCATCCCTGAATTCTTTCTGTTTCTCTGCTTGTGTGAGGCCTCCAGGAGGCCAGGGGAGAGCAGGGCAGCTGTGTCTCTCCTTTGACATTTCCAGATGTAATGCAACACAGGATGCCTGAAAGCCTTTTGAGTAGAGAAGTCTTCCTTATAGTCTGAATCCAGCCTCTGGTCAGATCAAAAGTGTCACTCCCTTGTGTTCCTTCTCTTTTGAACTCAATCTACATGTGCCTACATGTGTCTACATGTGCCTACAGAGTCCACAGTTTATCCTTCCAAGGGTCACTGCATGGGATACTCAAACATCTTCTACTGTTCTCATAATGGCCAGACTAGAGGAACATGTATTTGTAACTTTTTTAATGCCTGGGACATAGTCTGCCACATAAGCAACTTTAAGGGAGGAATTATTTATTTGGCTTATAGTTTAAAAGCTGTCAGTCCACGAAGGGCATGGAAAAGCAGAACAGTTTAGAATATGATGGAGCAGGAAGCAGAGAGAGAAGGGAATATAGGAACAGGTTGAGGTTAGGGAGTCTCCAAAGGCATGTTCCTAGTGGCATGCTTCCTTTAAAGACCCCACCCCATTGCTTGCCCTTTACTATCTCCTAACAATGAGAGGGGAGAAGATCTTCATCAATCCCCTGGGAGTTTCTTAACCACATCCAGTGACAAAAATCAGCCTCTCAAAGCTGTCTCTCCACCCTTCCGTTGCATGGCCTCTGTTGGGGTGAAGAGAGAGCGTGAGTATTTTCTTAAGGAGTTGAACCAGCTGGAGTGGAAAAAGCAATTTAGCCTGGGTTGCCTGAGTCTGTCTGTACTGTAGCAGTCAGAAGGCTTTCTACTCTGCTGAATTCTTGACTTGGCTTACTGGAGCCATCAAGAAAATAAAAACAATCAACGGAGAATGTTCACATGTCTCCCTGCTTCTTCTCTCCATCAGCCTCCCCCTTTGGGCACTAAAGCCTACTTTTACCAAAGCAAACTCCTGCAGGATCCATGTTCTCCACTGTGCTGCTACAAAACGAAAGAGTTAAAGTGAGCGTTAGAGTTTAAATGGTGAGACCAAGACTTTGGGCTGGTAGGGTACATTGTGTAGCGTAGGGCAGCTGAAGAAAGAAGGCATTCCAAGATGAAATTTTAATGTCTATCTGGCAGGAGGAAGGTCCAGCCTCTCTGATGGGCTGAACCCCGAACAGGCATACAAAGGCATTCTTACTGAAAGTCTGAAAGTTACACAAAATATTTCTGCATGCCAAGGTCCCTAATCTAATTTACATGTCTTACTGAAGGAGGGCATCACATGCCCTCATTGACTTTAGTCCTTTATTATGTATCGTTTGCAATACACAATAATACAAGCGCCTCAGGTGTGCCTAAAGAGTCTTGTGACCAAAGTCATGGGATGGCTGCAAAGCCCGTTCAGCAAGACAATCACTGTTTCCCACAAGGATTCTTCAAAGTCAAAGCACTTCTAAAAAATGACTGTTGATTCTAATATCCACCCCATACAGTGACTCAAATAAAGTCCTACAACACTGGAGGCTTGCGATCAACTGTGAGATAGCCAAGCTACTAGATAAGGACAGAGCTCTGGGCAAAGGACAGAATGAGTTCCTGTAGTTCTGGTTGGCTCTCATGAAGACCTAGCCCACTCCAGCCCCCATAAAGCACTACTGTCTTTTCACCTGGTAATGTTATGGGTGATTATACCTTTGTACAGATATTTGTATCCAATGCATCTAGTTGTAACAGATTTAATTATGGGTAGGAACATCTTCTAGGAAAGCTTTTGCCAATTTCAGGAAAGAGAACCCCACGGATCACCCAAGAGTATGGAAAAGCCAGAGGAACGGTAGTCCAAGCCTTGTCAGACAGACAGTAGAGGTGAGCCTTGACTGTAGCTGCTCAGAGCTTGTGTGTGCCTTCCACTCTTGAGACCGAATGTACTTTCTGCTTCTGCTTTCTCAGCTGCTGAACAATCTTGGTCACTGTTCATCATACCAGGTCTGATGTGAACTTTTCTCCTTTGGGAGCACAGAAACTAAGATTACCATGGCTGTGATTGGTGGGAACGTGGAGAAAGAGCGTCTCCTCATCCTTAACACCACCAAGAATGTCATTCCAGCTTGATTTCTGCCTCCTCAGTATCCTTTCCTCTTCTGGATTTTCCAGTCAGCATCTAAGTATAAACTGCTGTCTCCTATCTAGAAGAAGGCTCTTTAGAACTCCCATGTCCCTTGAACAACTGGTTCTTTTCTCTGCTCTCTTTTGTGGCAAAGTTCTTCAAAGGGGTTATGTCTAACTATCTTCACTTCCTTTTATCACCCTGTTTCCTGAATGCACCACTATCAAGTTTCTTTTCCCTTCATAACTCACTCAGAAAACAAAACAAAATGAAAAGCTGACCCGCTTTTGTCAAGGTCAGTAGTTACCAGAGCAAGGATGTTTTTCTCCCTGCTCAGATTAGTCAAAGCTTGTACCAAATTCTCTGCTGTATTTTAGTCATCAAAAGCTTTAGCTTGCACACAAAAATGTTGATTTGGGCAATGATATCAAAACACTTACCTTGTTTCAAATCCTATAGTCAACTTTCAGTTTTATTTCCCTTAACCCATCACACTCAATACAGTGAATTCTGCCTCTTGATCTAGTATTGCTGCCTTCTCTGGCCTCTGGGGCACCATTTTCCTTCCTATAATGACTGGGAGGTAGCTCTGCTCTGTCCTCTTTCCTTTCCTTCTCTCTCATCTTTGAAGGCTGGTCTTCAGTGTCCATTGTCCGGTTTAAGGATCCCATCAACTTTCTTGTCCTTACTTTTTATTTCTTTTAGACAGGGTCTTTCTGCACAGCCCAGGCAGGCCTCAAATTTTTGGCAACTGTCTCTCTGTCTTTAGAATTTCAGCTGTGCACCATCACCGACCTCATCTGTTCTATCTTCTGTTCTGTCTTCCCTAGCATTTCTATAGTAGAGGACACCCTAAGACTGAGTGCACTCCATTTTGGCCGCCTACTGACCTGTCTTTTGCCTTCTACCTTGCTCCTCACTTTGGTCATACAGCAGTCACAGCCATTCTTGTGATGGCCCACTAGGCTGGGTTTTCTCTAATGTCATCACCTAGCAACCCATTCTGGGCCTACTTAGCCACAGCCACAGGGGCCTGCTTGTCAAGTACCTGGAATATGTTCTACCTCAGTGTCTTTACACTATGGTATTCTCTCCTGGGGTTTTCTTCTCTTGTGTTTCCCCATGGCGTTATAGCTTCTTTGTTCAAGCTTCATTTTAGGATATTCCCCGATAGTCTTCCCTAAGTCCAACAAGACCACTGTAATCTTAGTTAGGGGTTCTACTGCTGTTAAGAGACACCATGACCACAGCAACTCTTACAAAGGGAAACCTTTAATTGAGGTGGTAACTTTCAGTTCAGAGGTTCAGCCCACTAACATTGTGGTGGGATATGGCGCCATGCAGGCAGACAAGGTGCTGACTACATCTTGATCAGAAGGCAACAGGAAAGTCCACTGAGTGAAACTTGAGTAAAAGAGACCTCAAAGTCTGCCCCCCCAGTGACTCACTTCCCTCAACAAGGCCACACCTACTTCAACAAGGCCACACCTCCCACATGCTCCCTTTGGGTGCCATTTCTTTCAAACCACCACAACCACCATTACTATTATCCCTTATAAGCACCCTCTGTTCTCCAGATTCTGTTCTTCATTCTTCAAAATCATATTTATTTGTCTTCTATCTCCTCTACTTTAAGTCTTTATCTTCAACACCTAAACAGTTAATGGCATATTATAGCAGATATTAGTTATTTGTTAAAAGAATATATGAATTGTGGATAGCCTTGTCAATTATATTGGTGACATATTTTTCAAAAAATGTTCTGATGTCTATCATCAACCACAAGACATAAGAGAAAGAAAAATGATAAAGGCTTTCTTTGGTATAGAAAGGTGACAGAAAAATCATCAAATGTTCCCACACGGAGGAACATTTGTTCTGTTACACTATTCAGGTCACCCCCAGCAGGAGAAGCAAGCTGCTAGCTTACAGCTTGAGGAGTTCCTCCCAGGGGCCTGCAGGTGTAGCCTGGACCGTGACTTATGTGCAGAAAAGAACTTCAAGGTAAGCCAGAGTGAAGCAAAATTTGGTTTATTATGTAAAGAACAGTCAGCGTACACTCAGATTTTTCAAGAGAGAGAGGGAGGGAAGGAGGAAGACAGACAATAGATAAATGATAATAGATAGATAGATGAGAAACTGTTGAAGTATCATATATATACACACACATATATATAGAACCATACACACACACGCATACATACACATTGTATGTTTATGTAGCATTTGAAGTTACATTGTTCAAAGGATATAATCTGTACCTGAGTTTAAAATATTATAGTCATTGCAAAAATAGGAAAGGAGTGTTGATAACAACGCAGGCAAAAACAGGTCAAAGGAATTCTTTCTATGCACAAGTTCCACAAGGTCAGGACAAGATTTGACTCTAACTATGATTCATGAGAGTTTTATTTGTTAAATTTTCAGTCAGTGAGAGCCCTATATCAGATCCAGGGAAGCAATGGGTTTCTTTCCTTTTGAATATCCTCTCATTTTTTTCTGCCTTTCTATCCTACCTCACTATGAAGACCATTATGTAGTCATAAATGGGACTTTTAAAGAATATTCAATAGTATATAAAAGTGCTTATTTTGGAAAACTACCATAATAAATGAAAAGAAATAACCAGGCCGTGGTGGTTCACGCCTTTAATCCCAGCACTTGGGAGGCAGAGGCAGGTGGATCCCTGTGAGTTTGAGGCCAGCCTGGTCTACAAGAGCTAGTTCCAGGACAGCCAGGGCTGTTACCAGGAGAAACCCCATTTACAAAAAAACAAAACAAAACCAAAATAACCAACTGCGGAGTTCCAGGCCATCTGGCTGAGGCTGATGATCCACGGCAGAAGAATACTCTTGTAAAGTTCCTGCAGTAAGATTATTTTGACTTCTAATCAAGTGTGTTGAGGGTGTCATGGCATCTTGTTTGTCTATATGATAACTAGGGAACAATTAACACAGTACATAATACAGTGGAGTTTTGGGTAGAGTGGGCTATGTATCAAACTATTCTTAATACTACTTTGTGAGGTTTATTAATTTCCATAAATCTCTTCTCTGGCTCCTGAAACAATGATGCTCACTTAGATGCCCGCCTTCTTTTCCTTCTTGCAATCACTAGATGTAATAGTCTAAGTATGAGCATTATTTGGGAGAGTCTTGGAAGTATTTTTGAAATTTTAGTTCATCATAGAGGCCATGTTGACCAATATCATATATATCAACTTTATTCAACAATCTGCAAGTCAAAACCAAAGTAACTCTTAGATCCATTAAGTCAAAACTGGTTCTAGTCTCCTTTGCTTTCTAGTTCATGATGTAAACATTGAGACGAAACTCGTGAGAACCTTGAAGATATTGTGAACATGCATATATTCACCTCTTCCTCACTTTCAGCGGTTTTGGAATGAGATCTAACTTTTTAAACTCTATCTATTATCAGTTCCTGTTTCAGAGTCCAAAGAGTTTGATAGGGAAGCCCAAGCAACGCCAGAAGCCTTCACAGCGCTGTGTGTTGTCCGTCTCCACTGTCCAGCAATGCCTTGTTGGTCAGAGCTTCACGAGGGCTTCCAGACCCTTCTGCGGCCCCGTTCTTCCTCCAGGGTCGCGTTATCGTACATTCCAGGAGCTAAGAGCTACCCTAATGTTTTAGTTTATGTCCACCCTTCTCTTCTTCAGGTTTTTTAACTCCTTAGCTTCATAACTAATTAGAAAGGCTTTTAAAGCTATTTCTGGCCATTCATCCAAAAATAAATGTGACCCCTCTCCCCCTTCCCAGTGACTCCTGGTCTTAGAGAGCTTGGAAAATCACATGAGACACAATGTGAGGAGTAGTAGAGGAAAGAAGATAGTCATTTCTGAGACAAGAGACTGTCCCTTCTTTATCTTCCTCCTCTCCTTGTTATTATGCTTAATTTTCTCGCCATGTGTTATCGCAACATATGTAATATCCGAGCTTATCTGTTTTAATGAGCTCCCGGCCTCCAGGCTACAAATGGCTCACAGGAACAGAACTTAAAGGTGTAATTTCCTGTGGCTGAACAGTTTTATCAGCAACTTCTCGGGTAAAGCAGATCAGGTGACCATACAGGAAGCCTGGGGGATGGCAGAAATGAAAATCTCATGGGACAGGCAGGGGACAGACATGGTCTTGCCAGGTGACCCTTCCCTTGTATCTCATGCTGCCTCCTGAGCGCTCTCCTTCTGATGCTACTGCGCTGGCCTAGCAGCAGACCCACGTCACAGCCGGCCCAGTCTTTCTTCACCGAGAAAGCCTGTGTCAGAAGTCAGGGGGTGCAGCGACGATGAAAGGCTCTGTGGCTTGCTAGCAGGCAGCTGTGGGTGTGACCAAGCGAATGGGTACCTCATGTGTCAGGGTTTGTCATCTCAGTGGAGTTGGGGGGCTGTGACATATGTGGTGGGTTTCCTTCTCACACCGCTTAACCTCTTCTAATTTTATTCTGTCCCAGCCTTTGGGCCATTTGCAAATGTCACTACACTTTCTCCTGCTTCCCCCTCCTTCTCTTCCGTTGACCTTTTAAGGGCATCTTATGGGCGGGGCTTTTATGTAGTGGGGTAGGATGGATGTTGCAGGCTGTAAACCCCTTCCACACTGGGGGGCAGTGGGGCTGGAAACCACGGTGCTTACTGCTTCAAAGAAGCACGTCTTCATAAAGTAGCCTGTTTCTTGATTTTCCATATCTAACGATGTGGGAACTCTCTCCGTTGTCACGTAGCTATGAAGTGGGAAAGCAAATGTCGCCCAGCTGAACATTAATGGCGGACAAAGATTCACCCACTGTCCATTCGGACTCTGTCCTCACATCAGTCATACATGTGGGTACAATGGACTAAAGAAAAAGAATGTATTTGCCAAATTTTCTTTTAGGGAGAGTGCTGTGTTTGTTCGGAAGAAACGCTGTGAAACAGTCTGGATTTGAAAGGTGTGGCTTCAGAGCACGCTCATGCAATGAAATGTTCTCCTAACTTCTGGGCCCCATGATAAAGAACAGGATGAGGGAGAGAAGAGGAGAGCAAGAGTTACTCATGGGAGACTCATGGGATGAGGGTGTAAAGTTACTGATCTCACAATTTTGAGGGGTGTAGAGAGAATTGAACCTTGGACCTTTATCTTGTTAGGTAAGTATCACTAATCTATATTCTCAGGCCTCTTTTTTACTCTTAAATTTAGTGACAAGGTCTCCCTACATGGCACAGGCTAGCCTTGAACTCATTCTGTAGCAGACAGGCCTTGGATTTGTCATCTTGCTTTAGTCTTGTGAGGGGTAATAGCTGATATCACAGGGCTGTGCCACCAGGGCGGCTGCTCATCTCCTGAAATCTTGATAGGAGAATTCTTTTTTTCTCTGAAACCTTGAGTGTCTTGTGAGCACTGGTGTGAAGTTGACACGAAAGTCATGGAAGTACAGGCAGGAAGGAACTAGAGGCAGGAGACACTGTAAGGAAAAGCCTTTAGGCTATATAAAAGCCATAGGAAAAAGCTGAAATTATAAAGGCTGTGGAATCTGAGGAGTCAGAAAGCCAAGAAGGTACTCTAATGACTCGGAGGCCAGAGCAGGAGAGTGGTTTACTTACTGAGAGATGTTTGACATTTTCTCTGTGATAACATAGAACTGTACGTCATAATCCTGGATTAAACCTGCATTCACCACCTTCTTAATATGGTTTGATGTAGATCGTGCCCCACGAAGGTCTATTTATTAGAGGCATGGTGCCAAGAGCAGTGCTATTTTGAGGGGATGTGGACCTTTAAAAGGTGGGGGTCTATTGAGAAGTCCTTAGTTCCCTGAAGGTATGTCCTTTAAGGGGATTGTGGGACCCTATTCTCTGTCTCCTTCTCTGCTTTTTGACCTAAGATAATGAACAGTTTGTGCCAATATCTCCTTGCCAGGGCCAGTGGGCACTGCACTAGCGCTACAAAGTAATGAGGTCCCATGCTCTTAGACTGGAAGCTCCTCTGATTTGTAAGTAAACTTCTCTGCTTCTCAAGTGGCTTATACTGTGCATTTTGTCACAGCAATGGAAAATTGATGACTATATTCCTTTTGTGTATTGAATGAATCAAATATGGCAGCATTATTTTTCACTTCTGCATAGTTTGTACACTTAGATTCTTTTATTTCTATGCTTTTATTAAGTTAAAAATGTTTCCTATATTTTAAAGAAAAGGTATGTAAATAAATACACAATTGTCCCATTTATCTATTTTTTTTTTCAGCTGAAGGCACAGGACTACACAGCCATTGGTCAGAATGCAAATCATCCAGGGTCTTATTCTTAAAAACTGTCACTAGAGTGGTGGTGTTTGTGGTGGGACAATTCTGACAGGTACCTCTGCCAGGCTGAGGACCATGTGGGCTTGTGTAAGCTACAGGAAGACCTTCAGAATTAATGTTTAGAAAATTTCAACCTTTTGAAGTACCTCATGTGGTGGGGATGGGGGACAGGGCCGGGAGAGATTGGACAAATCCTCAATGCCTAGAATGTGAAAGCGCAGGTTGAGAACCAGGGCTGTAGGGTGACTTTCCCAAGGCTGTTCTAACCTCACCATGCCACCGATGCCCATAATTTTTGGCCTTGGGGTACTTGAATCAAATCAACTTCAACCAATTTTTTTTAACCAAAGAGTAGTCAGTTCCAAGACTATAAAAATGAAAGAGAAACCCATCAGCTCCCTGGAGGAGTCCATGGTCTTTTAAAGGTGAGCTTACTGTTCGAGACAGCATTGCTTCTGTGGGTCAGTGAACCAGATTACTGTTTGCACATAGACCATAGAGACTGTAATTTACTATTGTGCATAGCAGACCAGTAGCTGATGGCGTTATAGTATCCATCACTAGCAGATATGTATTAGAAGCATAAGGTTCTTCAATTCCTAGTATGGTCTTTGTCCAGTTTAGATAGCCTAGAGATTGTGTATTACCAGAGTAAATCTTCAGTATTTCTTTTGAAGTTTGGATTTGGCTTAAAAAATTTCTTTACAAATTTTTTTTGGGCTTCCCAGGGCTGTTGTGTTTTACAGGTTAGCCTGTACACTGGATATCTGCATCCAGCGGAGGAGAGAAACGGAAGCTGGTATTCAGAGACTTATTATTTGGACCCTCTGTCTACAGGACATAGAGAGGGCATCAGCTTCAATTTGTCCAGAGATGCCACTTTATAATCGTCATGAAGGTGACAGAAACTGGCAGATGGCGTTGCTGACCACAACACTCTCCCAATTCAGCACAACCCACAAGGCTTCTGTTTACTGCACAGGACCTTTTAGAAAACGAGGGACCATATGTTTAGCTTAAGAGAGACATGACTCAGAAAATATGTTTATGAAACTCTGAAATGTTAGGACAAGGAAGGATTTTAGAAAGCACAATGTTTAGCCATCTACTTTGCCATGTGTAAAAAGGACTTTGCATGTAGAACTCCATGGAACACTGGAGATTTTTCTGTTTACTTGTCTTGGAGGTGAAGAAGGCAGTGTCTGGAGAGGTAACTTCGGCTTTCCAGAGGACACAGCTTCGCAGTCCTTTAGACCTCCGATCCCTGTCCTTTGTATTTTGCCGTAGTGTTTGCCTCGCAGATGGCCAGCGGTGGAGAGTCCAGATTCAGACCGCTGATAGAATTTAAGTGCTATAAAATGTGTCAGGGATTACATCAGCCACGTCAGGCTTGATGTTCTCATTCTTTCAGTGTTTCATAGACCTCTGCAGCACGGCTGTTCTTCCGCAGCTGATGAGCCGTGACCACCCCTCTCAGTGTTGCTCAGTCTGACACGGATAAAAGCACCTCCTGGCAACCCGATAGGATCCGTAGTTCGTGTGTGGTTGAGTAGTGGTGGAGGGGCTAAGTCAATGAGATGGTAATGATGGCCCAGCTTTTCGCCACAGTGACTAATTCCAGCAAGTTGTCTCATCCTGGCTCCATCCCAGTCTCTTCATAAACAAAACGGACACATACCCATTTATCCTCCATTCCAAGGATCCGGGGAGCTTCGCATGAGTGGAACGGTTGTGGTACCAAAGATCTCTGTAGTAAACACATCGCCAGACAGCTGGCCGAGTTCTCCGTACTTTAAGAACCTAACTCCCAAGCACCATTTACCTGTACTCAGACTTTCTCCTTAATTCTAGGGTTTCTCTCATAGGATCACATTTAAACAAATAAATAGGGAACAGAAAAGCAACAGGGGCTGTATTCCTCTCAGAGGGTGGGAGTACTAGATTAAAACTTTTTAAAATTGATTTTATTGAGCTCTACATTTTTCTCTGCTCCCCTTTCTGCCTTTCCCCTCCCCTTCAACCCTCCCCCATGATCCCCATGCTCCCAATTTACTCAGGAGATTTAGTCTTTTACTACTTCCCATGTAGATTAGATCCATGTATGTCTTAGGGTTCTCATTGTTGTCTAGGTTCTCTGGGATTGTGATTTGTGGCCTGGTTCTTTGCTTTATGTTTAAAAACCACTTATGAGTGAGTACATGTGATAATTATCTTTCTGTGTCTGGGTTGCCTCATTCAAAATGATGTTTTCTAGCTCCATCCATTTGCCTGCAAATTTCATGATGTCATTTTTCTCTGCTGTGTGGTACTCCATTGTGTAAATGTACTACATTTTCCTTATCCATTCTTCAGTCGAGGGACATTTAGGTTGTTTCCAGGTTCTGGTTATGACAAACAATGCTTCTATAAACATAGTTGAGCACATGCCCTCGTGGTACGATTGAGCATCCTTTGGATATATGCCCAAAGTGGTGTTACTGGGTCTTGAGGAAGGTTGTTTCCTAATTTTCTGAGAAATCGCCATACATATATCTAAAGAGGTTGTACCAGCTTGCACTCCCACCAGCAATGCAGAAGTGTTCCCTTTACCCCGCATCCTCTCCAGCATAAGTTGTCATCAGTGGTTTTGATCTTGGCCATTCTTACAGGAGTAAGATGGAATCACTGAATTGTTTTGGTTTGCATTTCTCTGATGACTAAGGATGTTGAACATTTCCTTAAATGTCTTTCAGCCATTTTAGATTCCTCTGTTGAGAGTTCTCTGTTTTGGTCTGTACTCCATTTTTTTATTGGGTTATTTGTTCTTTTGATGACCAATTTCTTGAGTTCTTTGTATATTTTGGAGATCAGGCCTCTGTCCAATGTGGGGTTGGTAAAGATCTTTTCCAGTTCTGTAGGCTTCCATTTTATCTTGTTGACCATGTCCTTTGCTTTACAGAAGCTTTATTAATTGTTTCTCTCAGTGTCTGTGCTAGTGGGGTTATTTAGGAAGTTGTCTCCTGTGCCAATGCATTCAAGTGTACTTCCTACTTTTTCTTCTATGAGTTTCAATGTGGCTGACTTTATATTGAGGTCTTTCATCCATTTGGATTTGAGTTTTGTGCATGGTGATAGATATGGATCTATTTCGTTCTTCTCCATGTTGATATCCAGTTATGCCAGCACCATTTGTTGAATTTCCTTTCTTTTTTCCATTTGATTTGTTTCTTTGTCAAAAATCAGTTGTTCATAGGTCTGTGGATTAATATCTGGGTCTTTGATTCAGTTCCATTGGTCTTTCTATCCGTTTTTATGCCAATATCAGGCTGTTTTCAATACTGTAGCTCTGTAGTAGAGTTTGAAGTCAGGGATTGTGATGCCTCCAGAAGTTCTTTTATTGTACAGGATTGTTTTGGCTATCCTGTTTTTTTTGTTTTTGTTTTTTTTTGTTTTTTTTTTTTGCTTTTCTATATGAAGTTGAATACTGCTCTTTGTCTGTGAAGAATTTTATTGGGATGTTGATGGGCATTGTACTGAATCTGTAGATTGCTTTTAGTATGATTGCCATTTTTACTATGTTAAATTTACCTACCAAAGAGCATGGGACACTTTCTTCTTCAATTTCTTTCTTGAAAGATATAAAGTTCTTGTCATACTTGTTTGGTTAGAGTTACTCCAAGATATTTTACGTTATTTATAGCTATGGCAAAGGGTGATGTTTCTCTGATTTCTTTCTCAGTCCATTTATCATTTGTGTATAGGAGGGCTACTGATTTTTTTTTGTGTGTGTTAATCTTGTATCCTGAAGGTGTTTATTAGTTGTAGACATTCCTTGATAGAGTTTTAGGGGTCCCTTATGTAAACTATCATATCATCAACAAACAGAGTTTGACCTCTTCTTTTCTAATTAGTATTTCCTTGATCTCCTTTTGTTGTCTTATTGCTCTAGCTAGGACCTCAAGAACTATATTGAATAGTTATGGGGAGAGTGAACAACTTTGTCTTATTCCTGATTTTAGATTAAAACTCTTAAAGTGTTGATGTAGGAGGTTCTTCTGTTCATGTGTTGCTTTCATTAGGTAATGAATAAAGAAACTGCTTTGGGCCTGATAGGGCAGAACTTAGGGAGGCAGAGAAGACAGAACTGAATGCTGGGAAGAAGGCAGAGTGGGAGATGCCATGGATCTTCTGCCTGATATGGATGCTAGTTAGAATCTTGCCAGTAAGCCACAGTCATATGGTGATATACAGATGAATAAAAATGGGTTAAATTAAGATTTAAGAATTAGCCAATAAGAAACTAGAGCTAATGGGCCTATACAATGAATACAGTTTCTGTGTGGTTATTTTGGGTGTAAGCTAGTGGGGCAGCCAGGACAAGCAAGGGACCTGACAATGTTTCCTTTACTGGAGAAGCTTTCTTTAATATCTAGAGTTAAAACAGTCCAGTGTTCTTCACTGCTCTTCGTCATACACTTTAGTAAGTATTCCTGGTGGGAGGAAAGAGGCAGAAAATTCCCTCTTAAAAGTCTTTGAAGATTTTTCCATAGAAATGATATTCATTTGGAGGAAAGTAGATTCCTTATAATGTTTGCCATCTATTTCTTAAATGCCCTTTTTATCCTTTGGGAGAATCAACTATTCTTTTTATAGAAAGCAATATTGCCATGGTATAGAACAGATGCAAAATCATTGTGAATTTTAAGGTAATTTGTAAGACTTCAAAGAATTGCACACTGACATATTTTAACTCTCTCCCACCAAGATCTCACCTTTGAAAGAACATTGTTTGCCCTTGAAGCTGGGATAGACAAGTTTGGGGGGAGTATTGCTGTTACATATTTTCCCCCGGGATGACTCTCTCTTGTCTGAGTAGCCAGTTCTGGGAGCACTGACCTCAAATCAGTTGTGTTTGCATCCCCAGTCCATTGTTTCTTACCTGTGTAACCTTGGACAGGTCCCTTCACCTCTTCACATTCCCGATTGTCTGTAATACGATGAGGAATTAAGCAAGGTAACACACGGCCAATGCAAGCACACTGCCAGACGAAGTGTGAGCACTGGGAAAGGAGCTACAGCTATGAGCAATTTTAAGCTGTGTTTACTGAAGTCTAGCACATGACAATGTATGCGCATGTACAGGTCAGTGCCTGTAAGTGAAAGGCAGAGAGAGGAAAATTTTACCAGACAGCACCTCACCTATGTGAGGCAACTTAGTTCCAAATTATCCCTGTTTTTCTGTTCAAAAGGCATAATTATTTACAAAAAAATCCCAGGCAGGAGGGGAGATAGACTTGCTAAGAAAAGGAACTGAGACGGCTCCAAAAGGATGCAATGGGAACCCGAATGAGGAAGAAACTGGCATCGCATTGAGTACTTGATAGACAGGAAGTAAAGAGCTTTGGCTGAGACTGGCGAAACCTTTGTGACCTAATTAATGACACCTGGAGGGAAAGCAGGGCTCCTGCCCTGAGAGGGAAACTCAGCGTCAACTACTCTGCAGAGTTTTGACTGCTTTTGCCTTGGGACAAAGGCAGAAGAAATCGCAAGGGAGAGTTGAAGGGCGGTTTATTACGTCTGTGTTGCAAAGGGGCAGGGGAACCGCAACCCTGAAGAGAACATTTTCTGGAAGGAAGTGGCTAAGGTAACACCGTGAGCAAGAAGCAAGGCTAATGCTGGTGAAAGTGACTGCTGGCTGCTGGGAGGGGAGCTACTGCTTTAAATCGCCTCAGACGTTAAAGTCCCTCCTTCTCATAGGAGAAGCACTTGTGTTGGCGGGGAGGTCAGTTCCACAGCCACGGGAACTTTGCATGAACATCCAGGCTTACATCAGAGACCAAACAGTAGCAGCTGAAAATGGGGGAGAGACGATTCAGTGTAGCCCAGAGGAGGATTCCCTTCTGGGTTTGGAAACATCAGTGATTCCTCCAATTGTTAAAGTATAGGAGTACATACTTTCCTGTTACTGTCTGTCTGTGAGACACCTTAAATGAGGTCATACTTTAACTAAAGAAGCAGTAACTATTATGGATGCTACCAAGATATTATTTATTATTTCTCTCTCTTGTTCATACAAGAAAAAAATTAACCATAAACCAAATTGCTTGTATGAATAGTTTGGTGGAAGTAATATGATTGGAAGTGTTAAGAGCTGGGAACACTGAGCAATTTTCTGAGGGACATGAATCTGTAAATTCAGATAATTGGAAAGATGGCCAACGAGTATGGTCGATGTTCTGAGTGTGATATCGACTGCCAAGCTTCCCATTGGACCAGTCTCAAATCATCCAAACTTGACACTCTTTCCACTACCTAAAAATCAAAATAAAGTTCTCTCTGGTTGACTCCACTTTCACCTCCAGCTGTGGTCCTTTGTCTTTTTAAGTCTGCACAGTGACACTTGCAAGGTGAACATGGTCTAGAACATTCTCTTCAAACAGTTATCTTGCTGTCACTAAGTCTCCCTAGCCTTTCTGAACCCTCTTCATGAAGCATTCTGCTCCCCATAATCTGGTGCAACCCCTCATCTTGTGTCATCTGTGATTTTCACCTTGCTGAAGACAGCTGTCGTTTCTGAGCCCCTGTTTTCTGAGCCCCCACATCATTGGACAGAGCTGCTCACTCTAGTCCTGCACTTTCTTATCTCAGTCTCCAGGACCCAACACCAGCCTGGTTAGTGTTCCACCTCATTCCCGACTCCCTCTCTCTTCCCCTGTCACTTCTTCCTCAGCTTCTAACCTGAGGACTTCAGAGAATCCTGAGATTTGTCTTTGGTGGATTCTCTTTTCTGTCACCTCTCAGTACCTACTTGTTTTGCCCAATATCATGGCTCTAGCTGCCATGCGTATCCGGAAGACTCTGTTTCTAACCCAAACATTTCCCCTGGACTCCGGATCTATAGACACCTGTTTGACATTTCCATCTGGGTGTCTACTAATCATCTTAAACTTAACATGTCATAAACTGAGTTCCCAACACCTCCCAAGCCAGAAACTCCATCGTCTCCCTAGCTACCTCATTTAGCAGCAATACTGTTATGGGGGCTCCACGTGAATTTGATACAAACCTTTGCTCTTCCTTTACCTATCATTGTGCACCCAGTTTCCCCACCCATTGTCTGAGTTTTATGTTTAAGAGAGAACTAACCGGCCCTTTCTCACCACCACTTGGTACCTCTCTGGTCCAGTTCACGTCATCTCTCACGGGGAGTAGTGCAGTTGTCTCCTACCCGGTCTTTTGTGTTGATTTTGGTCACCTTGCCATCCATGTGCTGCACAGCAGCCAGAGTGACCTATTGAAGCCTAGGTCAGATCAAGTCACATTCTTCCCATGATCTCACATCTTCCTCAGCATAAAGGCCAATGTTTTGACCTCAGTCTATAAGGCTCAGAAAGATTTTGTCCCATGTCACCTCTCTGAATTTATCTTCTTTCCTTCTCTGATTTCTCAAACCAGTCTCTCTGTGCTGGATGCACTCCCGCTAGAGGGCCCTTGTGCTTCTTCTGCCTGGATTGTTCTTCCCAACCTGTCTGTGTGTGGCTGTGTGCATACCTCTGCCATTTCCATGAGGCTTCTTTCTGTATCTGTATGTCTGTGTGTGCCTGAGTGTATCACATTTTTCAAGTGCTTGCAGAAGCCAGAAGAGGGCATCAGACCTCTCAGAACTGGAGTTCAGACAGTTGTGAGCTACCATGTGGGGGCTCTGAACTAAACTCGGGTTCTTTGAAAGAACAGCCAACCGCTCATCCCTACCCAACCATTTCTCCAGTTGAGTCTTATTTTCCCAGAGAGCCTATCTAAAGTCTTACTCTTTTCTCAATGTGTTTCCCTCGTTGCTTCTCCAATTTTTCTCCTTAATACTTTATTACTTTGTGGCACCCAGTACATTTTATATGCAGGCCTGTCTGTTCCCTTTCCTTCCCACCAGAATGCTTGCTCAGCAAATGATTTATTTGTTTTATTTAGATATGTAGCCATTTTGTTCTTAAAAACCAGCAGATGACATGCCATAGGCCTCAATTAATTTTCTTGGTGAAAATGGATAGAACTAAGTTACAGGTGAAGATAAACCATTTCTCAGGACACTAGCTCGGCCTGGATTGTGGTAAAGATAAACCATTTCTCAGGACTCTAGCTTGGCCTGGATTGTGGTAAAATAAACCATTTCTCAGGACTCTAGCTTGGCCTGGGTTGTGGTAAAGATAAACCATTTCTCAGGACTCTAGCTCGGCCTGAGGTTGTGTGATATTTTGATCGTGTTCTGACAAATAAAGCTTCCTTGGATTCAGAGGGCAGAGTTAGCTACTAGCCAACCAAAATTAACCACAGAGGTTTTGGAACACTGGGGACAGATGGAACAGGAAGTAAGGCAGGGTGGAGAAAGGAAGGGAGCAGGTAGAAAGGACTGGTGACTTTTCTGCTTCTCTGACCTTTCAGGCTCTGACACAAATATCTGACTCCTGAATTTTTACTAATAAAGAATAATTAGAATAACACTTCAGCCATGTTATTTCCAAAGTTATATATTTTTATAAGAATTCTATTGTCCTTTTAAGTTGAATAAATTTTGACATTCATAGCCATAGAACCATTGTAATCTTTGGTCTATGGAGTTTTCAGTGACCATAAATAGCAACAGTAGTGATAGTTGTCTATTTTAGCCATTTTCTAAGTGTCCATCTGAACTTTCCCTAAATTGTTACTATAGACTTGGTGATGGAGAGTTCTAACTTAGCAACTGTGTGACTCTGTTAAAGGAGAATCATACACACACACACACACACACACACACACACACACCCCTCTGAGTTGTCGGAATCTGTATGAACATTCAATATATGCGTAATCTTGCTACCACAACAAGGAAAAACAATTTCACTAGGAAGAATGACTATGTGATAGTAACACTGGCTTGTGTGCTTTTTGCCAGTTCCGAGCATTTGCTGTCCATTGCTCTCTGCTTGGGGGGTAGGATAAGGATTCACATTAGCAAAGGAAGTTACGGATGGCAGAATATCATTATAGTATGCATGAACAGTTTTAGTTGACTATAGATGCAGAGCCACAAACAACTACAGTCATAAGCTGCCTGCTATAATCTCTTGTCGCATACAAAGCCCTTTCTCAGGCAGTATTTCTTGTTGAAATCACATTTGGTGGGCCTCAACATTATTCTTTCTGGCGTTTAGAGGGAAGCTGAGACTTCTTAGCTGTGATCTGTTTAAGATGATACAATAAGGTAAGAGTGCATTAAATACTTTATTTCTGATCCCTTCACTAGATCACTTTCGGAGAATGCGATCTGTAGCAGGACTCTGCTCTATTCAACGCTGGTGTTCCCGGCTGAGTTGAAGCTGCCCTGCTTTCGAACACACCTCCTTCCCATCGTGAAGGTGTTAACTGAGACTGGTGGAGATGAGTGGAATCACAGAGAAGACCACGCTCTTTTAAAAGTCTCTTCTGCACAGTGAGATGACAAGACGCTCACGCTTTGGGAGTACCCAAAGAAACGGAACCTTCAAATAGGAATCATTTAAATCAACAAGTCAACACAAGGGTTCTGGTGTGTGTCTGATGCTTAGGGGAATATTAGAAAGCTGGAGTGAGCCCCAGTTTTGGAGGGATGGCTGACAATATCACTTAACCAGGACCCCGCTTTTATTACCAATGTTTACAGACATTGGTGGTGGCTTCTAAACACTTTGAGGTTAAAATACACGTATGTTGGTTTTACCTCCTCCCTCTTGCTTTCATTCTCCCTCCCTCTCTCTCTATTTTGTCTCTTCGAGTCAGGATTTTACTATGTAGCTCTGATTGGCTTTGAACTCAAGATCCCCCTGCCTCAGTTTACTGATTCCCGGGATTACAGTTAAGATCCTACCACTGCTGGCTTCTTGTGCCTTCCTTTAAAAGGTGAAGGACTTTGTTCCCTAAGCCCTTTCCACCTCTGTTCTCTTGGTTTGTCCAGCAATATCCATACCTGTCACCTCCCTGTCCTCCCTGTCATTGTGTCTTCCTTCATCTGGAGCCCCGGTGCTCCCTTCTATTCTTTATCTGGATAATCCTTCCTCATTCTTTGAGAATAGTTCTTTAAGTGATCAGTCCTTTAAGTTCCTTTCTTCCCCATCCTATCCTATCACTAGGGGAGATGCCTCTTCTCTGCTACCCCGCTAGACTCTTTGCTTTCTGCAGTTACTGAATTGTGCTGTTTTGATTCATCTAGTGGGCCAAGGGATGCCACAGGGCTTAAAATTGTTAAATGCTCAATAAAACATTGATTCTGGGAGTAAGTGAATTGTAAACTGTGGGACAATGCCTGGCACAGCAATTTTCATGGCCTGTACAGCCTGTGGCATGAAGGATGGAAATTAGCATATACTGAATATCCAGAAGGCTCAGAAACACAACCTCAGTTCCCACATTGGCCCCTGAGCCCCTTGTCCACTTTGGGATGGACAGGGTGGTTTGAATGATTTAAAGAACATCACAGCTCACCTGCTATCACGAGTTTGTCAAGGATATTCACAGAGTGGAACACTGAGGTGCTTTAACCACATTGTCAGGGCCACACAAAAGCAGTTATCTTGGTAGTCAACAGTTCTGTAGTCAGACTCCAGGCCCCCTCAACAAGAGGGAAATTATGTCTGGTTCTGGAAACCATGAATCTCGGAGGAGAATCTATTGTTGTCACTTTGCTAAGCCAGCACCATTCCTGTAGTAATAGGAGCGGCGGGGCTGCATCCCCAGCACCCCGGCTGCCTGCTAGCTTATGCCCCGAAATAACAACACACAAATTGTATTCTTTTAAACACTGCTTGGCCCATTTACTCTAGCCCTTACAGGCTAATTCTCATATCCCGATCAACCCTTCTCTAATAATCTGAGTAGCATCAGTCCTACCAGAAAAGATTATAGCCTACGTCCATCCTGGGCCGGAGCTTGATCGTGTCTGCCTCAGAGAGCAGAGCTATCACGTCTGTCCAGGAGAGGGGGGCATGGCGTCTCTGAGCTCACTTCCTCTTCCTCCCAGCATTCTGTTCTGTTTACTCCTCTCACCTATGTTTTAACCTATCAGCGCCAAGCAGTTTCTTTATTGCTTAACCAATGAAAACAACAGATTGATATATGACACTCCCACATCACATTCCTAACTGCATTCTGAGTATTTGTCCTTGTACCTACAGAAGAACGTAGCCCTCACCCTTCATCAGAGTAACTTCTCTTAGTAGCTGTAACAGATGGAGACCACCACAGGAAACCAGAGTGCATCAAAATGCAGAGAACAAGAAGCGGTGTGGTACCCGGTCCCACCTGTTCCATCTCTAACACAACTGCTGCACCCAAGGCTCAGTGAACATCACAGAATAGGGGAATGTTTAAAGAGCCAGAGGAACAAGAAGTTCCTGTGAGATGTGTTTCCTAGAAATGACAGGGAAGTGTCAAAACCATGGTTGCCTAAACAAGACAGAACAAGACACCAGTAGGCATGCTAACATGGAAGGGGAGACTCTCATGGAGTCCCAACCCTAAACAAATAACTATAGATAACTTAGGATTCTGAGAGTAGGAGAAGCATCCTAATTGGTTATCCAAAACCAAGAGGTCAGTTCAGAAATCTTATGTATATAAATAAGATTATACAGACTAAGTTATACACACACATACAAATTTTAAAAAAGAGGCAATGAATGGGGGGGGAGAAAGAGAGAGAGAGAGAGAGAGAGAGAGAGAGAGAGAGAGAGAGAGAGAGAGATACACACACATACAAATTTAAAAAAAGAGGCAATGAATGAGGGGGGAGAGAGAGAGAGAGAGAGAGAGAGAGAGAGAGAGAGAGAGAGAGAGCGCTCTGGGGGGAAATGATGTAATTGTATTTTAATTTCAACAAAAGAACAAATCATATCCTTGAAAAGTATCTATCTGGAAGTCATATGAATGTCAGAGGAAAGAGTTTCTCTTCACTAGCCATAAGCACTCCACAGAAAACACTACCTAGAAAAAAAATTGAACTAAAGTGCTGTTACCCTCCACCATACAATGAAGCTCCGTGAGGAGAGATTCATAATGTTACCCTTGAATGGGGGTGAACGGAACAGAGATCAGATTTTCCACCGGACCCCTGGTTTCTCCCGCACGGCCCACCCCCTGCCCCCGTCCCATGCCCAGCATTGAATTTATGTGACTGTGTAGTTTGTCTCACACCCAGGGGAAGCCTCTAGTTCCACAGAGCGTCTTGAGAGCCCTCCAGTCCCTCATGGAAAGTGGAGTGAGTAAGACTTAAGTCAGGCAGCAGCCGAGGCTGAGAAACTTGGGGGCCAAGGAGCAGGTCAGAGTTTTCCCCCTTCTACTTTTAGCTCTCCTCCACCCAAAAGGGAAACCATTTCCACGCTATGTCTCGTCCCCAACCTCAGCTTTTGGTGGCCTACCACAGACACTCTGGCTGACAGTGGGGGTGTCACCCACCCTCCTGCCCGGCTGTACACTAAGCTGAGGAAACTTCAGCACAGGAAGGGCCGTCAAAAGTACGGCTTTGGCCTTTTGAAAGTCATTTATCTATTTATTTTATGCATGTGGGTGTTCTGTCTGCATTGTGTTCTTATTGTCCTTGGATCCCCTGGGACTGGAGTTACAGACAACTGTGAGCCAGCACTTGGGTGCTGGGAATGGAACCTGGGTCCTCTGGAAGAGCAGCCAGTGCTCTTAACACATTTCTTTGCTTGACTCTTTGACTGTTGAGTATGAAGAGGAAATGGCGGATGGTGGGCTCTGAAAACGACACACTGTTCCTCACGCTTCTGGATGTCATGGAGGGACAGAGGTATCAGTGATCTTGGAGATCACTGGGGATCTTTGAGTATAGAAGACAATTTGTGCTCTCTACTTCTGAACCTACCTCTAATGGTTACTCAGAAATTCTGAATATAGCACCAAATGAGAGAAAGGGAGCAGATGAGAATATTCCCCAGAAAGAACCAAGGTGCAAAGAAGAACTATTATTATTAATTATTATTTTATTGATAAAGAGTGAGAGCAATGGCAGGGATGCTCAGCCACAAACTTTGAAATACTTTTCTGTTCATAACATATACACTAGGAAGGAGATGAGTCACAGTTAAGAGCTGAACGGGTACCGGACAACTTCTCTCAGGGTCATGAACTCGGTAATTGAGTAATAGTCTCATTTGTTGCCCACAGCCAGGACAACAACCACAAAGGAGCAGGTAAGGTTATCAGGATGTACCAGGTCACATCACCAGTGAACAGATTTGGTAAATAGCAAAGGCCTGGCGTGAAGCAGTTAGAGTCGAGTCTCATTCCGCTGGCCACACAGGAGAGAAGCAGTTAGAACTGGAGTCTTAGTCTGCTGGCAGCTGCAGGTTGGTGGGGAAACGGGCATTTGATCCAGAGCTCTCTCTGGCCCCCAGAAGTTCAAGTGCAATATGGCTGGGGCTTCAATCACTTAAAATGGAATATGATATACTATGTGATTCTTCCTTCATGAGGCAAAGGATGCCACTTCTGTTCTGCAAGAGAAAGGAAGATGAAGAGAGAAAATGCCCGACCCACTAAATTGCTTCAGGCCTGCTGTCAGCTGGCTGCCTGCCTGATGTAGATGCCCAGGGTGTCTGTGAGAGAACTGGATTCACTATAACAGTTCTGTCCCTTTAAGAGCTAGTTCTACAAGGTTTTCTGTTGTTGCAACCTCATCAGCATTGATTGTTATATTCTACCCTGGCCTCTTCTTAGCCCATCCAGCAAAGTGTTCTTCCTTCCTTCCTTCCTTCCTTCCTTCCTTCCTTCCTTCCTTCCTTCCTTCCTTCCTTCCTTCCTTCCCTCCCTCCCTCCCTCCCTCCCTCCCTCCCTCCCTCCTTCCTTTTTCTTCCCTCCCTCCCTCCCTCCCTCCCTCCTTCCTTTTCCCTCCCTCCCTCCCTCCCTCCCTCCCTCCCTCCCTCCCTCCCTCCTTCCTTTTCCCTCCCTCCCTCCCTCCCTCCTTTCCTCCCTCCCTCCCTCTCTTCCTTTCTCCCTGTTCTCTTAGCTCAGATTTTGTTTGCATTACTGTGGGTGACTTTGTGAGACTGGTATAAATGGGGGCATCTGAAGAACCTCAGAGCCTTCTGCATGTGTAAGGGTCCAAATGCTTGATGAAAACACCACCTTTGTTCTGTTCTGAATTAAAACCAACTGTATGACGTCTATTCAATAGGCTATTTCAGGAGAAAAAGATGCTCCTCCATTCCAGGTAAATATAAAACTGACTCCAATTTTAGAAATGCTTCAACTGTGAGAAGTAGGTGTCTTAGCCTGGTAGTCACGTGCTGATACGCAGCTATAGATCGTTTAAGGACAAAGAGCACTCCACACTTTTTTGCTTTTTTTGCACAGAACACTGTTACCCAGCATATAATGATCACGTCACTAATCCAGAGATGCTCTCTGAAAAGAACTCAGAGTTAACTACCGCACATCTTTTTTTTCTCCTTCTCTTCATGAATCTTTTCTTACAAATCTTCTTGATGATAAGCTCCAACAAAACAAAGGAGATAAATTAAGAAAGAGGAAGAAGTGGGCCCTAAGAAATAATGGGGCTTATCTCTAGACAGCAGCAGCGGAAGCCTTAAAATAGCCCGAGAAGAGGGCTTTTCAGCATGAGAGTGATTCAGGATGTAGAGGTGAAAAGTCCTTGTGCCAAGGGAGAAGCATTGGAAAAATCAGGGAAGTTAAACTCTCAGGCATCCTTCAAAGGAAAGAGAAGTCTAATCTGTTCCTCCTGGAATGCTGGGAATGGATGTAGTTTACAACCTGGGGATCCTTTGCTGTCTGGTGAGCCAGGCTCTGCCTATGTCTTCCAGAATTTATGTTTAACTCAACCCAGACCCTTCCCCCCTAAATCTTGAGCATGGCTTCTAGGCCATAAAATTTATGCGCATGAGTGATATCACTTGTACTTTACATTATCTTATGCCCAGGGCAATCCTGATCCCCACAGGCACTATGTTTGTCTCAGTCTCCCTAGACCCTAAATCTTGGGCACTTTCTGAGTCATCAGTACCCAAAGATGTACTTTGTAAAGAATTTCAATCTAAGCCTGTCTTAAGCTCCGCTGTACTCACTGAGATAGTTGTTATCGGAAACATCCCCCCCCCCCCGCAATGTACTGTGCTTAAATATGGCTGAAGTAATAATCTGGTTTCTGACTCTAGAAGTTATGCCCCAGCCCCAGTAACAAAATCAGGGGGAGCTGAGTTTCATTCTTGCCTCACCAGGCTCATTCTCCCTGAGAGTGTAAAGCCTGCAGGGACCCTGCATACAGTAGAGACCTGTCGTGTGTGGTGTTTGATGCAAATGGCTAAGAGAAAGGTCAATTGGAAACTCCAATAGATGGCTCTACACCTGTCCAGGCAGTACTAAGTGGACTTGTGGATTTTCTTTTTAAAGAGAGAGCACTGGAAATTGAGAGGGGAAAGTGGTAGGTGGTTAGGAGAGGAATCAGAAGGGAGAGAGTGGGGATGAATTTAATCAAGATACCTTATATACACATGGTGAAATTATTAACTAAACGTGTGTGAGGGTTTTAGGCTAAATAAAATATCTTAAATATCAAAGAGCTCTCTCCAAGTTACTGAGCATGGGGCTACATATCTGTTGTCCTAGCATCTGGGAGGCCAAAGAAAGAAGGTTGCATGTTCAAAGACAGCCTTGGGTTACATAGTGAGATGCTGTCTCAAGAGAAAAATAAAAAACCCAAAACAAAAAGTAAAACATAACAGAACAAATATGAGGAAAATACAACCCAGACAAAGGAATGCAATAGTTGTACATTACTTGACTCTTTCCATTAACAATACTTATAATAACTGATAATAGTATAAGCAATTATTGAATCAATCTGTATTCCTCTGTGAGCATGACACACATGATGAAAAAGATCACAAAAAATAAAAGGAAAGAAAATTATAAACCAAGTCAATAGATGTCTGAAATTCGTCAAAATTGGTAAACAGCTGTATAAATTTAACTGTATGAAAGAAAAGGAGAGGTAGCTATAATTAAAGAAAAAATAGCTGGAAAATTTGAAAGTAGGACTTTCTTTGGAGCTGAGGACCAGTGTGATGATTAATCTGTTTTCAACTCAATGAGCTCTAGGCTTACCTAGACGGGCTTCTGGACTTACCTGTGAGAGACTACCTGACTTAGGTTAACTGAGATGGGAAGACAGGTCCTTTCTGGGTGGCATCATTCCCTAGGCTATATAAAAAGGAAAAAGTGGGCTGTACACAAGCATTCATTGCTCCCTCTGCTTCTTGACTATAGATGTGCTGACCAGATACCTCTTCAGTCTCCTCCCACTGTAATGCCCCTCCTGTGATGACTGTACCCTGAAACTATGATCCAAAATAAAAATTCCCCCCTTGAATTACTTTTATAAGGTTTTTCAATCATAGAAACATAAAAGTGTAAGAAGAATAGATGAATCAACATTCCTATTTTTGTTATAAATTCTTGCTTTTGAGGGCTATTTGACATTTTGAAAACCATGTTCATGTATTATAGTGAAAATCTTTGAAGTACATAATTAGGTTGATGTGACATTTTTAGTGAATCTAATCTATTTATGCTAATCAGAGCTTATTTTTCTAAATACTCACAAATAATTTATTTACTAATATAAGAGCTGGATCAAACTGAATACCACATTGTTCTGGAAACTACCATGCTTTTATATTTGAAAATATAAACAGTATTCAATTCTTTCTATTGCCTTTCTCTGACTGTTTAGGTCATATTTAGATTCACATAATTTGATCAAGATACAGTATATGCATGGTGAAATTATGAATTAAAAAGAAAACATATTAGGATTTTAGGCTAAATAAAATATCCTAAATGACAAAAAGATCATGTTGTTAGCTCAAGGAGGGGGCTAGTGTTCTTGAGACATCTCAAGAGCATACCATATGAGAAGGAAGAAATAAGACGCTCAAGTTTCAGTCTTCCAGGTGGGTCCATGTTTACAATATGACACAAATTCAATTATGATGCAGTTTCTAGACCCAAACAGAATGTCTTAGAACATTGTCATGGGGTCTCAGATGTATTTTGAAAACCAAAGATGCTCCGCATCTCTGTGGCCTGCATATCAAGGAAAAATTGGACTCTATTTAGAACTACTTACATGGGGGAGATTTGCCAAGAGCTTAAGGAAGCCATAGGGGATTGCTTAACAGATATTTACATTACTGTTCATAACAGTAGTGAAGTTACATTATCAAGTAGCAGCGAAATAATTTTATGGTTAGGGGAGTCACCACAACATGAAGAACTGTATAAAAAGGTCACAGCATTAGGAGAGTTGAGAACCACTGCACATGTGCCCTCCATAAATAAAATGTAATAAAAACCATAAAATAATGTGAACTAATGTAGATTGAGGGCTGAATACACGCCACAACAATTTTTAGTATTTCGCATGTGCTACCTCATTTAATTCTTCCAGTAGTTTCACATGATATTTATCAATATTACTTGTATTTTGCCCAGACAGAGAAACTGAGACACAGAGGTTAAAGCCATAAGGTGACTACTCATAGAAGGCCATGCAGTTATGAAATGACCAAATCATGTATGAACATCAAGGTCTGGTTCCAGAACCTGGGCTCTTAACCACTATGGCAGGTCACCTCTTAGGTATAGGTATTCCACAAATAAACAAGATAGTACTAAATGATTAAATAAAATATAGTGTAAACTGGGTGTTCTGGAGTCTGAAACCACATTTGGATTTACAACTTGAACAGACTGCTTGGTTTTAACTGATTAAATGCCTTCACAGCACAGCACTGCATGTGAACCCTGTTACTTTCTATTTCGTACACTTAGGAAGTGGACAGACCAGGTTGCCAGACCGTTTGCTATCACTTTTACTCTCGGCTGATCTAGTGAAGTGTGTAAACAGTGGGTAAGCCCTTTGCAGCCCTGGAAGGTTAGACTCTGTTCCCATCGGCTCCCTGCCTTGGTCCAAACCTTTTCCTCCTTCCCACCCAACCCTCTAGCTACCAGGAATATTCTCATCATGTCGTGTTCTGTGACTGTGCATGGAAGCCATCTCCTTGGACAGACTGTGGAAACTGAACCCCCCCTTGAAGAACTTCAGTGTACGTTCAGCAGAAAAAACAAAACAAAACAAAAAAAACAACAACAACAAAAAGGGGGGGCCTGTTACAGGATAGCAGCAGGAAGGCTTTCTCACGTAGGTCTTTGGAATGGAGAATTCTTTTCTTTTCTGTGTGCACTGCTCTTTGCATTCTAGATCTTGGCAGTAAAAGATTTAAAAAAAAAATACCTGATCCATTTTCTTCTTGAAGATTTAAAGATAGGGATTTTATTATGAAAAAAAAAAGGTATTTCCTTACCTTTACTTATTACAAGCTAAATGAAAGTATATTCTTGAATACTTTACCCATTCATCTTTATAAATTCCCCCATTCCAAGAGTGAACTTTTGTATATGAATAGCTTGCTTTAATGTTTACTTACGTAGACTGGTATTAGAAGTCATGGAAATTAGTGGCAGCAACAGATCTATTAAGATGAGAAATCTGGTTTTATTGACCACCGATGGAAGAGACAGCAAGAGGTGGCTGGAGAAATTTTGGCCCATGTGACTAAGTTTAGCCTCTGTGGAAGGTCTGATGGAGGTTTGAGCTTAAGAGCTAATGGTTTTGAAATTATTCATCATGACCAGTGATGACACTTCACTGAAGTCTTGGTTACTTTCAACAAACCACAGAGACACACGGTGGATTCCACTAATGTGATTTAGTTAACTCTCAAGGCAGTGTGTACCAGCAGGTCTCTGTAAAGAGGCCGTGTGTGTGTGTGTGTGTGTGTGTGTGTGTGTGTGTGTATGTATGTGTGTGTGTAGAGAGACAGAGAGACAAAGATAGAGAAACAGAAAGACAGAGAGGAACAGAGAAAAATAGACAGAAGGACAAAGAGAACCAGAAAGTCAGAGAACTGAAACTAATACACGGAAGTGGTAAGAACTGCCTCTGTGTTGTCAGTGGGGTTACTGCCACTCTCTTAGGCTGAATGAGGCTTCAGCAATGCTCACAGTATGGTCAGCTGTCTTTTTATGTTGCTTTATAAAATACAGCATTAGGGCTGGCGTCAAGCTTGCTGTCAAACTTGGAGATCTGAGTTCAAGTCTCAGGGTCCATAGGTGGGAGAACCAACTTGTGTTAAGTCCCTTGATTACTTTCACATGTGTGCTATGGCATATTCCCCATCCTCAAACACACACACACACACACACACACACACACACACACACACACACACACACCGTATGTATATGCAGGAAAATAAATAAATAAATGCAACAAAAAAACCAACCCAAGACTTATTCTTCTTTTTCACTGAGGTGAATTATGGGAGTATAATAATTCTTTTATGAGGAAACCAACAGATACTATTTATTTAACCCAGCAGTTGTGCTCCCATGAGTTTACTTAAAGAAATTATTAGATAAATGCATAGAAATACATGGGAGTGTTCACTGCAGTCTTATCAATACCTCTCCCTGTGTAAATGACTTCAATGCCCATTAGTATGGGAGAAATAGCTTGCACCGAATACCTTTTTTATAATTCAGCTTTGTTTTATGTACATGGGTGTTTTGCCCGCACTCATGTCTGTATGAGGGTGTTAGATCCCCTGAAACTGGAGTTATAAACAGCTGTGAGCTGCCACTTGGGTGCTGTGAATTGAATCCAGTGCTATTAACTGCTGAGCCATCCATCTCTCCAGCCCCTTATTAAATACTTTTAATGGTGTTCCCTGTGACCATTAAAATAGCAAAGTTATACATGTGCAGGCCTGACATGCACATACTGCTTTCAGGTGAGAATAAAAGCAGGCCAAGGAGCAGGCGCCTGGCACAGCTTCACTCCTGAGTACCCGCATGCACCACGCTTGCATGTTTGAGTACCCGCATGCACCACGCTTGCATTTTTGCGGTGCTGAGAATGCTTCATGCATTCTAGGCAAGTGCTCTACCCCTGAGTTATAGCTCAAGCCCAGAGATATTCTGGGAATAATTCTCTTTGAGAGATAGCATTCTAGAAGGCTTTAGCTCCATTTTACCTGGATGTTTAAAATCATTTCCTATAACTAATAGGCATAACTACTCACATAAAAAGAAAAATTAAAATTATTTTAACTGAATAAATAAGTAGGCCATGCAACAAACATTTGTTTCTCAAAACATCATTTCTACCATAAACCATCATCAGTTAGTTAGAACAGATATAAGAGCTCTTCCATTAATAGCTAGAGTAAGCTTGCAAATTATAGGCACCCACTCAAGTCTAAGTATACACGGATGCCTTCTTTTGATTGGATGTGATATCAGTGTCTTATCATTATTGAACCATGAAGCTGCTACTACTCAAAAAAAATCAGCGTGCTTCTGCTAAAAATTGTGATAGTTAACTATTTTCTCTATTATTGCCATTGTTTGGATGTTGAAGAACACATCAAATGTAGACCCTTAGAATGTTATTCCATGTTTGGTAGATAGTAAATATAAAAACATTAGTTGAAGGCAACCTGTTATCTATTAAATTCTCTTCCTTATCATCACTTTGTTCTCCAAGATAACTCCGTTGAGTCAAAATTTATTATCATTTTCAGCATAAAAATATAGATGAGACAGTTGTTTGATTTCT